>NW_027468565.1:29328130-29353130 GCF_046254945.1 Alosa pseudoharengus | reverse complement strand
ATGAGAATAAGAGAGAGAGGGTATGAGAATGAGACAGAGAGGGTATGAGAATTAGATAGAGAGGGAATGAGAATGAGACAGAGAGGGTATGAGAATGAGACTGAGGGGGCACCAGAGTCAGGCCTGCTGGGATTGATTGATTTTACGCAACACCAGTATTTCGGGCTTGAGTTGGCCCGAAACGTCACGGTAAATAAACTATAACTTGGGAGCATGTACTGGTGTTGCGGACTTTTTTCCCCTCTCTCTCATCGTAAGTTTTTTGTCCAGCACCCAGGATTAGATCGGGATGTGCGTGCGTTTTTTCCTCTTTATATTGATTGATTTTACACCAGGGCTCAGGCTGTGTTCTCTATCAGCAAAAAGATGTGGTGTCTCTATCCAGTGTCCTGATGTGAACTTCTAAAAGCAGCAAACACACACACACACACACACACACACACACACACACACACACACACACACACACACACACACACACACACACACACACACACACAGAGAGAGACCACACTACAACAGCACACACAACAGATAACAACAGCGACTACACACACACATACTAAAAAATGCACACACACAAACACACACACACACACACAGACACACTTGTCACTGTCTATAATCAATGTACACCCAGCCTTACATTATCATCTTTCCTTGCTGCTCTCTGGGAGACTGCATTTTGCACACACACACACACACACACACACACACACACACACACACACACACACACACACACACATACACACACACACACACACACACACACACACACACACACACACACACAGCCACTCTCACACAATTATCTTTCAGAGTTGTTTTCTGGAAGACTGCATTTCACACACACACACACGCATACGGACGCACGCACACACGCGCACACACACACAAACACACACACACACACACACACACACACACACACACACACACACACACACATACATACACACACACGCCCACATAATCATCTCCATTTCCCATTGCAGAAGGCTGCTTCTGCTTCTTGGTCTTCTCTGCAGCACCTGGCTAAAGTCCAACATCCCCATCTTCCTCTCTGATATCTTCACTGCTCTAAGCTCTCTTAACTCATTTCACACACACACACACACACACACACACACACACACATGCACACAGAACCACACACCTGTACACACACACACACACACACCCCCACACACCACAGACACACACACTCTCTCTGACACACACACACACGTCTGCACACGGAAACACACACGTGTCCACACACACACACACATTCACAGACACACACACTCTCTCTGACACACACACACGTCAGGGAGCACACACACGGCTGTAGATCACTCCGGAATCTATTTTAAACCTGCCGCATGTTCACCAGATATTATAGCTGATATGAAAGCAGAGCTCCTTAGGTGTTCATCTGGCCCCTAATCTAATAAATAGCTCTTCCAGTTCCTCGCAGTATGAGAGAGGGAAGACGAGACAAGGCACAGACAAGCCTCACCGATGTTATCTGGTGTCGGGGGAAAGGACACAGAGCACATGTTGAACACACTGCCCAGTTGCAGGATTGAATACCATGGGTCAGCAGGACGGGTAAAGGACATTCTGTTGGCCGTCTGTTTTTTTTTTTTTTCAGATCACACTTGAGTTTGGTTCCAAAACGCTATATCCACCATTTTAATGAATTTTCATAAATCATCTTTTTACATTTTGTTTTGCAAGTAATTTCAGTAAAACTGTAAAGGGAACCAATCTCTTCACTTATTTCAACATCTCCATTCCATGTTTTTTTCCCTTTACTGCTGTCTTTCACAATGAAGTGCAATGTGTGTGTGTGTGTGTGTGTGTGTGTGTTTGTGTGTGTGTGTGAATGTGCATGTGCATGTGCATGTGCATGTGCATGTGCATGTGCATGTGTCTGCACAGTGTTTGCAAACACACATCTTTAAAGCTCATCTATTAAGTTCATGCAATACATTGCATTTAGCTCTTTAATTGACTGTCTAAATAAATTGCACAGAATACATCTAGAATGTGATCAAAGACTACAGAAGAGAAAAGGAGTGGACTGAAAAGGCCAATATTGGGGCAAGGGGGGCATGAGATACAATGGGTGTATGATGGGGGCATACAAAGGCAATTGGGGGCATGTTAAGGGCAGCTGAGGGCATCTGGAGCTTCTAATGGCGAATAAAGCATAATTTGAGCTTCTATTTTTGTCCTTACTCTGATAGCAGCTTTTACGGCCTATCACAAATCTATACAAAAACATTTGCTCTTTGGGCTTTTAATTGTATGACTGTATGTTCCTCTTTGGGCTGTTGGTTGGGGATGAATTCAGAATCAGAATAATTGAACAGACGAACACCAAATCTGGCCCAGGTGGCAGCGACCTTTTGACCAGCTCTGAGCCTGCTCTGGTGCCCAGGTCAACCTTGGTGTATTCACACTAAGTACGAATCTGTCCTGGATACAGCTGACATCTGGGCCATGGGCAGTTTGTCATCATTGTAAAATGTCACCCCATCAAGCCTCCATCTGCATATTGAGGGCTGTGTGAGATCAGCATATAACAGGATGTATGTGTATAGTGTCTGTAGTGTGTGTGTGTGTGTGTGTGTGTGTGTGTGTGCGCGCAAGCGTGTGTGTGTGTGTGTGTGTGTGTGTGTGTGTGTTTGTGTGTGTGTGAAGGCGTGTATGTGTGTGCACTGCATGTATATCCACATCCCTAAATTGACCTCCTCTGTCTCCACTAAGGTGAGCTGTAAGCTAGTGCAGTCCATCACCCTCTCAGCCCCCTATCTCCCCCAAACCCTCATATCTCACGGTGCCTTCATCAACAGGCAGGGCACAGCACCAGAGCCCCAGTCCCCCCCCCCCCCCTTCTCTGCTGCATCTCTGCTGCTATTTTTGGGAGAGTGTCCCTGTGAAGGTCCCTCCACCCCCATCACCACCAACACCACCACCGTGCTGTGCCACTCAACCCCTAAACAGACCCTCACCTGCAAAGATGAACTCAGTCCAGCTCTCAAAGAGAAATTACTTATCATTTAGTGTGTACAGTTTCATGAATCTGTGTGGGTGTATGCAAGTGTGCCTGCCTATATTATAGTGAGCTTGCATGCATTTCTATGGTCTTGGGAGAGAGAGAGAGAGAGAGAGAGAGAGAGAGAGAGAGGAGGAGGGAGGGAGTGTGTGTGTGTGTGTGTGTGTGTGTGTGTGTGTGTGTGTGTGTGTGTGTGTGTGTTACAGAGAGAGAGGGTGGGGGTGACTGTTGTGTCCATATAGAGACCGGTTTGTAGCTAATTATGAGCTGACAGAAGCTAACATGAAGCAGCCTTGTCCTGCCACCCACTCAACACCTACACACAGACAGAAGCGTGAGGAGACACTTGATATTTCCTGACAAACGTGAATTCATATCAGAATAAGTGTAATCTGAGACAGACAGCCAAAACGGTACTCTTCCCTACTCTACTGTATGTCCAGTGACACATAATGTGCAGAGTTACTGTGGAACATGATGTCATTTTTATGAGAAGTAGTAAGGGCTTCATGAGAGTTCTTGTGCTGAGGAAATCGGCTCCTTACTGACCGAGTTATCTCCTCTGAATGGCACTTATCTTCAGGTGCATGTACAGACACTTTAGACAACCTTTTACACTGGCTTTGGCTTTTGAATATGTGCATCTGCATTTGCAACCATGTTCACATCCTCATTCATTTCCCTTAGTAGACCTTTGTACTCTCTCTCTCTCTCTCTCTATGTGTGTGAGAGTGTGTGTGTGTGTGTGTGTGTGTGTGTGTGTGTGTGCCAGGGACTTCTGCTGTTCATGATACTTTAGATAAAGCAAAAAGGTTCCCTTTAATAAAAACTAATGAACATCAACTTCAATCATGATCACTACTGTGTATTCAAGGTCAGGTAAGTGACAGTTGCTGCAAAATGAAATAAACTCATTTAGCCCTAAATCCCTCAAATTCTATTTGAAGTAGATAAATCGTTGATTATAATGTACAGTATATTCAGTTTCTGTCTACATGAAATTTAATTACTTGAACAATGTTCCTGATCCTTGCACAGTTTGTAATTTGTAGTACGTCTTTACAGCCTTTTGTAGTTAAAATGCAATATACGCAAATTATATATCTGACATGTGATGTAGCGACAACCATCGTCTCTGTATTACTGTTATTAAGACAAGAGAATTAGAGCAGTCCGATGTATTCAGAAGGCGGTCTTAAAATAGTAACAGCATGCAGGCTAACTGCTGCGAGAGCACGCCGCGTATGCTACTGCAGTACCATGGACAGCGCGCCGACACAGGAGTCATATTACCGGCCGTTTCACACTCCTTTTCATCGATGGAATCTTACTCGAGACTGGTCGGAGGAGAACTATGCTGACCGAAGTCAATGTTTTATCTGCGGCATTATGAACCTACCTGGCTCTTGCCCAGTTTCCTGGTGTCCGGGTCAGGAATGTCGCCTAATTAGGCAGCTTGAGATAGTAGATGCGAATCTACGACTGGGTTTCAAAATAGTACACAGTAATACAACATTGAACTGAAGGTCAAACACGGTTGTGAGTTGTGTAGTTTTAGAATAACTCTTTGATGGAAAAAAGACATGTCAAACATCAATCTATCTCGTTCATTAACTGTCAAGGCGAGTAGCACCGTGGTGAAAATAGCTTGCGCGACAATATCTAAAACAAATTGGAGGATTAATGCGACTGATTATAACCTTTATTTAATCGAAGAATGTCTTACCTCTGTGTTGTCGGACTCCGCCATTTTTCTCCGAAGGAGTAGACAACGGGAAGAGTGTTTCATTCCCATATGAGCCAACGGGATTTAGTCAGTCCAAAAAGGGGGGAATCGGCCAAATTGAATGGAGATATTACTTTAAAAGTATCCTTGGTAGTGGTTTGAGTAGCTACCTTCCCCCAGCTAATGATTTGGTGTAAGAGGGTATGCAAAGGGAAGAAAACAGTCCAATATACGGCGTTACTCCTGCGGCGTTTGTGAGTATTTGTGAATCCATAGTGGAAAAGTTGTCTGCACTGTCTGTCTTGTCAGGACGCACTGCTTCGCAACCCCACGGGATAGGGCTGAGAAACGGGCCACAAACGCTCACCCATTCCTTCTTCTCTAGAACACGCAGAAACTTCGTCAGCTATCAGAACTCTGCAGCATATTTCAGACACCAATATGGCGCGTCACATTTGGAAAAAATATCTCACCAACGACCCCAGCGCGTCCTTGCAATGGAGACTTTCCGTGAGCGTGCAACCGGTGAATTCTGAGATGCAATTGTCATTTTAAAATCGCGCTGTTCGTCGTCTTCAAATAGGCTATGGCCATTTAGTGGAGCAGAACTCTAAGAGGTGAAAAAAATCGGGACACGGCAGGCTGCATGTGTCGAGTGGTGATTAGACACACACAGTTCCATATGGTTGCAGCTTTAATTGTGCCGTTTTTATACAGTTAGTACGTGTTGCGAGTCAGAAGTTCACTTTGAAGTAATAAAGTCCCAGTGGTAAACTGCTAAATGGTTTTTCGCGCTCGCCATCCATCAGTTAATCCACCGGTTAGTTTCGCTCGCGCCGTTCCACCTGCTCGTGCGGTGTTATATTTGTTGAATCCCTGTCCTCTTTTTTTCCTTTTGAATTGGTTCAGAACCAATAAAAATCCTCCTTTGTTCCTATGATCCGACTAATAGGCTTGCTGAGTCCTGAAGCAGCACTACCCCCTACTCTGTCACATTTTAACAGCAAACCGTCCGTCACAATTTAACAGCAACCATCCATCGGGGTATTTTTGGCCAAATGTGAACAGAAAAGAACAGATGAGTGATTCTCTCATTTATTCATTCACCCTGTCTTGTAAATGACTCTGTCTTTTTTGCTAGCTCAGAAGTTCTCGTTGAGTCAGTGGGCTGGGTTAAACGTTTATAGTGAGTGTTTTTTAAAACTTGTTAACCTGTTCGTCAGAAAATTGTTTAATGTCAAGTGTGGTGCCCTTTCTTCACATTGAAACGGTCTCTGGGCCAAAGTAAAGGCCAATAATTGTCAGCCTCAAATCCCAAACCTTGACCGGTAAAACAGGCTGAGGCGTCGATACGGTGGAGGTGAGGGAGCACTGCGTTTATTTTCGGCCGACTCCCACGATCGCTTCCACCCACTGCCCTCTCTGCATAATTCATCCCTCCGCTCCCTCTCGCTATCGACGGCTGCTGCAGGGCCTCTTTGGCCAGCGCAAAAGTGGCTCTTGACCCACGACGTCACAGAGAAATTCAGCCAAGTGACTGTTCTGTTATCACGGGCAAATAATGATGGCTGTCAGAATTTGAAAATTTAGGGAAGCTCTACCATATCCAACATGGATTATTCAATGCACATGACAGGAGACTTCTGTCACCATAATCACGCAGACCTTGTATTATGTAGCCTGCTGCAAGACCGCTCTCAAATCTCACTTAACATTGAGAGTGGGTCTGCTTCCAAGGACATAACCAGCAGTGAAATTGGGGCAGCCTTGGCCCCAATTCCAGAGTTAGCATTCTGGACTTGTAACCGGAGGGTTGCCGGTTCGAGCCCCGACCAGTGGGCCACGGCTGAAGTGCCCTTGAGCAAGGCACCTAACCCCTCACTGCTCCACGAGCGCCGCTGTTAAAGCAGGCAGCTCACTGCGTAGGGATTAGTGTGTGCTTCACCTCACTGTGTGTTCACTGTGTGCTGTGTGTGTTTCACTAATTCACGGATTGGGATAAATGCAGAGACCAAATTTCCCTCACAGGATCAAAAGAGTATATTTACTTATACTTATTAAACTTAAATGGTGCATTAAATCAGCACCAAAGACGATTTGATCTCGGGGTCCCACTACAGTTGAGAAGCGCAATAATGAACAAACTAAATATGCCTCTTTTGCAACCAAGTAGGAACATAACTCTGATATAATATAGAGGGAATGCACCGACAGTGGTCTGTAAAAAAAGATCTCCAAATTCCTGTAGCATAGCAGCTCTTTTCCATTTCGATTTTGGAGTTGGCAGTGTTCCTACCCGAACACAGAAAGTTGCTAGGTCGGTAAACACCTTTAAAGGGCCGCTCAGACAATGGCAGGAGTGTCATTCATCATGTTATGAGGTTATGTGCCATCAAAATGATTTTAGAAACGTTATGTTAAAGGAGAATTCCGGTGTGATATTGACCTAAAGTGTGTTGAAACATGATACCGAGTGTGAACGTATGTCTCATAGCCCATCTCGGCTTGTCCCCTGCACTCCAAAATCTGGCGCTAGTTAGCCGATGCTAACAATGGTGGTGCTCCGGCATCGGCCTAGCCATGCAAATAAATCACTGTTCTGGAATCCATGCATTTCCACAGAATTATACCATGCAGATTCCAAAAATAATTCTGTGGAAATGCATGGATTCCAGTTTCTTCCAGTAGCAGCAACTGGAATCCATGCATTTCCACGGAATTATTTTTGGAATCTGATCCCTTATCATACCTGTTCATTCTTACTCGTCGCTCGACTTATCGTGACTAAATTCAAGATGGCTGCAAACGCTAAACTTTGTGAAGGACCTGTCTGTATAAATCGTCTTGTAAGTAAACTACCAGTGCTTTTTCAAAGTTCTCAATGTCTCGTTTTAAATGTCAGGGCCCTCGGAAGTCTACCAATGAAGTGTGGAGATACATTGAGCCTCGTAAATGGTGTAAAACAGTGATTTATTTGCATGGCTAGGCCGATGCCGGAGTACCACCATTGTTAGCATCGGCTAACTAGCGCCAGATTTTGGAGTGCAGGGGACAAGCCGAGATGGGCTATGAGACATACGTTCACACTCGGTATCATGTTTCAACACACTTTAGGTCAATATCACACCGGAATTCTCCTTTAAGGTAAAACAACTGTTAAGACTCCCTTTTAACTCTTTCCAAATCGTTTCACAAGTGCAGCGAGCATCTTTCTTGTAAACAGATGCTTTAGATGCAGTTGTTTACTCAGTTCCCCATCAACACGACATCAGCACGGCCTTTAGTTGTGTTAAATGCACAGCTTTATCTGTCATCATATAAAGTCCACCCCATGTCGAATAAGAGATTGTGACCGGATCCTGGGTTTTTGGTGATTTAGAAATGGGCATCAATGGGCTCCTTTCCAGATGGACCTGCAGAGCAAATTCAAATGTACCAACAGGTTCGCCTGGGTTTACCCAGGCTATGTATCATGTACACTAATGACAGAACCTCATCACTTAATCAAAGGGTATAGAAGTATACTCTTTGACTTAATTAGCTGTTCATTAACAGGGATGACCATCAAGTTCTGGTGGTGGTCAGAGGTCCAATTACTATTCCCTGCCATAACAACTGTCTAGGTGTTAGTCACTTTGTCACAGAACAATGATATTGTTCACCAGTGTGCTCAATAAACAGCCTCACCTGCAAACCCACTTTCACACACACACATACACACACACACACACGCACACACACACACACACAAAGGGAGAGAAAGAGTTCACCTCAACCATCCTTTATTCCACCAAACCTAATCTCTGTCTCCTTCATCCTTTCATCAGCCAAGGGCCCCCTGTTGAGGATGGGCCATTATGTCTTTGCACAAAGGAAGCTGTGAAAGGAAAGAAAGAAATGGAGAGAGAGAGAGATGGAGGGAGGGAGAATGAGCACACATAGTCCTTCATGTTTGCTTGACTATTGATTCAGTGCCCTGTTCATGGCATATCCCTGACTTTTTCAGATCCTATTGATGTGCATGTGTGGATATACAAGAAATATTCTTGTTCAAATGTGTCACACACAAGAGTACATTTGTAGTGGTGTTTTATTATATGGGACTATAATGATCTATGACAATCAGTGCATTACCCCAGGGGGCATCTGTAGATACTATTATATCAGTACAGAAGCTGTATTGGATTGGCATTTGGACTATTTGATGTTGAGTCAGTACGTGCAGTACAAGACAAAGACCACAAATGTGAGTGTGATATCTCTCATCAACTGGGTACACAGAAATAAAATGTACCAATTTCCCAAAGCTGGCAGTAACATTTGTACAAAGAAATACAGCTCTGTTCTCAGCTGATCTCAGCTTATAGACAGAATACCAGCCGAGATCAGTTGCTTTTTTTTTTTTTTATCAGGACAGCAGTTTTCAGATTACATTATGTACATGCACTTACATAATTGCAAAAGGGTTCTCTATTGTTGTAGAAAGAAATGGTTGATCTTTAATGCAATATCTTGCCCATTATCAGCAACCATTCATCCAATGTTCCAAAGGCACATTCTGTTTACTAATTTGATATCATTTTAAAAGGCTAACTGATAAAACATTGGAGAACCATTTTGCGATTATGTAAGCGAGAGAGAAAGAGAGGTATACTGCATATGGTTAATAGATTTCATATGTGCCATTCTCTGTGTAACAATGTTGCTTGTAACCACCTAATCTATTTCTCTTTATCTATTTATCTCCTTCAAATAAGTAGCTTTCTAGAATCTATGATGCAAACCCACCCATGAATAGTTCCTATTCCCATATGGTGAAGGAAGTAGGTACCAGTGTTTAGAAAGAGGAATGATTAGAACACCAAATGAGGTGGTTGTACCCTTGGCTGAACTCTTATATTGGTGTGATTGTATTCTTGGCAACCAAAAGAATTGCACTTTTTCAGATGTGTACATTCATGACAGTAATAAAGTATATTGAACCCTCTCTATAATAAGATAAAGAACACCATTGCACATGCAGGGTAAACATTTCAATTTCACCATCCTCTGTTCCATATAGGATAGTATGTGTTGCAATACCCTAATCTGTTTCTCAAAATAGGAATCTCTTTTCATTTGGGGTTTCCTTACGGCAGTTTTCATCAGTATCATCAGAGTGAGTGATGGGTTAACGGCACATGATTATCCTCTGTTGCACTTCAAAGTTTCGGCTGTCAGTCAACCTTGACATCTTTCAATTGGTTTGTAAGCATGTCTGAGAGCAGAGTTTGAGTCAAATTGAAAGCGATCGTAAATAGTGGCCATGGAAAAGTCTTCATGCACGGCAGGCCACCACAGCCGTCCATGTCTGCGCCTGCCTTCCTGATAAGACCGGTCTCAAATTATACTGCACTGCAGACCGGGACTGGACTCTGCCACAGATTGGCCCCAGATGAGGAGCTGTTCTCGGTCCATGCAGTCCACTCCTATATGGGTGAGTTCTGATTGGAAACAACGCAGGGTAACATTGTCTGACCTGGCAATGCAATCACAGCAATTTGGGAAAACTTTCAAAGGCTTTTTTCCTTCATTTGTAGACTGGAAAGAGTTGATCTCAGCTTGGTAGGCAATTGTTCACATTGTAGTTGCTTGATTCTCATGTAGTTGCTTGATTCCAATGTAGTTGCTTGAGTCTGTGTCTTTGGGAAGACCTTGGACCTCAATTCTTTTTGATCCTGTGGCTTTAGATTCCACTGGCATAGCCGCCGATATTGATGATGTTGACAGGGACCAAAGTCATGATAATCAGTGCCAAGTCAATCCCAGAGCTGGGATGTGCTGGGTCATTACCCACTCTGGCACACTGGCTAACGTAAAAGAGGGGGGAGCCAATGGGCAAAGCTTAAGCTTATGCCCCCTGGTGTTTAAATGGCATAATCACAAATATGGGGAAAGAAAAAAAAGACAAGAGAATGACAAGGAACTGCTAAAGCAGCATGGCAATTATGAAAATGACTAGTTATTAGTAATTGTACCTCTCACAGTGAACACCCTTTCCTCAGTGACCAAATTGTAGCTCTTACTTAAAAATGCAGTGCATTAAAGATGCAATTACAGCTAATTGCCCTCAGTTAGCGTATCTGTAATAAGCCACCCAGTAAACTCCTTCCAGACATCAGCATCTCAAACACAAATATCAGCCAATTGTGAAGTGACTCAGGCCACAACGTGACTGGAAAGAGGACTAACAAATCAGCCAAAATTACTTCAGCAGCCGCCTGATCAAAGAGCCAACGGCTGATTGCCCACATCAGGGAGAGCTCTGTTCCACACTCAGCTGTTGTCCAACTATGTAGGTATGGATGAAGGGAAGATTTAAAGGAGAATTCCTGCGATTATTCACAAAGATCTGTTTCTCAAGGTCACAGAGTTCTGTCGATACGAAAAAAACGATGTTCATGGCCCCAGAGTGTAGCACTGTTGCCGCATGGCTACTCTAGCTGTTGGTTGCGGCAATTCGATCGGTAGAACCAATTTTTTTTACTTTTTTTTTTCATACCAACATTACTCGTGACCCCGAGAAACAGATCAATGTGAAAAAACAGCCAAATTCTCCTTTAAAGGTTGTATCAGCGATAGCGGGGATAAGTCACTTCTGCTGATGTTCAAACAAAACAGATCTAGCTCGCTAGTCCCTCCCCTCCCTCCCGTGTAATTAAAACTCTCCTAAACACGTATCTCGTCGGTTATTGATTGAAACACTTTATTTTGCCTTTGAGTGGATTGCCAACCCTTGTTGGTAGCAATTGTTTTTGTGTACAGATCTCTACAGAGACCCATTTTTTTGACGGCCTGCTTATGGGGCAGACAGCTAGCGGATCGTTAGGAAAGATTCGATGAATGTGATCATTTATGTTTGGGCCTTTTTTGGGGTCTGAAATCGCTGATACAACCTTTAAAGCCTCCACACACATAAGTGCAGCGACACTTTCTGTCACTTGTTTATGTTTATGCAATTCAGAGCCGGACAGTAACGGAGTACATTTACTTGAGTACAGTACTTGAGTACAATTTTTAGGGATCTGTACTTTACTCGAGTATCATTTTTGGGGAGTACTCATGACTACTCAAGTACATTTGAGAGGCAAATATTGTACTCTTTACTCCACTACATTTCTATCCATAACCGTGAGTACCCGTTACTTCTTCTACAAAAAAAGGAAAAAAGAAAAATCTTGGAAACCCTCAATTTGTTGTTTCCCTCTCAAACGTGATTGGATTGTGCAGGCGCCACTGATTGGGACAGCCTATCAGCAATCACCTTCAGCTTTCCGCCAAAGTCAACTCCATGGTCAGATTTAGATAAGAGACGAAACCATGGACGAAACAATGGATGAAGACGCAGCAGGTCCATCTCGGGAATGTGCCAACCTGTGGCCCCACCTCGCCAGACTATTTCAATTTTCTGAACAAGTTAATGATAGTTTTCGCTTCAAGTGTTTC
This sequence comes from Alosa pseudoharengus, assembly GCF_046254945.1. Lineage (NCBI taxonomy): Eukaryota > Metazoa > Chordata > Actinopteri > Clupeiformes > Clupeidae > Alosa > Alosa pseudoharengus. The sequence continues at coordinate 29,340,870 of NW_027468565.1, read as the reverse complement.
AATTACAAAATAGTATTTTGTATTTGAAATACATATTTTAAATACATGTATTAGAAATACTGCCCATCCCTGGCAACATGGTAAAAATATGAAAATTACTTGATTTTACTTTCAATTCCTTTTACATTCTCCAAGGTATTAACATTAACATTTTTCATAACTCCATGTAGGACGTTTCTGTACATAAATGTAAGCACTTTGGCAGTAGTAATGCAATATTTAGAAAATGTACTCTTGATACTTTTAAAAACAAGTACTTCAGTACTTTTACTTAAGTAGACATCTGACTGTTGTACTTTTACTTGTACTTGAGTAAAATTGAGCAAAGGGTATCTGTACTTTTACTCAAGTAATGAAGCTGTGTACTCTGTCCGCCTCTGATGCAATTATTGGAGGGCCGCCAACAAAAATAGAACTGAATCATAATCAGTGTGCAGGGTTGTTTTATTAGAAACAATGGAATCTAATCTAATTTAATGTCGAAAGCAGTGTGCGTCACACTCATGTCGGCGTCTGTGTGCGGAGGCCCTTTACCTGCATCCAGGTGGGGACTCGTGGGCTGTCACTGGCTGCCCTCAGGGCACCAACAGCCTAGTGAGAGTGAAGGCTGAGTGAAGTGGCAGTGAAAGCTCATTAGAGATCTTAGCATGAAGTGGAAGTGTGTCCGTGATTAATATGGTTATTTATAGTGCACCGCTGGAAGGGCCGACATGCATGTGCGCTTCTGCAGCTTTCAGTGTGAAGTGAAAACAGGATGACTCTCAGTAGCTCCCTGTACCTTCACCCCATTACTATAGTCTTTCATAAGCAGAAGCCATAAAAAGAAAAAAATCATGCTTGATCTGGTGTGAATATGGGTTGATGCACTATTGCAGTGGAGTGCTATGCTAATGTATGCACTCTAGGTGTATGATTATTAGCTGTCAGCACTGAGATAGGCAGTTGAAGTACAGGCAATGTTCTCACAGGATGTATCCATCTGGACAGCTCATCAACATCTCCAGCTTTGCATTTCCTTTGTGCTATGAATGTTGCTGCCAATGGTTGCAGCCTTAAGTATCCTTTCAGAAAACGCTATATGAAATATTTATGCCAGGTTTAGTACCACATTATATCAGAGCTCCATGGCACTAGTTGTTGAAATGGCTCACAGGGAGATGAGTCAAATGATTTCCAAATACATAATGCCCATATGTCAAACTTAAGAATGAGATGTTATGGGGAAGCTGCAACGATAATAAAGCTAAAGAGGGTAATGAAAAAGTTGTGAATTTTAAAATGATCATATGCGTTTAAAAAAAAGCACATTGTCTCCGTTTCACAATAAAAATCTCTTGTGGTTTTTTTATACAGCGGAGAAGCTGTTCTCAGATCCAGAGACAGCGAGGCGATGCTGAAGCTCTTATAAAAACGAATATGCATTCATGGTCACCGTGTGACTCGCAGGGCGTCCGTCCCGACAATGGCATCAAAGCTGTGACTGCCATCATTAATTGATTCCTCTGAGTGCTCCTTCTCGCCTCCTTCGGCTCAGCCAGGCCTGTCAGATTGCACGCTACGGCCAATATGATCGCTTCCTTTTCCCGCCCTCACCCTCGCCTGCCACCGCCAGCGCCACTGCCCCACAGAGGACAGCTGTCTGAAAGGGCCGCTCTTTGTCAAAGTAAATGATGTTTGCCCAGTGTGATCTGTGTGCTGCACAAAGACAAGTTGTTCGATATACACTGCTCCTCTCTTTGAACCTCTGGTGTGAGTTGCGGATAATGAGCCGGTCATATCAAAGACGAGCGTTTTAACCTGCGAAGACCAGCAAGTTCAATGGGCTGGATTCAGAGGAGCATAGAGAGGAGAAGAAGGGAATATGAGGGGGTGGTTAAAATGCTGCTGCCCTCTCTCACTCTCTCTCACATGCACACGTATATGCACACACACATACATACACACACACACTCTCTCTCTCTCTCACACACACACACAGTCACAGCTTGAGCAAAGATATTGAGCTCCTTTTTTGTGATTTTTTTTTTCCTAGGACAAACAATTATTTACAGAGCCAGGGTTATGTAAGGAAAGAAAATCTCTTTAAACTGCTAAAGCATATTACAAAGCAAGACCAATCTCTCCTTCTGTCTTTCTTTTTCTCCTTTCTTTCCCTCTATACCCAGCCTCCCTTCTCTCTTCCTCCGTCCCCCTTTCCATCTCTCCTCCTCCATCCCCCTTTCCATCTCTCCTCCTCCATCCCCCTTTCCATTAATTCCGCTCTCCTTCCTCACTCATCTGTTCTTTTTCCATTTCCGTCTCTCCCTCCTCCACTTGCCATGCTGGAGTTGGCACCTGTTCTAGGATGCTCCTACTAAGCCCCTGGAGGAGAGATAGAGAGAGAGAGAGAGAGAGATAGAGAGAGAGAGAGAGAGAGAGAGAGACCACATTCAAGCAGAGGCAATCCTACACACACACACACACACATACACTCAGACACAAACACACAGACTCACCTGGAAATTTGTTGTGGCGCTAGCTAATCCCCTAGGTAAGAGAGCAAATTGGGCTACACTTCTTAAACAGAAGGACACAGAGACACACAAACATCCTAGATGCTCCCACTGACACAACCTCTCCCCAATATGGATACAGGGAATTAGGATCTGTGTCTGTCCCTCAATTACATACACACACAGTTCAGGTTCAGGCTCTACCACAAAAGATAGAATTTGAATGGAGATGTTTGCTTTTGGGTTGCCATACTGTGTTTCTTGTGTGTCTGTGTGTGTGGGTGCATACCTCATCTTTGTCAAATATTCTCTCTGAATCATCTCCCTCTTCTGATCATCATTTTTAATTTGCTGTGCAAGTATGTGAGGTTATGTGTCCAGATGGCACCTTGTGCTCAGGCACTGTTTTGCAGATGTGTGTGTGTGTGTGTGTGTGTGTGTGTGAGAGAGAGAAATGCAAATAAAGCAGAGGTGCGGAATGTGTGTAACAGAGAGTGTGTGTGAGAGTGTGTGTGTGAGCGCACACTGATATTGGGTGTTTACTGTTTGTTGTGTTGAGTGGAGCTACAGCGTGTTCTAAAGTATTATGCAAATTGGATTTAAGTGTCATAAACATTTATTTTTTTGTTTTTCAATTAAACTCATGGATGGTATTGTGTCTCAGGGCTCTTTGGATCATTGAAATCAATCTCAAACACCTGTGATAATTAGTTTGCCAGGTAAGCCCAATCAAAGGAAAACTACTTAAGAAGGATGTTCCACATTATTAAGCATGCCACAGTTTTCAAGCAATATGGGAAAGAAAAAGGATCTCTCTGCTGCTGAAAAGCATGACATTGTGCACTACCTTGGACAAGGTATGAAAACATTGGATTTTTCCCAAAAACGTATGTGTGGTCATGGTACTGTGAAGAAATGTTTCGCTGATTCAGAGCACAGGCGGGTTCGTGCAGACAAAGGCATAATAAGGAAGGTTTCTGCGAGACAAATTCATAGGATAAAAAGAGCAGCTGCTAAAATGTCATTGCAAAGCAGCAAACAGGTATTTGAAGCCGCTGGTGCCTTTGGAGTCCCGCAAACCTCAAGGTGTAGGATCCTCAAGAAGTTTGCAAGTGTGCATACACCTACTGTTCGGCCACCCCTAAACAATGCTCACAAGCAGAAACGGTTGCAGTGGGCTCAGGAATACATGAAGACTAATTTTCAAACAGTTTTGTTTACGGATGAAAGCCGTGCAACCCTAGATGGTCCAGATGGATGGAGTAATGGATGGTTGGTGAATGGCCACCATGTCCCAACAAGGCTGAGACGTCAGCAAGGAGGTGGCGGAGTCATGTTTTGGGCCGGAATCATGGGGAGAGAGCTGAGGCCCCTTTAGGCAGGGCCGTTTCAAAGAATTTGGGGGCCCCAAGCAAAATGGACATGGAGCCCCCCCCCCACCCACCACACACAAAGCCTACAGGAACCACAGCATAGCCATACAGTTTAAGTTCACCCACACTTTATATAAATAAAAAATGTTGGCAGTGCAAATACTGCTGTTGCATATAGATACTGTGCATTAGTTTTGAACATTTTGAACATATGCAAAAACACCACCGTACCATAAAATCCAATGTCAGCTTCTTCCTCATGAATGGAGGATGAAGTTGATGGTGTACCTGGGAAAATAATTGAAAACAAATTTGAAATTACCTGTGAAGTACGTTTGACCATTTCACTGTTAGCATATGGAAAAGGTCATTAACAGCTCAGCTCAGTGAGAGAAATTCACTTTACCTTCATCAGTGGAGGTATCCTTAGGAAGAGCCTGAGGGCTGAGAAATTTAAGCAAAGCACCTTGAGGGAGAAAGAAAAGATATGTTAGTATTTCCATATTTTGATATTTAGAAGGGATGCAGCTGCTTTCACAACTACCAATGCTTACTGTAAAAACATTCCAAGCTAATGTTATACATTGACCTAGGCCTACTTGTAGCTTAACATAGCATTTAAGCATTCTGCTGTTTGAGAATTAGACAGACGCACCTGGTGCTTTAAAGACAGTAAACAGCTGGCGTGCATGAATACTGCTAGACATGAATGTTCCAGTCAGCTTTGATGCACGGAATGTATTGTGTGGTTTTCCTAACCCTCATTTGGTAAATAGATTATCACTGTCGAATAGTTAGTATAGCAGAGAAGCTATGCCACTTTCATCAAAACCTATTACAAAGCTATAGCAATGTTATGTCATTAAATACGATAAACAGTGATTCTGGAACAGATCTGCGTCTTCCTTATCCCGTTAATAAACATATTACAGTATGTAACCATATTCCGTCCGTTCGAAAAAAAAAGTTGCGCTAACTGTTCTAGTTTGTTAGGGACTGTACGATATTTAGCGGGGGGGGGAGGGCCGGTCGCCAGACGATCGGATTAAAAATGTTCTGCCTGGCCCTCCCCCCTGGTCAAATTTTTTTTTCCAGGGGCCTCCCCCCTGCTCAAAAAAATTCTCCTAGGCCCTCCCCCCTACGTGAATCAAATAAAACTGGTCGAAAAATGACGTTTACAAGGTTAAAACGGCCAGCAAATGTCATAAGCACACATACACACACGGGGCTACAAACCAGTGTTGCGCGGGTTTGGTCACAAGCGGCCCGCGGTCGCCCGATATTTTAATCAACCCAACGCAACTCAGACCGCGAATATTAATTAGGACAAAATTATACCCGACCCGCGATCCGACCCGCTTATTTACAAAATGTGTGCTTTTGGTTATAGCCTGCATGCAGTAGTCCATTTCTGTAAAACAAAGTAATTTATTTGCGAAACTTTATGCAGTAGAACTACACGCAGGCATGCAGGACATAATGTTTGCGCAGGAGAGAGAATGAGAATAAGAGCGCAAGCACGCACGCAACCACCAAGGATTAGAACACTATGGTAAGATTTGGCCATGGACATACTTCTTTCGAAAATAGAAATGGGGAGGCAAGGTATAGGCAAGAGAGATACATTGCTGGTCAAAACGTTAGCGTAAGAACTGGTTTAAAATGCTGAATGAAGCACAAAGCTTTACAAAAGCACATCCACTGTTTAAAGTCACAAACACAACGAACTAAGGTTTTTTATGCATGCGCGAACCTATACATACCGGTAGATATGACTGTGTAGTCTGTGCCATAAGATGTATTCCTGCAGGCTGCCCGTTTCGGCTGTCATACTTTTAAATGGCTTCGCAAGATGTAGGCCTACATAGACCATAACTTGTACTACTGTCATCTTCTTTAAGAACTTTTCCCAATATTTCCCATATTTCGCTTTTCCTGAAGGGGTAGGCTATTTTAACTCGCGTCTTCAGCTTCTTTACTGTTGACTTACTGTATTGATGCTTTACTGTATTGATGCTAGCCTTCTCGTGATATTTTAAGTAGGCCTATTTGTAGAAAATATATATTTAATTAATTTTAACTGACCCGCCCGCAAATGACCCGAATATCATTAAAATATTTGGTTTATGACCCATAACCGCGGGTGACCTGCAAGCTTACGAGGGGAGTTGTGGGAGATTCAGGTAGTTGCGACTTTTTGGACTCGCCCACTCTGTCAAAGAGAGTGAATCATGTTTTGGACTACAAACCTTTTAAAATATCGAAAACGGATCATTGATCAGGGGAAAAAAATATCATGGATCAGGAAAAAATAATTTTCCTCGGCCCTCCCCCCAGGCCAAAAAAAATCTCCTGGGCCTTCCCCTAAGGCTTAAAAAATTATCTTAGGCCCTCCCCCCTGACGACCGGCCCTCCCCCCCCCCCCCGGTAAATATCGTACAGTCCCTTAGAAGCAGCATGGGCCGTCAGGCAGGTAGTTAACATAAAAAAAATTTTGCTAGGCTAGCCTTCCTGCTGCGACATTACACCATTTGTACAAGACAAGTAGAGCTATTTTATCCAGTGTAATTTATCACTTACCACTATCTTGTTTTTTCTTGTCATCCTCTTACTTTCTCTTCTTCCTTTTCTGGCTTTTCTTTTCTCCGCTCGAGGTTTTATATTTTCCCGGCAGCAGAGATCACGAACTTGGCTGGCTGGCTGCCGTCAGCGACTACTGAGAGGGGCCCCCTTGAGGGGGATCCCGGTATTGCCAGTAACAGTGTCGTTGCATTTAACTGCATTGACTATCAAAGGGGCGCTCACAGTTTGTCGTTGCATTTTATTCTTAACCAGTCGTTGTCTTGGGGCCCCTGGCCAGCTCTGGGCCCCAAGCAATTGCTTGGTTTGCTTGCCTTCTAGCGACGGGCCTGCCTCTAGGGTCCCTGACGGTGTAAAAATTACCTTGGAAAAGTAGAGTTTCTGACTAACCACTTTCTTCTGTACAAAAAGAAGAACCGTGCCTTCCGTAGCAAAATCAACTTCATGCATGCAATGCACCATCTCATGCTGCAAAGAATACCTCTGGGTCATTGGCTGCTATGGGCATAAAAGGAGAGAGACTCATGGTGTGGCCCCCATCTTCCCCTGACCTCAACCCTATTGAGAACCTTTGGAGCATCATCAAGCAAAATATCTATGAGGGTGGGAGGCAGTTCACATCCAAGCAGCAGCTCTGGGAGGCTATTCTGACATCCTGCAAAGACAAAAGCAGAAACTCTCCAAGAACTCACAAGTTCAATAGATGCAAGAATTGTCAAGGTGATATCAATCCTATGTTCCTATGTTAACATGTAACTTAGCCTGTTAAGATTTTTAGTTCTTTACAACCTATAAAATGTCTTGAAACTCTGTTGTGCATAATAATTTGGAACAGTGCATATTGAGAAGAGAAGAGAAATCAAAATGTTAAGGTGATAGGAAAAGACGTCATGGAAGAAGAGGGGCAAGGCAATAGGAGGAAGTGATAGAGATGAGATGAAAGGAGAAAGAGAGGGAGGAAGAGTAGGGAAGGGAGGGAGAGACAGCAACCGTTTGAAAGGAGATGGACATAGGACATGACTCTCATTCAGAGCAAAGGAGATGGACGCAGGACAGCAGCAGATACACACATGTGCGCGTGCGTGCACACCCACAAACACACACACACACATTTTTTTAACACAAAGAAATGAACACAGGCAGGGAGCAAAAGCCTCATTACAGCATTGCTATCCAGTGCATTTATGTGTGTGTGTGTGTGTGTGTGTGTTTGAGTGCATGTGCATGTGTGTGGTTGGACACAAATGTTGGTGGGTGGGTGTCCCGATTAGTCAGACTGTGTGTTTGTGTGTGTGAGTGTGTGTGTGTGTGTGTGTGTGCGTATGCCTAGAGACACCATTTTTCTGTGGGTGGGAATCCCGATCGCTCATCCCCTTCTGTGTCTGTCTACCTGTCTGTCTGTTTGTCTTCTGTTGCTCTGTGGGTGGTTACACAAATAGCTGCTTTCAGTTTCGCCCAGGAATAGACAATTTATCACATAGAATATGTAGATAACTACTCATGAATGTATCCAAAGACGATTGACAGCAACAACCCAGGTCCGGAAGAATAAGCTATTATTTTTTTTACCATCAACCTCACTAATTAACATCAATGCTTATTTCAGTAACAGTGAAATCACATAATCTTCAAAGCACATCCTTGTACCATCATCAATATTTCATTAATCTAAATCAGTATTTGCAGGCAGTCAGGGGGTAGCGCATCCTTGTGTCTGAGTGGCCAGTTATTTGCTGTGTAATGATGAGAGGCAGAGTGGACTCTCCCTGTGTCCCTGCTCGGAATATGATGAGTGTGGTGTCCACTCTATTTACTCAGGCGGGCAGGGGCTCCACGAGTCACCAGAGATGACCCCAGGGAGATGCTGCAGATGCGAGTGTGCGCACACACACACACACACACACATATACACACACACACACACACACATTAATGCACACATACACACACACACACTCACACACACACACACACACACACACACACACACACACACACACACACACACACACACACACTAATGCACACATACACACACACACACACACACACTAATACACACATACAGTACACACACACACACTAATGCACACACACACTAATGCACACATACACACACACACACACACACACACACTAATACACACACACACACACACACACACACACACACACACTAATGCACACATACACACACAGAGAGACACACGCACGCACACACAAACACACACACACACACTAATACACACACACACACAGACACACACACACACACACACTAATGCACACACACACAGACACACACACTAATGCACACATACACACACACAGAGACACACGCACGCACACACACACACACACACTAATGCACACACACACACACACACACACACACACACACACACACACTCACACACTAATGCACACACACACACTAATGCACACACACACACACACACTAATGCACACATACACACACACACAGGAGTCACCAGAGATGACCCCAGAAAGAGGTACTGCGGATGCAGCAGAGTGTTTTCTGATGCACCACCCTAACTATGAGTCTCGTCTCTGACTGGAGGACCATGCCAAGAAAGAGAGAGGAAAGATCAAATGCTTATACAACACACACACACACACACACACACACACACTCACTCACTCACTCACTCACTCTCTATCTCTCACACACACACACACTCTCCCTCACACACACACACACACATACCTCTGCCTTTTTCTGGGGCCATCATGTGTGGTGTGGAGGATTCATTTTTAATGGCCCAGCTGTGCCAGGGTGAGGTGGGGTACAGTGCTGCTCAGAGGCACCGCAGTCCAGAGACTTCCATATTCCCACACGCCTCCCTCCCACTTTTAAACACACCGTCCACAACACACTCTTCCTTTCTGCTGAACACAGCGTGCAGAGCGCCCAGCCCAGTTTCCCACAAGGCAGCAATTATAGAAAACAGTGTTCACTGACGCCAGGGAACAGCGTTCACATAACACAGCAATGATCGAGCTTTGGCTATACAGTATCTAAAGCTTTAACAGCAGAAGATGTCTTTTCCTCAAAATAGTGCAGAAAAAGAAACAAACAACATTGTACTTGGCAAAAGGGAATGTGGTCTCAGGGCACAGATCTGAGCAGGAGAATGAAAGAAAGAGAAACAAAGCATCCACTACACTTACATGTTCATTTTCAGAGCTAGCATGTTTTGAACAGGTCAGTGTTTTACTGTGTGTCATTCATTCTGATGATGACCTCATGTTCCTTTGCCTTTAGACTATTTCTCTTCTCTTTTTATCTTTTAACTAAAAGTGAATTAAAGAAAAAGTCAAAGAAAGGGGAACACTTCCCTGGGTCAATAATGTTTGTTGCAGTAAAACTACAGGGTGCTCATCAAAATGGGCTTCTAGGTCCTCAGTGAAAAGAAAACAGAACAAAATAATTGAGGCTCAAATGTATTAAACATATAAAAAGCCTTTATTAAATACTGGCTACGTGCCTACGTGTTTCAACTTTTAGTCTTCATCAGTGCTTTTCTGTTTTTCATAAAGGAGTGCCTCAATTCTTTTGTTTGTTTTTCATAAAAGTGAATTCAGTAAGACTTTCTGAAACGTTTCCACGGCTACAGACACTCACTGGTACTCCTAATAGCAATGGCCAGACCTGGAAGGGCAGGAAAGGTCCAGATCACAGTCTAATCAGCTACCTGACCCACTTCAGACCAGGTCCAGATCATGGTCTAATCAGCTACCTGACCCACTTCAGACCAGGTCCAGATCACGGTCTAATCAGCTACCTGACCCACTTCAGACCAGGTCCAGATCACGGTCTAATCAGCTACCTGACCCACTTCAGACCAGGTCCAGATCACGGTCTAATCAGCTACCTGGCCCACTTCAGTCCTGGACAGCCACATCCCCCCCAGCAGAAATATGAATCCCGGTTTATTTTTGGCACAGCTTTTACATGCAGTTGTCATAGTGACCTACTTGTTCACTGTGCGCCAAGACTTGCAGTCTTTTTTGCGCGGCTCAGCCAGTGCAAAGCCAATCTCTTCAGGAAGAAGAAGAGGAGGAGGAGGAAGAGGAGGCCTAGAAGAGGCCTGTATCCGTGCCAAATTTGGACCGAGGTGGCGAGTCTGACTAAGGCTGCAGAGATTACACAGACGCTTCGGAGGCAAGATGGGATTTCTATTCATGCATCCTTCACCCCCAGGAGAGCAGCTGGAGGATGTCTTTCAGAACACACGCTGTACTCGAGAGGATGGCTCCTTTTTTTTTTTGCATTCTCCTTGACGAAGGTAGACGGGACACATGTAGGCCGAAATGGGGGCAATTTCAGGAAGTTATATTTAGGAGCTCTAAATTGAGTTTGATACGTCTGTGGTGTGCACTGCCCTCTGTGATATTCCACCTACAGTTCCTGCATATGCACCATCTGCCCGGCATAACTATATCACGCATAATCCAGTTAGTCATTCACAAAAAGCATGTTAATGTAATGATGGTCTGTAGCTAATCTAGGGATTCTAAACCAATGATACAAATACTAGTGCATCATGTTTGTCTTATATTGGCTGAAGGGCAGATGATGTCTGTCTGTATTACCACTGATGAGAGCATTTGTGTTGCTAAGCAATGAAACAGTAGTTCTACATGACTTTAAAGATGTCTGTGTCTCTTGGTTGGAAAAGAAAATGTTATGTAGCCTTTAGCAATGATATGCTACATTACAGTAAAGCAACCTTACCGTAGAATTTAGGTGCTGTATATCTGTTTGTGTTTGACAATGAATGCACCTTATATTCTGTCCCTTTCGGAGGTCACACTATATTTGGGTGTTAGAGTTGAGAGCAGCTACCAGACTTCTCTAGTGCTGTAGAATCTGTTCCTATTGTCATAGCGCTCTCTCTCTCTCACTCTCTCTTTCTTTGTGTGTGTGTGTGTGTGTGTGTGTGTGTGTGTGTGTGTGTGTGTAACAAACGTGTGTGTAAATTGATTTGATACATTGCTTTGTGCAACATCCATCCTTGATCTCGGGTCTAATTAAACACATAATAGAAGGCAGACTGATAAGATACACTCATTCCATTCAGCTGTAATTACCACTGGGGTTATGAGACAGTCCATACGCGCACACACACACACACACACACACACACACACACGTGCATGCACAGGCACACACACACACACACACACACACACACACACACACACAATCACACACACACACGTGCATGCACACACACACACACACACACAAACACACACACACACACACACACACACACACGCGCGTGCGTGCACACACACACACACACGTGCATGCACAGGCACACACACACACACATGCGTGCACACACACACACACACACACACATGTGCACGCACAGACACACACACACACACACACTCACACATACACACACGCACACACACATTCACTGAAACAGGGAAACCCTCTCACTACTCACAAAGACATGGTGAAACGTGGTTTAATTCACAGGCATACATACACACAAACACAAACACACATTCTCTCTCTTACACACACACACACACACACACATGCAGAAAAGTACATTTGCTGAGTCACATTCACAGAGACTTCCCCCTTCAAGAGTGTCAGTTTTTCGGCGCTTTCTGTTGGCAACAGACATATCTCATTCCATCTGATGTTGCTTCAAATATCCCCCTTTGAAAGGCCACATCCCAGCACCTCCCCCAGTCTGGCCGTCTCTTTAGCGACGAGCTGGAGCAGAGACACAGATAACTGCACTGCTTCCTCATCAGTCTACCAGCATAGTGCATGCAGCTCGTCCTCATTGCGCCCTGTACACCACAAGCACACCAGATCTGGGCCACATCTCAGCCAGAATAAAGTGCCGTGTGGCCCACACACATAACAAAATAGAGTGTCCACTCTAATTCACTGTTTGTGGACATGAGCTTCCACTTCCTATTTGTTAGTATAAGTATATATACTCTTTTGATCCCGTCAGGGAAATTTGGTCTCTGCATTTATCCCAATCCGAGAATTAGTGAAACACACTCAGCACGCAGTGAACACACAGTGAGGTGAAGCACACACTAATGCCGGCGCAGTGAGCTGCCTGCAACAACAGCGGCGCCCGGAGAGGGGTTAGGTGCCTTGCTCAAGGGCACTTCAGCCGTGCCTACTGGTCAGGGTTCCATCCGGCAACCCTCCGGTTAGTCCGAAGCGCTAACCAGTAGGCCACGGCTGCCCCGTTATCTGGGTATGGAGAAGGCTACTTCCTCTGTG
>NW_027468565.1:29223130-29323130 GCF_046254945.1 Alosa pseudoharengus | reverse complement strand
ACATTTTTACCACTTATTTTTACAATTTTTATTATTATATTTTCAATAAAGAGAAGACACTGATAAGGGAACAGACAGAACAACAAAGATTGATTGATAGATTATTAGAGAGAGAGAGAGAGAGAGAGAGAGAGAGAGAGAGAGAGAGAGAGATAGACCAACCCAGGTCTCTGAAGTGTGGGAGACCCAGAGACAGCCCTGACAGCTGTGGTCTGCCCGATGAAGTGAAACCCCCTCCTGACACGCCCTGTTGCACCTGTCTCATGTAAGGCCCAGTGCATCTTTGGGTGTGTGTGTGTGTGGGGGGGTCTGACTCCACCACTCCGCTCCATTCTGTCCATCCCCCCATGCTGCACCCGGACGGCCATTCATATTTCATTCATTCATAATATTGAATGGACGCTGGACTCAGAGATAAGAGAGTTCACTGCAGTGCCAGTTTAAAGCCGGTACAACACACAGTGAGCATTTCTTTCCTCTTATACAGAGTAGAGAATACATGCAGAGAGCTGTACAGGAATTACATAGGCTACAAGAATTTGCAACACATCTATCTGCCGCTATTTTTGGATCCCGCTATTCTTAGCGTGAATGGGTTAGCACTTCGGACTTGTAACCGGAGGGTTGCCGTAAAAAAGTAAGAACGGCTGAAGTGCCCTTGACCAAGGCAGCTAACCCCTTACTGCTCCCCGAGCGCCGCTGTTGTAGCAGGTAGCTCACTGCGCCGGGATTAGTGTGTGCTTCACCTCAGTGTGTGTTCACTGTGTGCTGAGTGTGTTTCAATAATTCACGGATTGGGATAAATGCAGAGACCAGATTTCCCTCACGGGATCAATAGAGTATATATACTTATACTTAGGTGTACGGTATTTATTGACTTACGGAAAAGTCCTTAGGCCATTGGCCTACTACTATTTTTGGTAACACTTTACTTGAAGGTATCTACATAAGAGTGACATGACACTGTCATAACCCTAACACTAACCCTAACTTGTCATGACAAAAACCGAATGATACTAACCCTAACCCCAACCCTAACCCAAACCCACTTTCAGAATGATTTTGAGAACGATAAAAGCTAATAGCCAATCAGAACCCATCAAATTTCAGCCGTCACATTAATTAACACAAGGAGAGACTTTGTTGTTCAGTTTGAACGTTTTTATCGTTATGGTTATAGTTATCGTTATCGTTATCATTCTTGGTGTGAATGACCCTTAACCCTGTTTTTATTATCATTTTAATAATCCTCACAAAATAATCCAACACACACAATTCAACGAATCTACAGAAGCGTAATCGTTTCACATGAAACTAAATGCCACACAGCTGTAGCAAACTCACACATAAACAAAGATAATTAGAAAGAAAAAATAACACATGAGATTTAAGAATTAAGAAATGCATTCCTATGTACAGCCCATCCCTGGGTATTAACCTCATAGCTGAAAAAACAAAACTAACTGCAAAATGAACGTATAAACCTTGGAAACTGCGGTACTGTAGGTCTTTAGCAGTATGATATAATATTTTGCAGCATTCAGCCCAGCAACAACAGGCAAACTACACTGGGCATCTTTCTCAAAATGTAGCCACAATCTCCCTACGAGGAGACAAGCACATTTCAGGCTAATTCTTTCCCTGATAGAGAACGATGGTTCCGGCAGGGGCTGACATGCCCTGTAATGAGCAATGCGGAGGTGGAAGGGCTCTCATATCACAGCAGCTTCATTAACACCGAGTCATACCACCGGAGAACACAGAGAGAAGAGAAAACGCTGTCTTCCCATTCACTCTGCACCATGACAGCTGGCAGGGCAGGTCTGGGTGGGGCTGATGTGGGGTAGTGCTAGAGGATTCTGGGAGGTAGGCGGTGTTGGAGCCAAGAGTGTGTGTGTGTCTTTGTGTGTGTGTGTGTGTGGGGGGGGGGTTGTAACGGCAGCCCTGCTGATGCGTATCAGCGCTGAAGAGTCATCTGTGCGATGACATGTCATTTCTTCTTTCCGCCGCAGAGAGCCGGTTCCATGCTCAAGGAGATCATCTCATTGTTGGGAGAGATGGGTGGATGTGGGTGTGGGTATCTGTGTTTGTGTGTGCATGCGTGTGTGTGTGTGTGTGTGCGTGCGTGCGTGTGTGTGTGTGTGTGTGTGTGTGTGTGTGTGTGTGTGTGTGTGTGTGTGTGTGTGAGAGAGAGAGAGAGCAAAGGAGGGACAGAAAGAGACATAATATTCTTTGGCTTACACCTTATCATCTATAGCTGCACCTGTCAGGGAAGGTGTTAATGGCTTCCAGTGAGAGCCAGATAACCGCCACATGAAGTGAAGCAACCTGAGATAATTCATTCTCTTCACACACACACACACAAACACACGAGCACACGCACGCACGCACACACACACACACACACACACACACACACACACACACACACACACACACACACACACACACATAAAATAAAGTGTATTTGTCCTAGACAAAAGGCAATTACAATATTAGACAGCTTACAGTTTTTTATGAATGCTTAAACTCTAAAAACATTCTTATAGCACAATTTCTAAAACTATTAATTCTTATAGCAAAACCACTCACTGAGTTGCACAACTGGAGGCACAATCCACTGCACAGCACCCTTTTTGCGGAACTGTAAACACAACTCACTGCTTTACACTCAATTTCCAAATGATCAACACACTCCTAGCAAATCTATACACATTATTTACACTATTTACCCTATTTTGCCAACTCTCTGGCACACTTTCTCATGTGAAAACTGTTTTAGATAATTAGTTCACTTTGCAATCAGCCTGAGCACTATAAATAAGCCACAGGTTATGTACAATGGGTACAATGGAGGGAGCAGGAAGAGTGGGAAGAGTAAGAATTAGAGGAGGCCGAAGAATAGGACGTGGAGGTGAAGAAGTAGGAGGAAGAAGAAGAGGAAGAGGATGCAGAGGTGAAGAAGAGAGAGGGAGAGGATGACAAGGACAAGGAGGTGAAGTTAGAGGAAGAGGACAAGGAGGAGCAAGAGGAGGACGAGGAGGGGGAAGAGGAAGAGTACGAAGAGAGAAAGTACTGTAATAGCCCTTTACAGGCAAAAAAATCAGTCTACATGTGGGGATGTTGTCATGTCAGGCCTGGATACGGCATTCCACAATATATTTTCCCCGGTGCCTTGGACTAGGACATTGCATGTGATGTACTGTAGACGAAATTTTGAGAGAGACGACCCGATGTAGACTGTATGTTTTGTCTCAGTGAATTTGGTATTTTGGGTTTTGACTTGGAAAAACAGACTTGTGTTTGTTTTGATATGTGTAAATAAACACCAATACTTGAAGTTTGGATCCCTGTATGTTTACAGAACTATGACAAAAGTATGACATCAAACTGACATACAGTAGTCTACCTTGTGCACAGAGAAGGCAAAAGCCAGATGTGTTTTTATTCATACCATCAGTGTTTAGTTGGCACATTGTGTGCTTACTATTGTGATGGCTTGTGTTTACTGTTTGATACGAAAACACCATTTTTACGAAGGTGTGAAGAGTTAAGCAAGGTGTGTTAGCTTTTTCAAGAGAACTACAGTGTTTTGCTGATTGGGTGAAAGGTTTTCCTATTTGTGTGTAGAGTTTTGCAAAAAAAGCCATAGTTACAAAAAATGTGCTTAAGCAATCAGAAAAAACTGTATTGTGATGGCTTGTGTTTACTGTTTGATACGAAAACACAATTTTTACGAAGGTGTGAAGAGTTAAGCAAGGTGTGTTGGCTTTTGCAAGAGAACTACAATGTTTAGCTGATTGGGTGAAAGGTTTTCCTATTTGTGTGTAGAGTTTTGCAAAAAAAAGCCATAGTTACAAAAAATGTGCTTACAGTTTTTTCTGATTGCTTACAGTTTTTTCTGAATGCTTAAACACATTTTTTGTAACTATGGCTTTTTTTGCAAAACTCTACACACAAATAGCAAAACCACTCACTGAGTTCGCAAAACTAAAAGCACAAACACTGCTTTGCACTCAGTTTGCAATTTTGTAACACACACTTTGCACAACTGTAGGCACATTGGCTATTATTTACACCATTTTGCCAACTCTCTGGCACACTTTCTCATGTGAAAACTGTTTTAGATAATTAGTTCACTTTGCAATCAGCCTAAGCACTATAAATAAGACATAGGTAATGTACAATGGGTACAATGGAGTGAACAGGAAGAAATAGCCATTTTATAGACAAAAAAACTGTCTACATGGGGATATTGTCATGTCAGGCCTGGATACGTCATTCCAGAATATATCTTTGCCGGTGCCTTGGACTAGGACATTGCATGTGATGTAGACAGAATTTTGAGAGAGACGACCCGATGTAGACTGATTTGTTTTGTCTCAGTGAAATGCTATTTTGTGTTTTGACTTGGAAAAACACACTTGTGTTTGTTTTGATGTGTGTAAATAAACACTAATACTTGAAGTTTGGATCCCTGTATGTTTACAGAACTATGACAAAAGTGTGACCTCAAATTGACATAGTCTACCTTGTGCACAGAGAAAGCAAAAGCCAGATGTGTTTTTTATTCATACCATCAGTGTGTTGTTGGCACATTGTGTGCTTACTATTGTGATGGCTTCTGTTTACTGTTAGATACGAAAACACCATTTTTACAAAGGTGTGAAGAGTTAAGCAAGGTGTGTTAGCTTTTGCAAGAGAACTACAATGTTTTGCTGATTGGGTGAGAGGTTTTGCCATTTGTGTGTAGAGTTTTGCAAAAAAAGCCATAGTTACAAAAAATGTGCTTAAGCAATCAGAAAAAACTGTAAGCACATTTTTTGTAACTATGGCTTTTTTTGCAAAACGCAGGAACGCAGAGCGGCTTATGCTCTCTGGTGCCCTAGGGCAGCATTCATCACAACCCAGCCATTATGGTTTCCTCTTACTTTTGACAGAGTGTTTTTTAATGTGTACCATCAACAGGAGGTGAACCAGCATGTCTGTGTGTGTGTGTGTGTGTATGTGTGTGTGTGTGTGTGTGTGTGTGTGTGTGTGTATGTGCATGTGTGTGTGTGTGTGTGTGTGTGTGTGTGTGTGGGGGGGGGGTTACAGCTATGGCAGGGGTCTCACTGACCAAGCACGGTCAGGACACGTTCCTCTGCCCCTCCTTGCCCCATTCTCAGTTCTCAGAAATGTTGCAGCTTCAATTATTTACACGGTTTCCTTTACAGTAACTGACAAACACGATACGAGTCAAAAGTCACATTTTCGAAGTCTGGCTTCATCAACAGTAAAAGACCAAATATGGTTGTTGTTGTTTTTTGTCTCACACTGAATGAAATCAATCACAGATTGTACACAGTCTATTTTTTACATTGTATGTTCAGCACATTTTCAATCATTTCACTAATTATTCATTTTGCCACCCTTTTAATTTGCCAATCGTTTTAGATTTCTAGTCATGCACCACACACGGCTGGCTTGTCTCCATTCGAATTTCCATCGAAAAGTAATTATTTTAGGGGCCGTGTCTCAGTGTTAAAACGTCTAAATGTTCCTCAGTCATTTCATCTGCATTCACACTGCATGAAACCCCAATAATGCCCAGTGGATATGCTATGAAATGCCAATCCATACTCAGCTGCAGCAGGGTGCCAGAGGTCTTTGGGGTTTAGCCATGTACATGTCTCTAGTGTGCAATCAGGAAGTTAATGTTGCCGCATTCTCTGTGTCCCAACTTTTAGGGCCTTATCTTACACATCGTGGTGCCAGGCTCAACGCAGGTCTTGTTGCTATAGTATTGCACACCAGACGTATTAATCATTATTCTGACAGGCGCGGGAGTTGACAAGTTGTCAAATGAACCTTGCGCACCCAGGGGCCTGTCAATGAAAAAACTAGGTGTGGTCAGGCGCATGATCACAAATTGCTGTTTTAATGCTACTAAAAATGATAACCTCCTTGCTCTTAATGGGAATGGCATTGTACTGTATATGATCAAGGGACCTAGAGGTGATACACTATCACCATGTTGTCTAATAATGTCCAAATGGCTCTCGCAACGACCTTCATTCAGCCTTCTTCCTATCTGCAGAATAACACAACGACTTATCTCTCAGATGTGCGCGTTAGTCCTGGAGAGCACAATGACTTATCTCTCAGATGTGCGTAAGTCCTGGAGAACGCAATGACTTATCAATGACTTATCTCTCAGATGTGCGTTAGTCCTAGAGAACGCAATGACTTATCTCTCAGATGTGCGTTAGTCCTGGAGAATGCAATGACTTATCTCTCAGATGTGCGTTAGTCCTGGAGAACGCAATGACTTATCTCTCAGATGTGCGTTAGTCCTAGAGAACGCAATGACTTATCTCTCAGATGTGCCATTGTCCTGGAGAACGCAATGACTTACTGAATTTAGTGAATCCATCTCTCTCTCTCTCTGGATGGAGCCAGAGCTTCCAGCTCAGGTTATCTGTTTGCATCTGTATAGAGGACAGTGGGGACCAGCTCGCTCCCACAGACTCTACTCTCTGTAGTTGACGAGCTGCAAAGCATCTTCTCCAGAAATGTGCCACATCTGAGGCACCACTGCACGTTTGTCGTCTGACACCATGCCACACTCGTGCCATATAGAATAAGGAATGATCCGCAACACCAGGTAGCTCCCATTCACAGTCTTGTTTATTTAGTTTGTGACGTTTTGAGTCGTGCGGCTCTTCCTCAGACATCAACAAACTGTGAATGGGGGCTACCTGGTGTTGCGGATCATTCGTTATTCTTGTTAGATAATATTGTTCTGGATCCTGCACCCATCCAATTTTGGCTTGGGATGTGTGTGGCTTTACACTGCTTGTACACTCCTAGCATGTACTGTATAAGTATATATAGTATAAGTATACATACTCTTTTGATCCCTTGAGGGAAATTTGGTCTCTGCATTTATCCCAATCCGTGAATTAGTGAAACACACTCAGCACACAGTGAACACACAGTGAGGTGAAGCACACACTAATCCCGGCGCAGTGAGCTGCCTGCAACAACAGCGGCGCTCGGGGAGCAGTGAGGGGTTAGGTGCCTTGCTCAAGGGCACTTCAGCCGCTTTCTACTGGTCGGGGTTTGAACCGGCAACCATCCAGTCACAAGTCCGAAGCGCTAACCAGTAGGCCACGGCTGCCCCATGTGTATTGCCTCACTGCTGTCGTCTGACACCATGCCACATCCGGGCCGCATCTGCGCCAGACCCGTGTCCCAAAAAGACTGTACCTGCGTCTGTGCCGGCCTCTTGTGATACTGCTGCCCCAATATTTAAGGGTCTTGTCTGATGATAGGTGTGTGGATAATTTGTTGTGTGCTGCCCTGCTAGCTGATAAATGATCCGTCATCCTCTACTCTCTCTCTTTCACTCTCTCTGTGTCTCTCTTTTACTCTCTCTCTTCCTAGGGGAGCTGGGAAATAAAATAACTAAGGAAAAAAGGCTGAAGGAGAAAGAAAGGAGAAGAGAGAGAGGAAGATAGTAAAAAGAGAGAGAGAGAGAGAGAGATTGCGGCATGGCTATATATAGCCCCTAATGTAATGTGACACTGTGTGTAAGAGATGGAGACAGTGGGAGATGAGCAGAGGTGAGTGGTGGGAGAGGTGGCCTCTGCTTGTTTAGACGGATGGTAGGAAGAAAGGAGAGGATGTTTTTTTCTAAAGCAGGGGGAGCTGGTTAGCTGAACCTCTTCACTCATATCCCTTTCCCACCAATGCAGCTCTGGTGCTGGTTCAGAGTCAGAGCCAAATCTCAAACCGGTTCTTTGGTTTTCCACAGAAATAAACCTGGGTCTGCGTCAGGAGAACAGGTTCCAGCTCAGCATCTAGGTCAGAGACCACTACACATGTCTTTAGTGCTCACATATAGATGCAGTGTAGTTATTGTCAACACACTGCCATACAGGAGACTAAAGGTGGTACAATCTTTTGACTTTATAGGGTCATCAATTTGTATTTTTTTTTTTACTTTCGCTATTTCTCTTGAAGCTATTATTGTATTTTTTTTATCTTATTCTGTTTAAATACATGCTTTTAAAAAGAGAGATCTATAGCTTCTGATAGTGTTCTATCTGTGACAGGATAACATAAGTGTTCTATTGGAGGACCTGATGTAAGGACCTCAAATACCAGCATTCTCTCTCTTTCTTTTAATCAGTTTGTTTTACTATCTCTCTCTCATTCTCTCTCACTCTCTTCCTCACTCTCTCTCTCTTTCATTCTCTCACTCTCCCTCACTCTCTCTCACACTCTCTCATTCTCCCTCTCTCTCATTCTCTCTAATTCTCTCTCACTCTCTCTCTCTCTCTCTCTCTCTCTCTCACTCCTGCTGCTCTTTCCATTCCCTTCCTTTTGTCTTCAGGCCCAGATTTGCCAGCGGTGTTTAAAATACTGCAAAACGCAAACTGGAATCCCCACACGGTCCATACCTTGCAAACTGAGAAGCAAGTTTTCATTCAAGCAAAGCAAAACAAATTATATATGCAGAGCATGGGCAAAAAAAACAACAAAACAAAACAAAAAAATAAACAGGGTGTGCCCACTTTGTTCCCCAAGCATCGATCTTTCTAAATTACAGTCCATCAGTACAGAGACATGGTAATAATTTGCTGACCAACACTACATCTACAGCGGTATCCCTCATGCATAGCGACACACGGCTCTCACCAACTAATGCCCCTTTGATTGCCTCCTTCCATGATGTCAGCTGTGGAAAAGTCAATGCAGGCAGATAGCTGAGGGAACGAGCGAGTTAGTGTGTGTGTACGTAAGGCGTAACGGATTGTGTTTGGATAAAAAGGGCGTTGTGTGTCTTGGCAGCGGTCCGGTCATCATTCACTCTGGGCTATTTGTTCGTCTCGTCTGAGTGGCTCTAATGAACTCAGCCAGGAGGGCCGCAACTGGACCATCTGCGCCGGGTGCTAGACACAGGCCCACCAGAAACTCCCAGCAGAACCTGTGTGGTCTGGGGATATGAGGCTAGCATTCCACTCACTCTAACTCACCAGTCCTCTAAGCCACTGGTTCTCAAATGGGGGTACGCGTACCCCTGGGGGTACGTGAAGGCACTCCAGGGGGTATGTGAGATTTTAAAATATACATATATTTAAAAAGTAGAATCCATGCAAAAATACTTTAAAAACAATTATTTAATAAATATTTCAGGAAAATATAAGTTCATAAAATGAATTTTATATTTCAGTAGGCTATGGTCACTGTTTTCACTACATTAGTTTAAATCATTTGCAATAAATTTAGTCAAGGATTATTAAAATGTAAAATGTTCATGTGAATGTTTGAATTTTGTATGTGTTTATCAGTTCCAAAGTTTAATAGACACTGATGGCACAGTGCTCTGTTTTAAGTATTTTTTTCTCAACTAAAAATGCTTTGCGCTGGTTAGGGGGTACTTGGCTGAAAAAAATATTTCACAGGGGGTACATCACTGAAATAATGTTGAGAACCACTGCTCTAAGCTACTAGCAAAACAATTCCACTGCCTTGTGGTAGATTTGACCTTCTCTTCATGGTGTCAAAGCGGGTATTCCATAACAGTGCGTCCTCTTCCTGCGGTTTTCTGGAGGAGGAGGAAGGTCTCTTGGCAGAGAGGATGAGGTCAGAGGGAGTCTATTATGACATACTGTGGTATTCTGTTCTTTACTTCCATTCTCTTGTGTCCATAAGCAGAGATGGTGTTCTAAAGGGTCTTTGGTACAAGGAACTTTAGAGGATCAGGTGAGGGTTGGTTCCGCTTCCTTAACTGCCATCAGGAAAGAACAGAGTGATCTGAAGCCACTGTTTACTGTAAGCCTAACCCTTAGAACCCTAAGCTGTTTTTAGGGCATTTTCACTCCCTTTATTCATAAGGATGAATAGAATACCCGTGTGAAATAAATGCCATTTTTTATTTAGTGATGAAAAATGACCTTTCTGCGCTCCATATCTGTGACACGAACTGATCTGACCTGACTTGACCCCAGGTTGCGTTAGCCTGCGTGTGTGCACTCATAATGATTCTCAACTTTTTACTGCATTGCCATGAACAAAGTAAAGGCAAAAAGGTGTTTCTTTGTTGAACAAATTGGGATGCAATGTGAGCCTTGAATTGGATGCCATGCAGGAATTTGCTAGGATCTCAAAACCGGATTATGAACATTTGCCATAAACACACGATAGTGTTGGATTATAAACATGCTTTGCCACAAAAACGTGGGGTAAGTCCAGCAATATGAAGTTATTATTTTGCTGTCGCTTATAACCCAGAATGATGTACTTGGTATCAAATGATAGCTCTGAGTCTCCTCTTTCATCTGACATGCGTGGCATATCTATCCTGATCATGGGTCCGCGAGTAATTCAAACGAGGGTAATGGGTGTGCAGCATTGGTTTGTGTACATGAGGTTATTATTTGACCGCCGCGCAGCGAAGCGGCGGTCATATAGGTTTAGTCAGATTTTTTTTTTTCTTTTTTTTCTTTTTTGCATGTCCAAATTTCCGTCAATGATTCCCGGGACACTGAAAGACCGGGGTAGACGAAACTTGGTGGGCATGTAACCCCATATGGATAGCATGGAACCATTGTTTTTCGTTTTGATCTGTAGCCCCCCCGCTGGACTGCACCCCCCGAAAGGAGGGTAGGGCAGACACAGTTTTCTGTGAATATCTCGAGAACCGTAAGGTTTAGGAGGACCATTTTTTTTTGTATGTTGAGGGGCCATGTCAACCCATTCCATAACCACTCATTTCATGTATAGCGCCACCTAGTTAAACACAAAAAAGTACAAATGAGGTGTTGTAATCGCAGGTATCTGTGACCTAACTTAGTCAGAACTGCACGAAATTGGAAGTGTAGGATCATTATGACACCCTCTGAATGCACGCCAAGTTTCGTGGAATTCCGTTCATGGGGGGCCACACAATAAATTAATTTATGTTACTATACACCAACTGGCCTGTAGGTGGCCGGAGACAGTTTTCTGTGAATATCTCGAGAACCGTAGGGCCTAGGAGGTCCACCTTTTTTTTGTATGTTGATCTCAAGGGGCCATGTCAACCCATCCCATTACCACTTATTTCATGTATAGCGCCACCTAGTTAAAAAATTAAAAAGCAAAAAATTAGGTGTTTTCATCACAATATCTCTGGCTGACATGGTCAAAACTGCACGAAATTGAAAGTGTAGGATCATTATGACACCCTCCGAATGCATGCCAAGTTTTGTGTACTTTCATTCATGGGGGGCCTTACAATAAAACAATTTATGTGTAAATTTAGTGACGTACACCAACAAGGATTCCCGGGACACTGAAAGACCGGGGTACACAAAACTTGGTGGGCATGTACCCCCACATGGATAGCATGGAATCGTCATTTTTCGTTTTGATCTGTAGCCCCCCCGCTGGACTGGACCCCCCGAAAGGAGGGTAGGCCAGACACAGTTCTCTGTGAATATCTTGAGAACTGTAGGGCCTAGGATGACCATTTTTTTCTGTATATTTACCTCTAGGGGTCATGTTAACCCATTTCATGTGCGCGCATTTGCACAAACAGATACACACACACACACACACACAGTAATCATACGTATGACACATACTCACACAGTAGACATATGTACGCTTCCATGCACAGACACATACGCAGGCACACACACAAGCATGCACACACACACACACTCACACACACACACACCCACACACATAACATAAACATAACACAAACAATCAAGAATTTCTCAGAATTATGAACAGGCAAGATGGAGGTGGGGTTGTATAAAATGAATTTTACATGTGAAATCTAGAGCCCGACCGATTTATCGGCGAGCCGATATTATCGGCTGATATTAGGCATTTTCCAAACTATCGGTATCGGCATTTATAATGGCCGATAAATGACTATTTTAAAAATAAAATAAAAACGGACGAAACACCCTTTAACCATGTCATGAGTGTTGGCGTTGTATAGTTTGTCCACCAGAGGGCACTCTACACCGTCCCTGCTGGCAACACTCGTTTATAACGCGCCACACATCCTGCAACCTGCTGATCCAGCCAGAGTCGGGCAGAGAGAACCAGTTATCCGCGAGTGAGATCATCCGTTAAGTGTGTTCATGGTGATTTGGTATAACAATTGAAAAGAACATCCCCATCAGTTCTCTTAACTCAAGTAAGCATGACAAAATTCGTGAAAACAATGTCCAGTTTTGCTGCTGTTAAATAAGCCGAGTGAAGCGGAATTAGCTAGTAATTAAGTTACGTTGTTACAGTGTAGTTGACTGTCTGTCCTTTTAACTTTTGACAATGTGACTGAATATGACTGTATTTCTTTAATAGCGTGACAGTTATAGCAGTGAGACGTATCATCTCTCCCCGGCCTGTTATTTTGAAAGCGTATGTTTTACAATTTGCAGTATGACGTTATCCATTGCTAAATTATGGCTCATCATAGACTAGCTAACCACAAAGCTAGCTAATGCCATGAATATCAGTGGAAGACCGCTAACGTTAACATTAATGAGCTTGGAAACCACAACGAACTTATTCTGCCTGATAAAGTAATGATTACTGTATTTATAACTTGTATATCTGTAGTTACAGTCCCTGCATTGTAAAATGTAAGTTAGACGTGCGAGGAGTGAACATTTAGACATAGAGAAAAAGTATCAAACGTAGCTTGTGCATAAAAGTTAGCTTTTCTTTTAAACGTGTGTGAAATCCAATGACGCCAAGTGTGCGTTTCAGACTGTCGTTCAGCCGCAGCATTAACAAGTTACATAATGGATTTAGATCACTAAATAGTAGGTTTTAGAAGGCAGGCAGCAACTGATTATTGAAAATGGTTTGATGTAGCTTGATGGAAATAATTTTAAAAGTGCAGGTAAAGGGATAAGCAAGCTGACATTGTAATTATAAGGTAGCTTATAAGGCAATAGGGACTAATTATTACACACGCAAACATTTAGGAGTGACCTTTATCTTGTTTAATGATAATACAAATGATGATGATAGTAATAATGTCATCATTATTTTTTGTAATTAAGTCTTAGTTCAAAGTTATATTTATGAAGCTTACCAAGTCTTTTAATACTGGTAACTTTGATTTGGTTGTTGTTGTTATTGTGTTTTTGTTCAAAAGACTACGTTTAATATCTTAAGTTTCTATTTTTATACATTTTATTTATCAGAACTTTAATATATTTCGATGTTCCACTGTGACAATATTATTTAAAAATAAACAAGTTTGTTTTTAAAATGCATTATCATATTATTTTAGTCAATACTCATAAATAACTACAAATAACTAATGTTAGGGAAATCTGTTAATGTTTTGTTTCGCGTTTCTGAAAAAAAAAATATATATCGGCCGATATATCGGAATATCGGGTTTTTAAATCAACAAATATTTGTATCGGTATCAGCCTTCAAAATCCTTTATCGGTCGGGCTTTAGTGAAATCTATGAACTAATCATGTTTTGGTACTTGTTGTCTAGCAGATACGGCGGTCATATTTTGTACCGCTCTGCGGTACATCTAGTTTTGCAGTCACTTTGTCTGTTTTTATAAGCCAGAAGGATCGATATACATGGTACCAATGGATAGCCCTGTGTCTCCTCTTTCATCTGATATGCTTGCCATATCTATGATTTTTATTTTTATACTTGATCGTACAGACAAGTGTGTAGTCTCTTTGGAAAGCCCCACTTCTGTAGCCTGGCGGGCTATCCTATATCCGCCGCTAGGGTGCGTCTATATTTCTAGGCTACCACTTCTGCTCTGTCATGCAATAAAGGTTTTATCTCGCTGCGATGAACAGATCCGGAGCAATTTAACAAAGAAGAAAGGGTGTGTTTTTTGACACACTTTGCGTCAATCGGGTTCTAAGGGCTAATGGCTAGCACTGTTTACTGTATGCCAAATGATTCAAAGAAACCTCACCAAGCACTCATTATGACCGCCGCGCAGCGAAGCGGCGGTCATATAGGTTTAGTCAGATTTTTTTTTTTTTTTTTTTTTTTTTTTTTTTTTTTCGCATGCCCAAATTTCTGTCAATGATTCCCGGGACACTGAAAGACCGGGGTACACGAAACTTGGTGGGCATGTAACCCCACATGGATAGCATGGAACCATCGTTTTTCGTTTTGATCTGTAGCCCCCCCGCTGGACTGGACCCCCCGAAAGGAGGGTAGGGCAGACACAGTTTTCTGTGAATATCTCGAAAACCGTAGGGTTTAGGAGGACCATTTTTTTTTGTATGTTGATCTCAAGGGGCCATGTCAACCCATTCCATAACCACTCATTTCATGTATAGCGCCACCTAGTTAAACACAAAAAAGTAAAAATGAGGTGTTGTAATTGAAGGTATCTGTGACCTAACAAAGTCAAAACTGTACAAAATTGGAAGTGTAGGATCATTATGACACCCTCTGTATGCACGCCAAGTTTCGTGGAATTCCGTTCATGGGGGGCCACACAATAAATTAATTTATGTTACTATACACCAACTGGCCTGTAGGTGGCCGGAGACAGTTTTCTGTGAATATCTCGATAACCGTAGGGCCTAGGAGGTCCACCTTTTTTATGTATGTTGGTCTTAAGGGGGCATGTCAACCCATCCCATTACCACTTATTTTATGTATAGCGCCACCTAGTTAAAAATGAAAAAGCAAAAAATTAGGTGTTTTCATCACAATATCTCTGGCTGACAAGGCCAAAACTGCACGAAATTAAAAGTGTAGGATCATTATGACACCCTCCGAATGCATGCCAAGTTTTGTGTACTTTCGTTCATGGGGGGCCTTACAATAAAATAATTTATGTGTACATTTAGTGACGTACACCAACAAGGATTCCCGGGACACTGAAAGACCGGGGTACACAAAACTTGGTGGGCATGTACCCCCACATGGATAGCATGGAACCGTCATTTTTCGTTTTGATCTGTAGCCCCCCCGCTGGACTGGACCCCCCGAAAGAAGGGTAGGGCAGACACAGTTCTCTGTGAATATCTTGAGAACTGTAGGGCCTAGGATGACCATTTTTTTCCGTATGTTTGCCTCCAGGGGTCATGTTAACCCATTTCATGTGCACACATGTGCACAAACAGATACACACACACACACACACACATACATTCACAGTAATCATACGTATGACACATACTCACACAGTAGACATATGTACGCTTGCATGCACAGGCACATACGCAGGCACACACACAAGCACGCACACACACACACACACACACACACACACACACGCATAACATAAACATGTACATGCACACAATTCAAGAATTTCTCAGAATTATGAACAGGCAAGATGGAGGTGGGGTTGTATAAAATTAATTTTACATGTGAAATCTATGAACTAATCATGTTTTGGTACTTGTTGTCTAGCAGATATCAGTGAGAATTGAGTGTGGATAATGCAATTTAGTGAGACAGTTAGAATCATATAGGCCTTTCAGCGTGATTTCTTTTTTGTGGAAAAAATGTGCTGGACTGGGCGGCGGTCATATTTTGTACCACTCTGCGGTACATCTAGTTACTAACATGAAGCTGATCAGCACACTGCCCTCAGCTGGGGCCATACGTTCCGAACTGACTAGAGCCCCCACTGAGCTGGGGTTTGTTTATGCCCAAACACATCGTCAAGTGTGCAGATTGTTGCTGTGTGTACCACTGTAAGGCTCCAGTTGCTTGCCTTGCCATGTTGCACTGAAGCTGGAGAAGTCGGTAAAGCTGTGGCTTGAGGGACTGCTGCCCAGTCTGACGTGGTCTGGTCTGGTGTCACTATGGAAGGCAAGAGACGAGCATTCCGTTTGCTCTTAAGTGTTCTAATCTTAGCCAGCCCTGTTATTTTGTGTGTGTGATTTAGTGACATGAACTTAATTCATCTTTATTTATGTGGCTGACGTCTTTATCCAACGTGACTTACAGATGTCAATATGATAAATGTATAGACACCTTCCAGTCAGATGCACGTTATACAGTACATCCCATGTCAAATTACACCCATTTGTTGATATCAAATGTTTCCAAATAGCTTAATAATGTCAAAGTCTGTTAGCTGAGTTTTGTGACAGTTGCAACTTGCACCTGACCATATCACATTAATGATCTACTTGTTCCAGCGTTGTTGCACCTTCCCCTGCCTCTCCTTTGACAGAGGTGTTGACAGGTGGGGAGCAATTAATGGCTGTGTCAATGGTCAGTATTATCTTTTTTTCAGTACCGCGTTATCTTGGCCTGGCATGCTATCTGAGGGCTTGACACCTGTACTTGTGAGCGCTCGTGGGAAATTGATGAAAACCATTTGAAGAGAGGGACTCAGCTACCCCTCGGGCTCCTCAGCCTTCTCTTGCAGAGCTGATCGATCCTCTCATGCCTTATCGCCCTCACGTAGGTAAGACACTGTTTTAGACCTGGGGGGTTTCGGCGGTTGAGTGGGCTTTTGACCTTTGGTTGAGATGGGACTTGACCTTTTCCAAAAGGACTTGAGCAGTGCTGCACATCAACCTTCAATGAAACTTTGTTCAAATCCTTTCCAGAAGTTTCTGTCACTCAGGGAGAGACAGGGAGATACAGTATGGAAGAGAGATAGAGTCAGCCATAACCCATACAACATAACCCACTGGTTCTAATTGTATAGCCCACTTGCTTTTGATAGGCTGTTGTTGTTTATATTTATGTTGTTTATTGATGCTGTGTGAAACGCTACCCATACCCTGCATCATGATCAGTGTTTGCATATTTAACATGTTTCATACACTCCTTGCAACACTGCATTTTAGTCGTTGCTTTTACCTTACTGAAAGCGATACGCTGCATGCCAGTTCATGTAGGCCTACAATCCATGAAGCTGTGATCTGTCAATCACTCTTCCCGAACAATTTGACAACAGCTAGTTCTGGAGCATTCAACTAGCCTGCACACGATTCCTGAGTTTTTCTGTCAAAATCGTTGAATTTGAACAAATAAATGTGTATGTGTAGGGTGTATTTCATACATAGTCTGGCAACCTTGAGGAATGTCAGACTAACAGATGAAATTAATGGATCCTTTATTTTATAATGAAGTTTGATGGTCATGCAAATTATGGGAGTTTTCCAGGAGAAATAACAAAAACGGGAGGGCACCAGGAGATGACCTTGAAATACAGGGAAAACGGGAGTGTTGGCAGGTATGTTATAACCTATATTAGAACCATTGTGAGTCCCTTGGATTTTCTTAAAAAAAAATCAAAATTCACCCATAGAAGGTTCCTGAAGCTGGAGGTGCTTCTACATGACACAGAGAGGGGCACAGGTGGAATGGGTGATTGGGTGGGACAGGTGTGGGATCTTTAAGGAAAACTCCGGCAAGTTTTCACATGTTCTGTTTCTCGAGGTCACAGAGTATTATCGGTACAAAAAAAACAACAACTGTGCTACCTAGCTCGAGTTGCTGCTGTTACAGTGCTACACATTGGGGGCATTTTATAAATCTTGACTCCTGGGAGGGTGGAAGGGTCTTGGTGCCCCCTGCTGACCTCCAGCAGGCTTCACAGGAGAAATGGCTCTGTAATGGCGCTCCTTGCTTTTTGTTAGTTTCTCAGAATGTCAGAGCCATTTACGGCCATCTGCGGGCCTCGACCTCACAGGCAGACAGACAGAGAAAGAGAGAGAGAGAGAGAGAGAAAGATGCTGTGTGGTTTATGAAGCGACACACACAACACAGCCAACGTCCCAACGGAGCTTTTGGAAAAATGTGGCTGGCACATAGAAGTAAATAACCACTCTATAATTGAGGTGGGGATGATTGATGTTTGATGATTTTGTGTTTGTTCATTGGTTGGGGGTCATTGACAAATAAGGCGTTCATCAAATAAGACAAATAAGTTCATCCATTCAATTTTCCAATACAATAAAGAGTTTTGGTGACACTCCATTATAAGGTGCCATAATAAATAGCAAACTAGTAATTATGACCGCCGCGTCAGATTTTTTATTTTTTGTTTTCTTTTTCGCATGCCCAAATTTCCATCAATGATTCCCGGGACACTGAAAGACCGGGGTACACGAATCTTGGTGGGCATGTAACCCCATATGGATAGCATGGAACCATCGTTTTTCGTTTTGATCTGTAGCCCCCCCGCTGGACTGCACCCCCCGAAAGGAGGGTAGGGCAGACACAGTTTTCTGTGAATATCTCGAGAACCGTAAGGTTTAGGAGTACCATTTTTTTTTGTATGTTGATCTCAAGGGGCCATGTCAACCCATTCCATAACCACTCATTTCATGTATAGCGCCACCTAGTTAAACACAAAAAAGTAAAAATGAGGTGTTGTAATCGCAGGTATCTGTGACCTAACATAGTCAAAACTGCACGAAATTGGAAGTGTAGGATCATTATGACACCCTCTGAATGCACGCCAAGTTTCGTGGAATTCCGTTCATGGGGGGCCACACAATAAATTAATTTATGTTACTATACACCAACTGGCCTGTAGGTGGCCGGAGACAGTTTTCTGTGAATATCTCGAGAACCATAGGGCCTAGGAGGTCCACCTTTTTTTTGTATGTTGATCTTAAGGGGGCATGTCAACCCACCCCATTACCACTTATTTCATGTATAGCGCCACCTAGTTAAAAATTAAAAAGCAAAAAATTAGGTGTTTTCATCACAATATCTCTGGCTGACATGGTCAAAACTGCACAAAATTGAAAGTGTAGGATCATTATGACACCCTCCGAATGCATGCCAAGTTTTGTGAACTTTCGTTCATGGGGGGGCCTTACAATAAAATAATGTATGTGTACATTTAGTGACCGTACACCAACAAGGATTCCCGGGACACTGGAAGACCGGGGTACACGAAACTTGGTGGGCATGTAACCCCACATGGATAGCATAGAACCATCGTTTTTCGTTTTGATCTGTAGCCCCCCGTACTGGACCCCCCGAAAGGAGGGTAGGGCAGACACAGTTTTCTGTGAATATCTTGAGAACCGTAGGGCCTAGGATGACCAATTTTTTCCGTATGTTTGCCTCCAGGGGTCATGTTAACCCATTCCATGTGCACACATGTGCATAAACAGATACACACGCACACACATACATTCACAGTAATCATACGTATGACACATACTCACACAGTAGACATATACGCATGCATGCACAAACACACATACGCAGGCAAACACACAAGCACGCACACACACACACACACACACACCCACACACATAAAGATAAACGTGTACACGCACACATGCACACAATTCAAGAATTTCTCAGAATTATGAACAGGCAAGATGGGGGTGGGGTTGTATAAAATTAATTTTACATGTGAAATCTATGAACTAATCATGTTTTGGTACTTGTTGTCTAGCAGATACCAGTGAGAATTGAGTGTGGATAATGCAATTTAGTGAGACAGTTAGAATCATATAGGCCTTTCAGCGTGATTTATTTTTGTGGAAAAAATGTGCTGGACTGGGCGGCGGTCATATTTTGTACCGCTCTGCGGTACATCTAATTACCTAACCCTTTGTTAATATTTGTTAATTGTTACTAAAATATCCATTTGCCACAAGTTAATAGTTTTTTCATCATTAATTAAATATTAGTTGTTTGCATAAAATCTGTATGTTGATGTTTTAACAAATCTATTAACTAATATTGTATTAATATGTGTTAATAGTTAACTAAATGTGTTTTTGGCACTAATTAACAGTTATTTCTTACATCATTTAAATGTTAAATGTTTATTTACAAACTATGTTAATAGAAACGTTAATGACTTATTATTATTTAACTAATTGTTATTAAACTGATGTAAAAAATAACTGTTAATTAGTGCCAAAAAGACATTTAGTTAACTATTAACAAATATTAATACAATATTAGTTAATAGATTTGTTAAAACATGCAGATTTTGCTAACTTTTTCTTAGTTTTACATTGGTTGTACCACCTGACAAGTCCAACTATGAATTGCTATTTTTTTTATCAATATTTAACAGAGATTTACAAACTTTTCACTCATCAGTAAAGGTCACTTGGGGTCCTCTTGATGAGGTAATATCCTGTTTACTCTTTTCCCTCTTTAATTCAAAATGAACATTCTATGAATGTTGTTGCACCACCCTGACATTTCAGATATGCAAATTTCCAGACAAAAGTGTTTTTCAATTTTCCAAACTATTTAAGAGCTAGTAAACTAAATAAATAAACTAATTGATAAAATAAAATAATACAATTATTATTCCCCCATATTTATTTTTCATTTCCCTTACCTTTTAATTTCTATATTTAATACTTTTCACATAGTGTTAATTTGCTCGGACAGTTGTGCCACTTGACATTTTGAGGGTTTCAGATGACAAAACATAAAAAATATATATAATTTTTATGATAAACAGAAAATATGTTCAAATTATACAGGTTTTATAGAATAATATTATGCTTGTTATGAATAATTTCAAATTATTTTAAACCAAAGTAATGGACTTGGACACATGAATCTGCATGTCACGTCATTGACCCATGTGTGTTTTTGAGATGGTGTTTATTTCTCAGAAAATATATTGCACTATGTTCAGATGGAAGCCTCTCAAGGCTCCAAACAGCTCTATCTAATGAGTATTGATTACCCTTGCTCATTTTGGTTATTGTAGATGTTTTTCCATTTCTTCCAATTCTCTACATTCTGTTACAAATGAACATAAACACAGCACTTTAAATGGTATTACAGAGTGATGCTTTCATTGACAATATTCCTTGATAGAACGCATGACTAAACACTTAACTCCTCAAACTTCCTTAAACATCCAGGTCAAATATACACTACAAAGTAGTCATTACACACTAAGATCAGTTAAAACACTATCATAAAAACCTGTTACTGCAATGAGTAATGTTGCTTAGAATTTACCCTCACAACAATCTCTTCACATGAAAAACACAATTTATAGGATACTACAGTATTGTTGAATTTCCTAGTATTGTGATGTGTTCTTTAGAACATCAATTATTTTTTGATAGTTGCACACCAAAATGAAGTAGTTTCACTTTGTTGATTGTAAGGTATGAGCTACACCAGGCACATAACTGAAGCGTTCCGTTCGCGACGCGTAAAATCTATTTTAGATGAATGGTCTATTTTTTTCGAACGTACGCCCCACTGTCACGTCTGGTGTAGCTACTTCCATTGATTATAATGGAAGCTAATTGTTGCAGGAGACGCCACGCGAACGGAACGCTTCAGTTACGCGCCTGGTGTAGCTCAGCCCTAAGTCTAGGCCTTCCCTACTGCATATGAATATCAATTTGTGAAGTTCGCAATTTTTTGCAGTGGCTAATACACCAAATCTGTTAGCCTCTTTGTGGCACAATCATGGAAACTACTACTACTACTATGTATTGTAGCTTAGCAATTGATCTGGTAACCATGAACACATTCTCTGCTTTATACTCATTTTGCAAGACATGAAACACAATTTTCTACAGACATATCTTTCAAAACTACAACACATAAGTTTGTTTTGGTAAACACTACAATACAAATAAACTGCTCAAAAAAGTTAAAGAGACACTTTGAAAACATCAGATCTCAATGGGGAAAACACATCATGCTGGATATCTACAGTATACTGATATAGACTGGGTAATGTGTTAGGAACAAAAGGAGGCCACATTGTTTTTTTGGAAATGAAAATGATCAACATACAGAGGGCTGAATTCCAAGACCCCCTCAAAAATCAAAGTGAAAAATGTATGCGGCAGGTTAGTCCATTTTGCCTAAATTTCATTGCAGCTCAATTCAAAATGGTACTCAGTAGTTCGTATGGCCCCCAGATGAGATGGTGGATGGTGTCCTGTGGGATGTGCTCTCAGATGTGGACACGGCCATCACTGAGCTCCTTGACAGTCTGTGGTGCAGCTTGGCTGTGTTGGATGGACCAAAACATAATGTCCCAGAGGTATTCTATCGGATTTAAGTCAGGGGAGTGTGGGGGACAGATAATGGCATCAATTCCTTCATCGTCCAGGAGCTGACACATTCTCGCCACATGTGGCCGGCCATTGTTGGGCACCAGGAAGAACCCAGAGCCCACTGCACCAGTACAGGGTCATACAATAGTCTGAACATTTCATCCCGATACCTATGAGCAGTGAGGGTGCCGTTGTCTTGCCTGTAGAAGTCTGCATCCCTCCCAGGATAGAGAGAGAGAGAGAGAGAGAGAGATAGAGAGATAGATAGATAGATAGATAGATATATACTTTATTGATCTATCTATCTATCCTTGGAGGGATGCAGACTTCTACAGGATATACCTCCCCAGACCATCACTGACCCACCACCAAACGGGTCATGCTGAATGATGTTGCAGACAGCATAACGTTCTCCACGACATCTCCAGACCCTTTCACGTATCACATAGAATATACTTTTAATGTCCCCATGGGGAAATTTGTCTTGGATTGTGATATACATACATCAATAGGGATATGACGGAGAACACATTACATAATAAATAGGAACATTGACAACATGAGCTACACAACACAGAGGATCCCATTGACACAAGAATGTAAACTCATGAATGCCCATGGAGTTCCAATTAAACTTACAGAATAGTTAGATAGACTAAGGATGGCAATTAAAAAATGTAAATGCATGAGTAAAAATAAATAAAATAAGCATATGGTGCAGCCCAGGCTTATGCCTATTTAAGTTGCTTGTTAAAAATACTGATTGAAATTGGAACATCATCATTTATAAATCACTCACCCCAATAACTTTAGAATGAGTGTATACAAATTCTAAGAATATATTTAGCAAGGCACAATAGCAGTCTTTGCATTGTGTGGCTAGAGACTCGCCACTAGGCAGATCATAAGATAGATTTCTTGATAATGCACTATCCAAATAAGAGTGAAATAATCAACCGATTAGTTTACACCAGATTTTTCTAGGTCAGTGGTGTAATCAGTGGCATTAAATAAGTTATGTGAGATCAATGCGCTCATTCATTTTGGTCATTCAACTCATTTTGGTCACAAACTAGCAAAAAGATGTTGCACCCTGCCTACTAGAAAAGTATTTTTTGTTTTTATTATTGCAGTGACTAAACTAGATGTCAAAGGTTGTTGGTTTTATCCACCTACACATAAGTCTCCTTTCTTACCACTCTGCTGATTTTCTTCATCTCTGCTTCACTGATCAATCTTTCCCATTCCTCTCTATGCCTCCATGCCATGGCCTTCATGTCTACAATGACATGGTTGTAATCACGCCTGATGTTCCTGTGCTGTTGGTGTCCATATTCAGATGGTTCACCTATCGCTCTTGTCATTTCCTGTTCACAGAGGGATGCTAAGACAACAGCTGCTTTGTCTGCTTTGCATGTCCTCTGACAGCTCCACCAGTACACCTGTTCAGGTAGCTGTGTGCCTGCATCCCAGCCATACCTTTCCATTCGAGCTCTAAGCTTTGAATGCTTCTCTAAAACATAGCCACACATCCAAGACAAGAGAGTATTGACTGGGCTAAGAGATAACTCTGTAGATTGACCGGTCATGTCGTAAGTGGATGCTGAACAATTGCAGCTTCTGCTTCATCCAGTTGATGATGAACTGATGCACTTTTACAAATACAAAAGTGTTGTCGTGGTCTGATTTGGGGCTTTTGAAGTGATCTAGAGAGAAGATACTGTGTTAATTACACCAGATCAAACAAGCACACACATTACCCTGCTAATCTTAAATATACTGGCATTGATGAATAAGAATTTTTATGTAAATCTAATAAATAAAGTGAATATAATATAAATGGTTGACATAGCATCAAAGTTATGCACTGGAAACAGGACCCACTCTTCCAAAACACTATTAGCCTACATGTGTTTTAGCCTGGCCACACCCATTTAGAACCTCCTTTCAGTGAGATACTAGTCTGGCACATGACAATACACTAACCTTTCCCTCACACAACAGGTAGGGCCAGTCAGCGATGAGAAGGGGTGACGCTATAGTTTGGAAATCGAAAGTGGCTATGGTAAACGTTAGTAACAATACCTGCAAACATTAAAAATTGCAGTCGGAAGAATGTGTACATTCAGCATGATTTTGTGATCAGACGTCATCGCATTGTCCAAAAGGGGTATTCTTCTGTTTCTTAATCAGTCATGGGTGTGTTTTGGGCGTAATATCCTTTAAACCAATGAGAGTGGCATCTGTCGCTCCCTTTAACAGCACGCAGCGCACCTTCAAACAGTGCATCGGTATTTTGACAGTCAGCGGCGCATTTGAACACGAGACCTTGTATGGAACATAGGGATATCACTAAACCTTGCTTTACTAAAACCTGTTTGTGACTAGCAGAGTATAGCCTACATGCATCTTCCTTTGCCTATTACTGTATTTGAACTCATAGGCAAAGTGAAACTAACTTCACCATGGTCAACAACAAAACAGTTCTACACAGTAATTTACTTTTTCTCTATTGACTGACAAGGGGTTGCCATCGAAAACATAGCCTGAAAAAAGCTATGATGGGGCCCTTGATCTTAACTGATAACTACACACAAACTATTACAGTAATTTGAGGATCTGAGAAAGAACACAAAAACACTTGAACTTCAGAAATATCAAATAGACCACAGGTTGCTTTAACTCCAGAACTCCCCTTTAAATTCTATCTTTGCAACTTCTAATTTATGCAGTACTTCAAAACAAGTCAAGTCACAATCCGGTTCTGGACTACATTTATGACAAAGACACTTGCCCACTCCACAAACAAAATGTTTCACTTACAGTTTTGTTTTCAATTGCTTATGTACGATTTTGAAAACAGGGCCGTTTTTTACAAACATTCCACACAATTGACATAACACCACACTCAATTAGCAGAATCCCTTAGCTCTTTTGCAAAATGAAACACTTCAGTCAAAACTACACAATTATTTATCAAAACTCTGTTGTGTTGTCACATCACAAACACTGTGTGACAGGTATAGATTAAAGGCAACAAGCAAGTCTTTGATATCTATAAGAATAGGTTTCACTTACCTCAGTGAAATGCTGACAAACTGAAATATTGTCACTGTCTGCTGGGCCATATCTTCAGCTTAACTGTCCTTGGATAGAAGGAAATTTGACTTATATAAGAGTGATTGATGACGTGCCACAACCAATAGCAGGAGATAGGAGAAAAATAAGAAAAGGGGTAATTACTTATAACGTAATAGCAACATTACTAAAATCATAAGGGTTGCTAAAAGGCTTTTGAAAGGGGCTGAAATCACAAGTCACTGACAACCTTTTAACACAGAGGTTGCATTTGTAGTTGCCAAAAGCTGTCCTTCAACTCCACATAATTGGGGGCAAGCATTGAAGCTACATAGGTATGCTACCCTGGGTTTCTACCTTATCTTATTGGAGTCTAAGTAAAGATTGTTTCTATTTGTTCTTCTTATTATTGGCATATTGTTGATTGATGTCATTGTCAAGTCAAGCTTTGGACAAAAGCGTCTGCTAAGAACCATAAACATAAACATAAAAATCTATATCTTCTGAGCGTCTGAGTGACAGAAATGAAGGCGATTGGTCAGAGACTCACTGGCTTTTGGGTGAAGGAGTTAGATTCCTCACAACATCTTATAGAATAAACACTTTTGGCAAAACAACAGCGCAGGGCAGGCTCACTCTCCCCATTTCCAAAAGCTCCAATCAGTTTGCTAATGGGTTGAAAACCAGCATAAACGATTGTTTATTTACACGCTGGAGCCTGTCCCTTCCCCACATGTTACTACTGAAGATGAAACCTTGTCCTGCTCATACTGAAATAAGCTCCAGAATTTAAGACCCGCCAGTATAAACCAAGGGGGCTTGTCTCCATAGCAGCACTGGGCTGGAGAGTTGGACCGACAGCAGTTTTAACAGCGACATTGATCCGCCCTCAGTAAATAAACTCAACTTTAATTGGACTCTCACCATGAAGTGTTCTTTTACGACCCCGGGTTAAGGGTTTAGCGGTTCTTTACAACCCACCTCAGTGTTAAATACCTTATGCAAGCATGCTTTGATTTTTTATTTATTTTTTTCATGGCCCCTGAAACACGTCCCTTGAAGAAGGCTGATGTTGTTTGGCGTGCAACAACAAGCACAGCTAATGTTGATAAACTCTCTGCTCTACATGTAGTTGTTTTCAAGTTTGGAGCCAGGTCCATTAGATCAATTTGATCCAAGTCCTTATAATGGGAAAGAGGGTAGAACAAAGCAATACAACAAGGCTGATGTTGAGATATACTGTAGAGACACCTTAATGTACAATGACCATACACCTGATACTTTACACACATGAAATATTTTGCATAATCAACTATATTCTGTGATGCAATTCATTAATGTGAACTTATGTTTTAGAGTTTGTTTGTGATGAACTGCATCACAGAATATATTATATTATATAGCAGCACATTTTGTCAGCCATCGCTGGCCCTCTGCAGACCCCACTGTGAGTGTGCACTGTGCACCCAACAGGTCTGTGTGGACCTGTTTGAGACTGAGCGATTCTCTGTTGTTGGCTTGAGTCAAGGCCTTTAAGGTAAAGTCAGGGATTGAGCAGGAAGTCTTGTTTGTGTTTATGTTTATATTTAAATTTATTGGCAGACACTTTTGTACATTATGATGTAGGGTAACCTAACACTAGGTTAGGTTGCATGGTCAATATCAGGTATCACACATGTGCTTCCGTTAAAGTCTCATGGCATCAATCCAAGCCAGAGTATGAGGGAGGAGTGTGATGGATATATGATGTGAAATCAGTGGATGGACACGTGAAGACAGAATCAGTGGAATTATAAAGGATGTAGAGAGCAGGAGAGAAATGCAAAGGCAAATTCTATTGGTTTGAGACTGATCTGGACTGAAAGGTTGGAAAGACAGAATAACTGGACTGTCAGGACTGAGCTGTTGATGTTAAAGTTATGTAATGCCATTTTGTTTTATATAGAACATTTCATACACCAAGGCAATTCAATGTGCTTTACATTGTCATAAAAACAGACCATACTTTAAAAATATCTATTTACATATAGCAACAGCAAAATGTTGGTTAACAAATAAATACATTTGATCAGATTAGGAGCAGTTGGAGCATCTTTTATGTCATCTGGAAATTGGTTCCAAAATTGATCCTCATAGCAGCTAAATGCTGTTTCACTATGTTTTGTTCTGACAGAGAGAGTGTTTAGAAGTATTTCTCCTGTAATCTGAGAGGTCTGGAAGGTATACGTATTGTTTGGTCCAACCCATTAAGGGATAAATAAACAAACAGTAGTACTTAAAACTAGATGTACCGCATAGCAGTACAAAATATGACCGCTGCTCAGTCCTGTACATCCATTACGCGAAAATAAATCATATTAATGAATTTGTCTCCATCTTCTACTCCATCCCCCACTCTTGAAACTTTTGTGTATGCTTGTTTGGAATGTGTGTTTGCGGGCCGCACACAAAGTAGCCTGCTGGCGCTGCAAAGGTGAATAGATTTGTAGCACTTGCCAAAACATTTGTAG
Organism: Alosa pseudoharengus; assembly: GCF_046254945.1. Taxonomy (NCBI): domain Eukaryota; kingdom Metazoa; phylum Chordata; class Actinopteri; order Clupeiformes; family Clupeidae; genus Alosa; species Alosa pseudoharengus. The sequence continues at coordinate 29,295,549 of NW_027468565.1, read as the reverse complement.
CATTGTTATAAAACCTTTAAAATCTCTAAACAATCACTAGGGCAGTTCATCACAGTCCATCCATTGCAACTGGACTGATGAAAGGTACACCTGTAGGCTACATTGTATTTGGGAAAAGCAGAAGGTAGCAGCATAATTTATTTATTTATTTATTATTATTAAACAAAACAATCCCTGTCAGTTCCATGCAGTTTTCAACAGCTATCAAGAAGATTTTTGTGAATGTTTCTTCTTCTACAGATGCAAGAGTTTAGTCATCTAGTTCATATGATATTCAGCTTTATTGTCAATGCACAAATTAAATATCAGTAGTCTAAAACAAAATGCCGTTTTACCCAGTGGTGCAAATAACTGACATGTCCAAAAGGGCCTTCATGAAATGCGTTGCTAGACTGTTCATACACATTTTAACGGGCCAAGTTGAAGAGCTACTGTCCGTTATTGTTTGTGCAAATAATATGCTGATTCATGTTCCCTTGCATTTTGCAACTAAGAGGTCCATGGTTAGTCTGGCTTTCGCCAGACCAAGGTCAATCTTTTAAGAAATCGAAAAGGAATCGCCGGCAGATCAGGCTAAGTTCACCCAGCCTAGTCTATGGTAGGCGCCCGATAGAAATATTGTTTAATTTTGGAATTGAGATATCCACGCACTGGCGCCCCCCCTGCGACGTGTTCGCCCCCGGTTTCAGAGCTATTCTAAATGCAAAAATGCATAGAGGGAGTTATGACAAAACCGTGACTGTTAACAAACTATAAGCAAGGTAGGCCCTATGCTAGGCCTATTACAGAACATAAATTGTCACTAGGCTATGCTGGCGACCCAAATAAAATCTCCTTTGGGAACCAATGGCTTACAGTATCAAGCGGACTTAAGCTGCCACCTCTTGGCGAAAAGTTAATAGTTTTGCATATCAGTAGTAGGCCTAATACATTTCACGCAGCTGTGTGAATCACGGAAAGCGACACTTCTAAATGGAACCCAACCCACTGTACAGTAGCTCAAGGTCTGTGGCTAAAGCAGCCATAATGAAAGCGTTATCATTGTTTGGATACTTCACACGTGTTTTTTAATCGCATAGACTACAACTACCAAGCTGGAATCAAAGCACATCGACTCCCCTCTCAAACCCTTAACACGCACATCGAACAAACAAAAAACGTCTCAGTCTCACGGTATAGCCATAGGCAAAACTGTATTGGACCGATGTAACGTTGGTACTAAATCATCCATCGCAAAGAATGATTTTTGTAGCACGTGCAACAAATATGTGTAGGTACAGCCCTGCCCTGGATACATCTCTCAACATGCGCTCTAAACATCTACATCTACATTTGGTTTAAATGGAGATGTAGATCACGGGTGCGTTAATAAATCTACATTGCGGCGAGCTGACACAAATTATTCACTTTGACGAATTTATGTAGTTTCAGTCCTAGTTACTTTACTTTGAGCCATGCTCTTCCTTACTTGAATCACTTTTGAAAATAGAGGATTGAAGTATCCTATATGGTGTTTGGGAATGAACGTTGACTCAGATGCTTTTTGAGACTTTGAGCTAAATGTCCCAGCCCGGTGTTTAGGATGCATCATAGACAGGTTATCTTTCAGGTAGCCTATATATTTTCCATTAGAAAACCACCAAGATTAACGTAGCCTACCTGCAGTAAAAACCAAGCATGTCCGATAAACATTCTCAGATTTATTTCGGCTTCAAGAAGAAATGGGAATTACATGTCATGCAGAAATCATCCTACCCTTATTAGACGTTCTCTGTGGTAAACTACAGTTTTGTCCTTGTAGGAAGCGTAGCGTCTTTCCAACCCACTTTAGATTAACTTCCAACAAAATTACGTCTCACTGCAACTGTAACGGATGCCAGCTAGCTTAGCTGTGCTTGTGGAACGTTGGTAAACCTCACTCCCGGACACTTCAAGAGTGCTGCTGGCATGCGAGCCAGCAGCCTGGGCTATTGGCTCAATTGTTAGTGCGCTCGCCTCCCGATCCGAGGTGCTGCTGTTTGCGGGTTCGAGTCCGGGCGTGTGCAGGGCTGAATCGCGCGGGTTCAACACAACGCAGGTTACACAACGATGCGCCTGGTGGACAAACGACTACGTGACGCTAATACTGGAAATGCAGCCAAATTATTATGATGAATATTTGGTTTTCTTTTAATCCTACTGAATTTGTAATTATGTATCGCCCGTTATAATTGCCGATACTGATGGTATGTGCGTGCCTGTGTGTGTGTGTGTGCGTGTGTATATGTGTGCACCACCATCTACAGGCCAATGAGTGTACAGTCACTAAATGTACACATAACTTAATTACTTTTTTAGACCCCCCCATGGATGAAATTCTACGAAACTTGGTATACCCCCAGAGAATGTCAGGTTAATCTTACACATACAATTTGGTGCAGTTCTGAACATCTTAACTGAAGAGGGGCGATTAAAGCAGAATGATATTGCATTTTCATTTTTTACCGGGGGGTGCAAATCACAAATGAGTGATTATGGGCTAGGTTGATGTGGGCCCTTGAGACCAACATACCATAAAAATGTCTTCATCCTCGGTGCCACAGTTCAGGTAGTTATTTAGGAAAAACTGCATTTTTTGGGTTTCAGGGGGCCCAGTGCGGGGGGGGGGGGGGGGGGGAGTGGCCCCCGGGGACCAAACGAAATTTTTCCGGAAAATTCTAGTGGGGCTACATACCCACCGAATTTCATGTGCCCCGGTGGTTCGGTGTCCCGTGTATCGTTGACCAAAAATTCAGGAAGTAGATGACGGAAAAAAAAACAAAAAAAAAACAACTTTGACAATCCCTATATGACCGCTTCGCTAGCTTCGCTACCCCCTACTTGCGTAGGCAATGGGTCGACGAAACCCTCCTGTTCTTGGGATAACACAGCACCTAACCCCAACCCACTTGCATCTACCTCAAGAATGAAAGGTTTGCTGAAGGCATAACCCAGAACTGGTGCACTAATCAACTTCTCCTTCAAGGTGTTAAAAGCCTGTTCACAACCCCAGTCCCAGTGGTCTTGCAAAGAGGTATTGGACCCTGATCTTTTATTCGGGGCTGGCTGTAGCTTAGCCACTAACTTATGCAGAGGGGCTGCATACCTAGCAAACCCCTCGACAAAGCGCCGATAGTATGATGCAAACCCGAGAAAAGAACGTAGTTCTGTGACTGTGGACGGTATTTTCCAATCTCTAACCGCACTGATCTTATCAGGGTCTGTCGCAACCCCGGACGCAGAGATAACATGTCCCAGAAACCTTACTTCTGGTTGAAAAAAGTGACACTTCCCTAGTTTAAGCTTGAGGCCATGAGATGTTAACCTATCCAGAACAAGCTCCAGTCATTCCAGATGCTGCTGAAGTGTGGATGAAAAAACGACCACATCGTCCAAGTACAAGAGAAGGGAGTGAAAACGCTGATCACCAAATATTCTTTCCATTAGTCGTTGAAAAGTTCCTGGCGCGTTGCACAACCCAAATGGCATCCTCTGAAACTCGAAGAGGCCAAATGGGGTGCAGAATGCAGTTTTTGCTCGGTCTTTCTCTGCTACTGACACCTGATTGTAGCCGCTCGCAAGATCCAGAGTTGAAAATAAAGAAGCCCCAGTAAGGGCGTCCAAGGACTCCTCAATTCGCGGCAACGGGAAGGCATCTTTTCTAGTCTTTGCATTAAGTTGCCTATAGTCAACACAAAGACGGATGGACCCATCTTTCTTTTGAACAACCACAATGGGTGAAGAATATGGACTACAGCTTGGCCTTACAACTCCCTGCTCTAGTAGCTCTTGGATGTGTGTCTTCACCACTTCATACTGGGAGGGTGGAAGCCTCCTATAACGTTGCCGGACTGGTGCGTTGTCCAGTAGCGGGATTTCATGTTCGATCAGGTCAGTACATCCCAACTCCACTGCCCCCAAACTAAAAGCTGAACTGTACTTTTGAAGCAAAGATTTAGCTTGCTGCTGTTGGAAATCTGTCAAGTTAGGCCAGGAAATATCAGCAAGACCAGGTGGCTGGGGGATGGTAGCGTCGGCCGATCAAATGAAAGCAACAGGGCCACAAACAATAACGGACAGTAGCTCTTCAACTTGGCCTGTTAAAATGCGTATGAACAGTCTAGCAACGCATTTCATGAAGGCCCTTTTGGACATGTCAGTTATTTGCACCACTGGGTAAAACGGCATTTTGTTTTACTGGTATTTAATTTGTGCATTGATAATAAAGCTGAATATCATATGAACTAGATGACTAAACTTATGCATATGTAGAAGAAGAAACATTAAAAAAAATCCATGACATGACCTCTCTTCTTGATAGCTGTTAAAAACTGCATGGAACTGACAGGGATTGTTTTGTTTAATAATAAATAAATAAATACATTATGCTGCTACCTTCTGCTTTTCCCAAATACAATGTAGCCTACAGGCCATCAGTCCAGTTGCAATGGATGGACTGTGATGAACTGCCCTACTTGTGATTGTTTAGATATTTTAAAGGTTTTATAACAATGCTACAAATTTTTTGGCAAGTGCTACACATCTATTCACCTTTGCAGCGCCAGCAGGCTACTTGTGTGCGGCCCGCAAACACACATTCCAAACAAGCATACACAAAAGTTTCAAGAGTGGGGGATGGAGTAGAAGATGGAGACAAATTCATTAATATGATTCATTTTCGCTGAATGGATGTACAGGACTGAGCGGCGGGCATATTTCGGAACAAAGAAGTTACTTTCTGTCCACATGATTTCAGCCAGTGGGTAATTGTACCTGAGAACCCAACCCAATTCTCTGGTTTGTGTTGTAAAATATGATAAACAGTATCAAAATCTGCTTTTATTTAAAACATTGACAAGAGCTGTTTCAGTGCTATGATTGGCAAGCCTGACTGAAAACAAGCAAGACAGCAGGGGGGTATTCCATCAACCTCGCTAATGAAGGCGGCGCTGAACAGAAATAGCCTGGCTTGAACTAGCGTAGACTTTCACTTGGGGCTGAAGCCGCAACATCTTGGCCTCGTTTATTCAAGCGAGGTTTAGGTCAGCTGCATCTCTGCTTGTGCACGAGGTAGAACAGTAGACCAAAACAGTAGATTGCCGAATAGAGGATATATGTCGTAAAATTAAGACAATACTAGACGATTTCTGTTCGATTTGGCAAGCGCCATCTACAGGATTTTCATCGAAAGTCATCAAATTTAACATCGAGAACAAAATAGATTGCCTACAGAAATTGGAGAATAATGAAAGCATACATTTAAAACAACAATGCTAATGCTTTGAAATCAATTGCGAGTTTGATTGGCTTCACTCTTGAACACAGACTATACAGTCTATGCTTGAACAAAACGAGTGAATGAATAAATAGTATAAACTCAAAAACAACTTTGGCATATATTCAAAACTATCTATAGCCTACGTTCTTAGATCAAAATTATTGTCTAGGTGTAGGTGGTCATAAAATAAATTAGTATCAACATAATAGCCATTTGACATTCATGAACAATCGTTGACACATGAAGCAGTTTTAATTATTGGCTACCTATAGACCTACAGGCTACAGAATTATCCTTTGGCTTGCATCAGATATAATATAGCCCACTGGCAAAGCATGTCACTGAACAGCCTACCAAATGTGCATGACCCTTTATCAATAGACATGTCTTTCATTAAAGAGTTTTCTAAAAACTAAACTAAAAATGCTATTATCAAGGTGATAAGCTATGTAGCCTTAATACTTTGTATGGGAAGCGAACCTGTGAACACGCAAGAATGTAAGTGCTTTGGTTTGTCGTCTCGCAGGAGTAGCAGGATTCCTAGCTAGAAGGTGACGAAAGCACAGGTTGACAGAACCATCTTTTTGGACTCGTTTTCCGACTGATTGGTTTTTTAAACACAGCTTAATTTAGCTTGAAAGTTAACCTGCTACGGAGCAGGTTAGTTCTGTGGCATAAATTCCCATAGTTACCAAGCTGGGATTCACGTTAACCTCATTAATGGAATGGAATTCTCACTAAAATTAGCGAGACTTATCGAAATTAGCCAGGTTTGGCCTTTAGCGAGGTTGATGGAATACCCCCCAGGTCAATGTTTAGAAGGTATCAAAGTTAAGTTTAATCGGAATGAAAGGGGTGGTTTATTCTGTTCTAAGCTTACGGCTACTGAAATACTTTGAGTCTCTGGCCCTCTCTTAGAGCCAGGTATAGTGAGCTGGCCCTCTGAAGAAAAAGTTTGGGAACCACTGCTCTAACTTTTTAAACATCAGTACTCTCTCTCTCTGCCCCCCCCCCCCCCCCCCCCCCCACACACACACACACACACACAGCCACACAGACACACACACACACATACGCTGTTCATACATCTGAGCATTAACACACATACGTCTAAAAAAGAAAACATGTTTTTGTCCCAATACACTATGGTTAGCACTACACTGGTAATTACACAATGTTGACAATTTCTCAAATGGAATCGAAAGACAGACATTGGAGTTGGAGGAGGTCAGATTCCTGCCATTGTTGTTCCATTAGCACTCCAGTCACAATTACCTGTGTAGTTCTAGTGTATTGCTTTGCTTGGGACAAAAACATGTTTTTTTTTTTTTTACCTGGCTCTAAGAGAGTAAGAGAGGGAAAGAGGTAAATTGTCACGCTAATGTATTGAATCTTCACCTAAATAAAGTCAGGGTTTAACAGTCAAGACGTATGTTTTACGTCGGGCCGCGGGCCGGGTTCGGGCAGATAATTCATGTTGATGTGTCGGGTTAAATCGGTTCCGGGCTTTAAAAGCCACGGGCCGGGTCGGGTCGGGTTGTAATTTCCAGGCCCATTGAGAACTCTTTATGAGAACTCTCATAAATGCCTACTGTGAACAACAGCAGTCTACACACTCCGCAGCTGTCTGCACAATGTCCGCCTCCTTGTTGTCCCTGTCAAGGTTGCAATGGTTATGGACACCTCGAAAGGGCAATATTTATATTTAATCATATATTTAATCATAGTAAATGCACCGCTTTTGCCCTCCAGCGGAGCACTTTGCGCCCATTAATTGGCTGTAGGGGACTTGGCAGGGCAGGCGGTGTTCAGGCATGTGTATGGTGTGCCCAATCCAGCGCAGATGTTTTTAGCCACAGCTGCTTCCATACAGATTGAGTCAGTGTTGCTGACAATGTCTGTATGGGGGATTTGATCATCCCAGGACAAACTGAGGATCTTCTGTAGGCAGCGGATATGGAAGGTGATGTGCTGGCGGTATGGGGTCTATGACTCTGCCCCATAAAGCAGAATGGAGAGACATACTGCGTTGTAAACAGCGACCTTGGTACTGAGGTACCTTCAGGTTACGGTTTTCAAAAACCCTGCTGCAGAGGCGTCCAAAAGATTATAAGGGTTTATTGATCCGGGTGTGTATTTCTGGGTTAAGGGCATGAGGACAAAGTGGAGCCGAGGTAGGTGAAGTGGTCCACTGTTTTAAGTGGAACACCGTTTATGTGAAAACTGGGGGGTGTGGGGCCGGGGGTGGTGAGATGGGAAATGACCTCAGTTTTTTGAGTGTGTTAACCTGTAGGCCAAAGCATTGGTACAGACTGGATATTGTGTTAAGGGCGTGCTACATAGAGTCATCAGCATACTAAAGCTCACAGATTTGGCATGTTCCCAGATGTTTTGGATCAGGAGGTGCAGGCGACACGTGAGGATGTATCCTCCATGTTTGAAAACCTCTGCAGGGATTCCATCGGGGCCAGCGCTTTTGTTGTTCTTCAGCCCTGCAATGGCTTGCCAGAGTTCTGAGTAGAGTGGTGGGGTGTCCAGGTGCATGATTGGAGGCAGGTCTGTGAGATAATGCAGAATATGTGGGTCGACAGGATTGGTGTGGTTGAGGAGACTCTCAAACTGATTTGCAAGAATGATGGGCAAAAGTCTCGTGGTGGTCCTTAAAGAGGGTGGACCCGTCAGCTGAACCGACTGGGATGATCGCCCGCTTCCTGGGGCCGTACAATGCTTTTATGGCATCGTAAAAGCCTTGAGTGTTGAGTCTGCCAGGTTCTTCTGGATTTCTTGCGCCTTTTGCACCTACCAGGTGTCCTCCATAGTCCGGAGGGCTCACTGGATTGCTGTTCTTGCAGCAGTGAAGGTGGTTTTAAGAGTGGGAGATCCAGGGCAGGACAGGAGAGCTTTGTGGGCCTCATGCTTCGTTTTTAGGAGTGACTCTACACACACACACACACAAAGCTTTAAGGGGTGGTTCATAGGACCTCATTTCCAAGTTAGCAAGTGTGATATTTATCAGTGGAGACCGTTTTCAACACGTTTCGCAGGTGCTAGGCTAGCGTAAGTCATCGGTATGTGTTAGCCTGCCACTAAAAACAGTCTTACCCACTCTAAAGTACACTCGAGACAAATTCCAGACAATCAATGTAAATGTCTGTGTTGATAGTGCTACAAATACAACTACCCTCGCATCGCGTTGCAATAGTTATATGTTGTTAGCTAAAGTTGGTAGTAGGCATTTAAGCAACACAGCGGTGGACTGATATTACCTAGGCTACTACTAGGTATCCCCATTGGAGTGTGCTTCTCTGTTTACTTTTCGGCGTAGTACTGCTAACCAGAGCAAGTATAATTCCGCCGCTGCTAAGAAACTAGTCCCTCAAAATGTAATGCGATCATTGAAATGCAAGGATAGAATAATGTTGGAAATAAAACTATCAACAAAGACATTTACATCAATTGTCTGGCGTTATAATTTATTTGTCTTGGGTGTACTGTGGAGTGGGTAAGACTTTTTTTAGTGGCAGGCTAACACATACTGATGACTTGCACTAGCTTAGCACCTGCGAACTCTGCAACTAGAAGGACTGGAGGAAATGTGTTGAAAACGGTCTCCACTGATAAATAGCACACTTGCTAACTTGGAAATGAGGTCCTACGTCTAAAATCCTGAACCACCCCTTTAATGAAACTCAAGCCTCTGAGGGTACGCACCCCCCTTTTCCCGACTGGATGACACTGATCACTGATGACTTCCACATGACACTGAAGGAACATATGCACAGTGACGCACATACACACACTCACACACACACACACACACGGCCAGAAATAATGTTGCTGTTTGTTTCCCTTGCCTTTGTTTGCTTGTTCTTAGTTTGCGTGTTTTTATGTGCATCTGTGTGCATTCTACCCCATTGTGTGTATGCACATGTATTTCTGCCATTGTGTGTGTGTGTGTGTGTGTGTGTGTTTGTGTGCATGCATGTGTGTGTTCTGTTTGCCCCCGTTTTGTGCATTTGAATTAGAAGCAGATGGGTCCTGAGTGCCTTCATTAATTCGGCTCCTCCAGGATTTGACAATTAGTTGCCATAATTGAAGTTTAAAGACTCAAATGACTCATGAATGTGTCTTTGGTCTGAAACAGCTGAAGTGGCTCCATACTGCTAAACCGCTGTCTGTTACTCAAAACACGGACAACTTCCGTAACTACTGAACGTTATCAGACACTCCCTGACTAGTTACCACTTTTTTGCCTGTGATTTTAGGACAAGTGAATAGTTGGGAATGTTACCTGTTTACAAATTACCTGACTGAGTTAACTGTGATATTCAGCATAGTTGTTAACTGAGATAAGGTATCGTAATGTTACGTTCAGAGACATATCGTCCTCTTTGTGAAAAGCCTCTGGCCTGATCTGGAGAATTCAGTAGATCTCTTCCAGATTCAGATACTGTCTTGGTTCAACCTCAGTCTTTCAGTCTCTGGATTCAGTTAAAACCTCATCTATTATGTCTATTCACCAGGGTCAGTCTCACTTTCCAGTCTTACATTCACTGAGTCAGAACTGGGTTGAAGGACCCAGTTGAAGCCCTGCTTCCAAGACATATTGTCGAGGGTCACCACCCCTTTGACCATGGCCACAGTGGTGAAATTAGACCCTGGAGGGAGTTTACTGCTCCATCTCCTCTCAGTACTCTCATCCCTTTTTGCTCCCCCCCATCCTGATTCACTATACCAAATCCTACTTACCGTATCACTCTCGATAGGAAGTTATTTCAACGACTTCAGGCTTATTTCACATTCTAAGAATGTCAGAGTGCAGTGCACAGCGCTTTCTAGCTGACATTCCATTCAGGTCATTTGCATATTTTATGCACATTCGGCTAAAGAAATGCACATCTACATGCTTTTCCATCCACTGTGTTATGCAAATTAAAAAGGGACATTCTTAAGGGAGGAACAGCTGAAGGATCAAAACGCTGTGGCAACATTTACGGAAATATGTTGGTAGAAATGCAACAAATGTGAATAAACTGTTTCCATCAACTCTAATTACGTTATACCTATGTGAATCGAGAGTTAATCCACTGCCTCTAGCGAATCAAAATGTGATGTGCATTAGAAGATTGTATGCGCATTTCAAGTGTTTCCAGTCAGGATTTCTTATTCAAATGGTAAAAATATGCATTAATTAAAACGTTCAGTGGGAGCCCAGTTACTGTCTGCCGTCTAATGAGTTTTAATTTCAATCATTTTTATGAATCAATTAGCACTAAACCTCTGAAAATGCATCATAAATGCCTCAGTGATAAGTAGATGAGAGTCAGCAGTTCACAGAGTTCAACCACGGGCCAACGTAACCTCTGTGAAGCACGGCACATTCAGACACACATTGTAAGGCAGAGTTCTCTCTGCCAGGCAGGAACATTAAGATTCTCCTGTTTCATGGTGAATGAAAGATGATCAAGCGCAATCATCTGCTGATTCTCAGCGCTCTCTTCTTGTATGAAGTGTCCTTGAGATGGTGCAGCTGCACGGCCAGATATTCGATCACATTTTTGGAGTGGACTTCACCTCTTCCAGCACGGTGGTCCGTCACTCATTCCATTTACTTCATTTAGACGAAAGGTCTTACAGTACACGATGCAGTACAGATTACAATTACAGTGAGATATCAGAGGCAGAGGAAGAAAATGTGGTCTGCAAACTGTCTGATCATCTTGGTTGTCATAGTCACCCAACTGATGATATTATTATGAACATAACCACTAACCACCATCAACCACCAGTAGTAATGTATCTTATTTAGCCTCATTTGGCTGAAGCCGTGTGTTTGTGTGTGTGTGTGTGTGTGTGTATGTGTGTGTGTGTGTGTACTGTCTGCATATGTGGATGAGAGAGAAAGATGCACTACTGTTTTGTGTGAGAGAGAGTGTGCATAATGTGCGCAAGAGAGCTGGAAATTAACACAGAACAACTAATGTTAGCTCAAGGGTATGGAGAAATAAATTGAATGATAAAATCGGCGCACATCGGCTCACTCTGTACGTGATGAATGTCAGGCATCTGCAGAGCCAGTGGATAAATATCATCACATTCCTCTGAGACGTCTATCAGAGTTACTGAACGCAATGAGGGAAATACAAACACAGTCAGCACATTCATTAAGCTGTTCACTAAGCTGAGCACCTCCACCCTCAAATCACACTGAAGGAGCATGTAAACATTACGACTTTAGCGCTGCTCCCTAAAGTTTGTTAAGTAGAGTTTAACCGATTTGGTCATGATGTTATACAGTATGTTAAGGAGCAGATCCTACTAAAGATGCTGTGTATACGCTAGCTAGTAGCCTAATAGTATTCTATGGTTTGAATGGAAATGGTTCTGAATAAGGTGAAATGGCATTTTTACAGTTTTTCTCAGTTGCTAAAACACTAAAAACCATTGGCTGAAGAAAGTTCTCAGTTGCTTGAACTCATTAAGCCAGTTCAGTCTGTTGTCAATACCTTAAACCATTTCACATGGTAAAACACATTTTGCAGATCTCACTTTACAATTTTTAGCAAAACGTTGAATACATTCTCATTCTCAAAACACATTCTGCACTCTAATGCACATGCATCCATGGTAAACACAAGTGGCAAAAATGAAATAGAAATATAGACATACACATGTCATTAATTAAACACAACCACTCAAAATTGATTTCACTTGTTTCAAATGATGTGACAAAACCAATACAAGCCAATTCAGAGAGCAAACAGGTCGTTGAAGGTGGGAATGAGAATGGATAGAAGAAACTATGTGAGAGGACGAGGACGAGTGCACATGCGAGGTGGGGGACGAGGAGGAAGGGATGGCAAGAAAGAGGATTTTTATTGGACACTGTAGTACAGTGCATTGTAGGCTGTATACTGTACAATACTGTAAACATATTGGTATGGCCCTGAACATTGTGCTTTCCATTTGTTTACAGTACTGACTGCTCATTACATGTGGTTGCAAGTTCATATCAACAAAGAATAAGAATCAAAGGACAAGTTTGTGAGATGCAGAACTTGATGCAAAGGACAAGTTTGTGAGATACTGTAAAAAATAGGGGTACAAAGAGGAGGAAGAACAAAAAAATGCAAAGAGCAAAGCAAAATAGTAAATTCTACTTGATGATTTTGTTCATCAAAAGACAATGATGGAAAAAATATGAAATTGGTTTTGAAATTAAAAATGGGCTTCTCCCAGATAACTTTATGTTTTGAACAATATTTTTTTCTATTTTATGGTGTATTGTTTACTGACTGCTTGATAGTGTATATCATTTTGATCACTTTGTTTGATTTTGAGCACAGGTAAAACTGTTTTGAGACGAAAGATTGATTTTGCAAGAGGAGTCAGAGGTTTTGTAAATAGTGCTTCAAGCTGAGGTTTTGTGTTTAATGTTTTAAGAAAACGGAGCAAGGTTTCAGAAATTGTGTTTTAGCAATTGAGAAAAACTGTAAGCGGACGTTTTTGAGGAGCGTGATGACTTTTGCCACATCTGCAGTAGAGCCTCATTCCTATCAGGTAATTTATTCCCAGCCCAGGGCACAAACATGTTTTTGTTTTTGTGCATGAATGTTCAGCTTTTTCTCCTACTACTGTAATTAGAAAGAGGCTGTGAAGACAAGGTTGGTTCTTTTTTAACCTTAACTAATAGTACTCTGTTGAACAAATGTGTTCTTCCCTCTTTTCACACAGGTATGATGGCGATGGGTCAGGCTTGGCAGTTGGCTGTTGACAAGCAAAATTCTATTTAGTTAATTTTCTGCTAAGCGGTTGACCTTAGAACAGTTACACATCTGATCAGTGGTGCATCTGGCTCAAAGCTACTGGTTCGTAGCTATATGTGCACCGACCACCGATGCATGTGTGTTTATGTGTGTGTGTCTGTGTGTGTTTGTGTGTGTGTGTGTGTCTGTGTGTGTTTGTGTGTGTGTGTGTCTGTGTGTGTGGTGTGTATGTGTGTGTTAGTGTGAGACACAGATAAAGAGATAGAAAGAGGAAGAGAGAGAGAGGGACCACAAAATACAAAAAGAGAGAGTGAGTGTGTGTGTGTGTGTGTGTGTGTGTGTGTGTTTGTTTGGTGGTGGTGATGGTGTTGGTGGTGGTGGGGGAAGGGGTTAACACAAGTGTGTGCAAATTAAACTTTTTAATGAATGTGTAAAAAACAGCCTCCATGCAGATCAAATGAACCAACTGGCCCTCCTTGCAAAACAGCCTTCATTAACAGCAGAGCCATAAACTAACTGGCTCCCGCTTTCACACAGCAAATAGGGCTTTCATCGTTTGATACAGTAAAGAAATGAAAGGAACATCATAGGCCTATCACCAGAACTAATCCAACATGCCTCATTTACAAACAGATGAGAATGCTCAGAAAATAGTTATTTCCATGCCTTTGAAGCCACTGTCACAAGCCCTGCCTTTCCCTGATCCATGGCTCGCACAGTCAGAGACATGGTGCCAGGATGAGGTGCCTACAATTAGGCGAGTTAAATTGCATTTTTTCAGCCTACCGATGAGAGGACCTGCTAGGTCATTGACAAACATTATAGCGTACACCCCTTAGGCCCGTTTCACACTGGGTGCGTGGCGTGAACATGGCGTGTCTGTTGTGTGTCAGTTGTGTGGCGATTGCGTTGCATTTTCTATGTCTTTGCACACCAGAAGCGTGTCTGATGCGGCGCTGCGGCAGCCTCTCTGCGAATTAAAACATCTCTTTTTCTCACGGCATTTTTTTTTCCACTGTTTTGAATGGAAATGCTTGTGGTGTGAAAAATATGCGTGAGTCCTATTCCTAGCATGCACACGTTTTCGGCCTGAGATGTGCGTGTCACGCAGGCGATGTGCAAGGTCTAACCTGTTAACATGGGAGCCGGAATAAAAACGGACTCGCCACGCAGCTGACACGCTCACGCCACGCACCTGTGTGAAACGGGCTTTACACACTACAGGCACATTCAGGCTTTGAAGCACCTCACTTGCACAAGTAAAGGCAGAATTTCATGTGAAATGCTCTGGTTGTGGAAGAGACCCTGTGTGCAGAAATATAATGACTCTTACCACCTTGTGTCCTACCTCTGTAGACAGTGGGCTAGATACTGCCTGAGTTGCCCTACATGTACCAGTGTTGCGCGGGTTTGGTCACAAGCGGCCCGCGGTCGCCCGATATTTTAATCAACCCGACCGCAACTCGGACCGCGAATATTAATTAGGACAAAACTAGATGTACCGCAGATCGGTACAAAATATGACCGCCGCCCAGTCCAGCACATTTTTTCCACAAAAATAAATCACGCTGAAAGGCCTATATGATTCTAACTGTCTCACTAAATTGCATTAGCCACACTCAATTCTCACTGGTATCTGCTAGACAACAAGTACCAAAACATAATTAGTTCATAGATTTCACATGTAAAATTCATTTCATACAACCCCACCCCCATCTTGCCTGTTCATAATTCTGAGAAATTCTTGAATTGTGTGCATGTGTGCGTGTACACGTTTATGTTTATGTGTGTGTGTGTGTGTGTGTGTGTGTGTGTGTGTGTGTGTGTGTGTGTGTGTGTGTGTGCGTGCTTGTGTGTTTGCCTGCGTATGTGTGTTTGTGCATGTGCATGTATGCGTACATATGTCTACTGTGTGAGTTCACAAAACTTGGCATGCATTTGGAGGGTGTCATAATGATCCTACACTTTCAATTTTGTGCAGTTTTGACCATGTCAGCCAGAGATATTGTGATGAAAACACTTAATTTTTTGCTTTTTAATTTTTAACTAGGTGGCGCTATACATGAAATAAGTGGTAATGGGATGGGTTGACATGCCCCCTCAAGACCAACATACAAAAAAAAGGTGGACCTCCTAGGCCCTACGGTTCTCGAGATATTCACAGAAAACTGTCTCCGGCCACCTACAGGCCAGTTGGTGTATAGTAACATAAATTAATTTATTATGTGGCCCCCCATGAACGGAATTCCACGAAACTTGGCATGCATTCAGAGGGTGTCATAATGATCCTACACTTCCAATTTCGTGCAGTTTTGACTATGTTAGGTCAGATACCTGCTATTGCAACACCTCATTTTTACTTTTTTGTGTTTAACTAGGTGGCGCTATACATGAAATGAGTGGGTTGACATGGATCAACATACAAAAAAAAAAATGGTCCTCCTAAACCTTACGGTTCTTGAGATATTCACAGAAAACTGTGTCTGCCCTACCCTCCTTTCGGGGGGTGCAGTCCAGCGGGGGGGCTACAGATCAAAACGAAAAACGATGGTTCCATGCTATCCATATGGGGTTACATGCCCACCAAGTTTCGTCTACCCCGGTCTTTCAGTGTCCCGGGAATCATTGACGGAAATTTGGACATGCGAAAAAAAAGAAAAAAAAAACCTATATGACCGCCGCTTCGCTGCGAGGCGGTCATAATTATACCCGACCCTTGATCCGACCCGCTTATTTACAAAATGTGTGCTTTTGGTTATAGCCTGCATGCAGAGTGACAGTAGGCCATTTCTGTAAAACAAACTAATTTATTTAGGCATGCAGGACATAATGTTTGCGCAGGAGAGAGAATGAGAATAAGAGCGCAAGCACGCACGCAACCACCAAGGATTAGAACACTAGGATAAGATTTGAAGGCCATGGACATACATCTTTCTTTCGAAAACAGAAATGGTAAGGCAAGGTAGGCAAGAGAGATACATTGCTGGTCAAAACGTCAGGGGCGGAGCCAGACATTGTAAACATTCGGGGCTTAGCCCATTTAATTTTTTTTTTTAAATAACCCCTTAAATAATGACTTCTAGTGAATTTTGTGTAAACTAATGGACACATTGAGACTTAAAAAATTTGAAACTAACATTCAACAGATTCAAGGTATCTGACTGGCACTACACTGTGTAAAATTATAGTTTTGGGTCTTTCAAGAGGCAATCTGTTCATATCTGTTTAGCATGTACTTAGTTAATTTAGCGTTTCTTATGGTTTGTATATTATAGTATTTGTTTATTTTCATTAGGCTATTGTTTGATATGACATTATTGTTTATTATTGCTATTCTCCTTCCTCTTCCCTGATCTCATCTGTGTGACAAATATATAGAATATCTTATACTATAATATACATAATATTATGATATATTTTACAGTATTGCCAGTCATCTTGATACAAGGGTATTTTAGAAGGAATGCATTATCATCTTGACATAGGCGTTTCTAAATTTTATTAATTTTGTAATTTAGCAAGATTATTCATAGGTTTCATCAGGTCCCTTTACACAGGTGCATAAAATCAAGCACCTAGATTATGAATGCAGACTGCATGGTGCTTGATTAACACACTTATGGAAAGGGCCCTTTCCTCTCAATATATCATTGTAATGTTTTTTTTTTTAGTTAATAATTAGTTAGGCAGCCAAAACAACATAACATGACTTTTATATTAATGTGGACTCTTGGATTATAAGATCTGTGGTGGTGGATAGGATATCAACAAGGTTTTAAGGTAGGCTAACAGTTAACATTCTTTTGTGCAACATATGACACTGAAAAGTTGACATGGGCAGATAACTGTTAATGGGTTTTTCTGACATTTCAAAACAGTGTAGCCTAATTTATTAGCTACAAGACGAGGATCACTTTGTTTTGGGAGCTGGAATTTCTTATTCTGCAGTAGGCTTAGCTAGCCTATGAGAGTACTGAATTTGCCTTTTCCGCCGACAAACGAGGACATTTAACGTTAAGCATTTAGTGCTAGGGAGCTAGCCAAGTAGCCTAACGTTAGCCTGCCTAACTGACTGAAAGCTCTTAACGTGAAATCACCAACCTGAAACAACACTATCCGTCAGTTCACTGGGCGATGCTGTTGCTTGAACGGAGCTGGGTGGTCTTTTGAAAAACTTTCTAATATCCATAACGTTTCAACAACATGTACACAAAGTGTTTTATCACAGACTGTAAAAGTGACAGACTTCTGACAGAGGCTTTTTGGAACACCGAAGCCATGACGTAGCGTTGTCAAGGCAGCATTTTCACTGGATCTAAACAAATCAATCTAACCATTGAAAACACCATAGCGGATAGCCCAGAGACCTGGCATAGATCGTGTAGCCATAGATCGTGTAGCAAGTCAAATTATTTTTCAATATTGGGCTTTGAAAATAAGGGATATAATTCCTCAGTAATAGAGCATTTTGTGACATTTATAGAGAAACCGAGGGGAAGTTATATTGGAAATAAGAATGGCCAGGAATTTAAAACACTAAAAAAAGATTCGGGGCTTTTGAAAAAAGATTCGGGGCTTAAGCCCCCTAAGCCACCCCCTAGCTCCGCCACTGGTTAGCGTAAAAACTTTTTTTTTATTGCTGAATGAAGCACAAAGCTTTACTAAAGCACATCCACTGTTTAAAGTCACAAACACAACAAACTGTAACTTTTATGCATGTGCGAACCTATACATACCGGTAGATATGGCTGTGTAGTCTGTGCCATAACATTTATTCCTGCAGGCTGCCCGTTTTGGCTGTCATACTTTTAAATGGCTTCGCAAGAAGTAGGCCTACATAGACCATAACTTACTGTCATCTTCTTTAAGAACTTTTCCCAATATTTCCCATAGCCTATATCGCTTTTCCTGAAGGGGTGTCTTTATTATTTTAACTCGCGTCTTCAGCTTCTTTACTGTTGACTTTATTGTATTGATGCTTTACTGTACTGATGCTAGCCTGCTCGTGATATTTTAAGTAGGCCTATTTGTAGAAAATATATATTTAATTAATTTTAACTGACCCGCCCACAAATGACCCGGATATCATTAAAATATTTTGTTTATGACTCATAACCGCGGGCGGTCACCCGCGCGCGACCGCTTAATTTCGGGCAGACCGCGCAACACTGACATGTACTGATCAATGGGGGTCATCCCTATGTCCCCCAGGTCCTATGTTCCCCGCTTGGGCTTAGGGTCCTATGTACCCTGGTCTCATACAAAGAGGGGAACAAAGGACCCGGGGAACGTAGGTACGCTCCCGATCAGTGCTACCCAATGGTGAGGTGAGGTAGGGGCGGAGTGGCAATCGGGACGATCGGGAGTTTTCCCGGTGGGCCGGTGTTCCAGTTTAGATGGTGAGCAGGTTAACTTGTGATATTTGCAAGACCCTGCCTACTTGTTAACAACGCTTTGCTCTGCCTCCGCCCTTCCAGTGCTGGAGATTCACTTTTCACAAGCCTACATGCATAACAGAATATGAAGCAAGATCTTGCTGAAAACATGCGGGAATCGCTATGTATAATGCATGCCTGCTTAAGCATCCACACAAAATGTTGTGCAAACAGGAAATGTGTCAAAGTAAATCAGCGAAGGTTTTGTTGGGTTTCGAACATGAGTCTCACTGAGGCAAAATGTTCCAAGCACGCACTATCACCACTACACCACAGAGAGCCATGCTTGTCATTAGTCTATTAGACTAGTCTACTAGCTTACTAGCTATCCTGATGTCCATGTTAACTGGTGATAGCCTATAACATGAGCAAACACAGCGAATGCATGCCTTGAATAATGCAGATTAATTTTGCCTCAGTAATTTTGCATTACAAACAGTAACAAATGACCCCATCAGACGTTGCTTGTTTTTTGTGCAGAAACACACATTGTGATTATAATGCGCAAAAATTATGATCACTTGGGTCTCGAACTGCTCACTAAAATACCAAGCTAGCAGTAATAGTCCACCCTGCTAACCAATTGCACCACTGGTTATTTTGTATCTATGCATTAGCATGGTGTTCCTATTAAATGAATGTAGGTCTATGTTTTCTTGTGACAGCTTATTTGTCAATCGATCAAGATATTCATTATAGCAAACATCTAGGCTAAGTGAATGTTTTGCAACAGGCTGCTGAACGAGCAGTAGGCTAAACTATTTTCTAATTTAGGCTACGTGGGAATCTGAAACAGCAACATCTGTCATCAAACTCTCTAGCTACATCGAAGTTTTGTAATATATGCTACCATGATAACCATTTTGTGTCGTCAAATTAGGACCAACAAATTAAATAATATTTAACTCAGAGAAAATAAGTTTCATGTGTTCACTTCAAATCATTAGACAGCTCACTGCTTAACTTTACCGAGACATGACACTAAGTTATGATAGTTTTTTTTTTCATATTATTAACCCCCAAAACGGAATAAAGTGTTAGTGGGACATGCCAGTTTGTTGTACATCAGTTAGGTTTTGGTATGTGAGGCAAAGATGAACCTATTTTGTTGTTTTGAGGCTTGCATATGCCCATGTTAAATTGTGATGGCACCAGTTAACATGGGCGTATATTTCTCACTTATGTTAACCTGTATTAACTTTGACTAACAGTTCAATATATACATAGAAATCTGGTTTTGATTTCAGCGGCTCGTAGTGTAGTGGAATAGACGATGTAGAAGCTAATCCAACTTTCTTGTCCATGCGTGGTTCGAATCCCAGCTAGATCGCTAGTTTTATTTTTTTCCATTCATTCAGTATGTGTCATATTTGTGGATAATGCTTAAACGGACATGTATTAGACATACACTGGTGATGTTTTCAGTGATATCCGTTATATTGTCTCACTTGCAAACACTTCGTGAAAATGTAGCCTAATATAAACCTGCACTATCGGAGGCAGAGCAGATTAAGAAGTAGGCAGGGTCTTGTTGAATATTCACTGATTTTATGCAAATATCACCAGTTAAACTGCTTACCATCTAAACTGGAACACCTGTTCGCCGAGGAATGTGTGCTGTGTGGGCCGGCCCATATAGTCTCTGTCGCGGCCGTGAGGCGTACTCGGCCCTCGAAATTATAATATGAATATTCCGGGATTATCTCCGTAATCTACGTTTTGGAAGTTTAAGCAGTCTAACCAATATTTATACCACTCGCTCCCGGTCTATAGGTCATTCATGGTAGCCCTGCACACTCATCTCTCCCATGCTGATTTTTGTGTAGGCTAGCCTTCATTTTTTTTTTATCTTAATTCATTTTTGTCTTATTCAGGCGTTACAAAACTTTCATGGTCACAAATAAAAAAAATTACAATCTAATTTGTTTGTTTGTTCTTAAATTAACGTAGGCCTAGGCTAGAATGGAGCAAAGCCTCCTGGGACTGGGGGATGTGTTTCTGGTTAATCCAATGAACCGATTGCAGGTCAAGTCTATTTACAGAAATGTAGGGGGTTAAATGAGCGGCCCCCTCGTCTAATGGTATGACCCTACAAGCGACCAAGTTCGAAAACTACAGGATTTTTGAAATTCTACGGATTTGCGTGGTTGCTTGCTGTTACATGGACGGAAGGCAGAGAGAAAGGTTAGCGGAGCGGTTAGGTGGAAACTTGCACAAGCTAGTCTTATGTTGATATGTAAGCCTAGCCTAATGACTAATTAGTGGGCCACTCAGGCTGATAAATGGTTTGTGGAACTCGTTGGAACTGTCTATATGGGCCGCTGCGCCGCTGCTGTCAGAATTTTCCCGGTGAATTTTTGTGCCCCACCCTGAGGTGAGGTAAAGTGAGTGGGACTCTTTTCTCCAAAGCGACAAACCCAGGCTGATCGTTTGTGGGAAGTGGTGTCCCCCAATTGTATTTGGCGGCGTCAAAAGACATTTTAGTTTAACCTTTCTGTGTTATACCTCAAATTTCGGTGTTATACCTTTGAATTTCTCTCATCATTCACAAGCAGTAGCCTATGATAGATCTGAGAACCAGACACCGTCCTGGTCCGACTTCGGAGCCAGGCACCATCTTAGAATGCATAAGGCGCTCACATTCAGACAATCTCCCCCAGCCCCCACAGTCTTTCAAAATGGACCTGTAAGCTCAGAGAGCTCCTTTTCACTCAAAGAGCATTTATCTCCGTGCTTCATCATCCTTTTAGATCACAGACTGAGACAAAGCTGCAGACCCTCTGGCTGTCAGCGGTGCCACTTCACAGTGTAAGTGAACTTCTGACGGTTTTGTCTGCTCTGACAAAACGACACTGCTGAGAGCTTCCACATGTCTAATCTCCACCCGACCCCAACAAACATTCATGGTTCCATGCCTGACTGAGCTTACATTTTATTACCTCATCTTCGCATTCACCCAGCGCTGTCTACCTCCCCACATCTCTGTCTGGTGAGAGAGAGCAAGCTCCTGATGTTTATGAGGAGAGAACAGCCATGAGTCAGCCATGTTCCATGCCAACTTGCCCCTATAATCCACTGGACCTCTCCTTTTAAAGGGTGAGATTTATCCAGCAATAAACAGTCGGGTAATTGTTCAGCATTTCCCTCTTTGTTGTGTCCGTGGTAATCATTGCACAGGCTCAATGCATTTGTGTAACCACCTTATAGTTGGCATGTTATTTTTCTTCCGGATTTTTATATATATATATATATATATATATATATATATGTATATATTTGGTTAACGATTCCCGGGACATTGAAAGACCAGGCTGTATTAAACTTGATGTAGTCCCACAAGGATGACACGGAACCATTGACCCCCCCACCACCACCACCACCACCACAACCTTTGTGGGGGGCTGATGTCACGTAATGGAAGCTGCAAAACCTGAAGCCGCAAGCCTGAGAGTTTATTTCACTGTCTATGGAGTTAGCTGAAGATGGAGAGAAACCATGAGGAGCTTGTAGGCAAAAAGTTTCAGTTTAAAAAGTTGGCTGATGTTAAAAGCACAGTGGTCAGTAGCAACCACCACACACATCACACACTGTGCGTAGGGCACTAAGGGACAGAGGAGGGACCAACATTTAGCGACTAGATGTAATCTTTTTTTGAGACTAAAGTCACAAATGTGCGAGAAACAAAGTCAGAAAAAGTCAGACTTTCAGAGAAAAAAAAGTAAAAATTTTCGAAACAGTTCCGTGTGAATTCCCTGCTACTTGAAAATAAAGAAGATGGCTGCTGCTGGCGAATAGCAGTCTTGGATTTCGAATTGGATTTCGCCGCGACTCTGTATTCAGAGTTTTGCCGACCGGATATGAAAAGTTTGATCTACCAACTAGCTCCGCTGGTGGGAAAATGCTTGGTACTCATGCTATCCTATAGGAATTTAAAAGACAACCGTTTATCCTGCCCCTTGGATGGAGCCCTGCCAATGGTATGTTCCCAGACCCAACTTCTTGATGTGGGTCTGGCTCGTCAGGCTAACTTAAATATGAAAAGATTTTTTCTCGGAATTTTCAAAAATATTTTCTTTTCATGTGGCCCTAATACTCTTCCGTACAAAACACTCTAACACCGGTATAAGTTACATGTTTAAAACTATTACGTGTTTTAAGGGGGAACACTTCAAATTTAATGAAGCTTTTGGGAACACACTGGATAAACTTGAAAGCAGAGGAACGTTTCATTAGGCTACTTGCTGTTGCTCAATGACCTGGCAATGTGGGCATCCATGGCAAGCCATTGTAACGTTTAATGACTAAACATCAGATATGGCAAGCCATCTGCAATTAGAATTATGTCTAGAAGCAATGAAACTACAATGAAATATATTTGCCTTTCATGTACAAATTTGTCTTATCAATTGAAAAAAGGTTTGTAGCCTGGGTGCCAGCCGAATTTAGTCCCGCCCACAACATTTGAGGTCAGGAAGTTCGGTCTGGCATTGCTCCGTTGTGGAGCAACTATGCTCGCCCTAGATCTGGCGGACCAATCAAATCGGGCTTTTCGATGATGGACAGGTGAGCAACAGCGCCTCGTCTATCACGTCATCTGAGCATGCTTAGGTTGATTATTGCAACAAAAACGCTGTGGCTAGAAGGAAAGATAGCTTCTAAGACCCCATATGGAAAATGCATATTATTTAATGAGGTTTTATCACTGAAAACGATTATTTCTGAAAACTTTGGCCAAAGTTGAGATGTGGGAAAACTCACGGTTTCACTTTCATCAAGGGAAAACAGTGTGTTGCATTGTGACATGTTGTTCCCTTGTTCGTTTAAAATCTCTGATTGACCACCTGTTCGAGGGATTTGCGACAGCCTTTCCCAGCTGTTTATAACATGTTTGAAGCATATCAATGTTCAACAGAATTATTTTTTAAAACGGAGGGGATATAGGCTATCAGTTTTTTCCTAATAGCCTACCCTACTACGTATCTCTTAGATTTAGCTAATGAGTGTTGTAGGAGATATTGACGGCACAATAACGTTTACAAAAGACCAGAAAACAATGTTAAGGCACTTGTGGAGAAGAATGATAGTTTGTGTGTTTTTCCTACACCTCACGGTAAGCTATTTCGTTGCTCTGTTTGGTTAGGTCTATCCAGTTGAGTGCAGAGGCATTCCCCCCCGTATCGGTTGAAACACACCCCATAATTACGTCCCAACGGAGCAGTCTCAGACTCATATTCTGACTAGAATTGAGTATGGCTACGTCAGGCTAATTGGTTTGGGCATTTTGTTCACTTCATTTTTCTTCTTGGAGTAGCCTACATCAGAATGCTTTATTCACATGTTAAAATCCCAAAATGTTCTTCTGGGAGATGCCCCCAGTCTAGGGTTGCCACCTACGTCTGATAAAAAAAAAACCTGGACATATCGATGACCCCACCAACCGCTTTGCTCACCAGTGAAAATGTCCATTAGACATTAGACCCATAAGACAAAATTGGCCTTTGTGCAGTATTAGTATGATGATGCATAGCCCTGAACATTTTAAACATCTCAAGTATTCTCATAAGAGGAATCTTATCTCTACAGGTACTTAACTTATCTTATCTGACCTGATTGCTTAGATACAGGTGCATGTGCTTGCTTTTGCTCCCTTTTTGCTCCATCTTTGCTAAAGAAATACTGTAAGTAGAGGGATGACATTAGATTTGCATTTACCATACCTTAGCCACACCTATAGCCATAACTATGGAACATGGTTTTTAAATGCAAAACATTTAAATGTTGACTCCATGGCTATAGCCTTGCTATCTATCTGTCTTTACCCTTTAGACCCTGGCTTCTTCTAATGGGTGAAAATGGATCCAGCAGATCCAAACACTTCAGGAGGACTGAGGTCAAAAGTGGACCTCACTGTCCACTCCATTTAAGAAATATTGAAGATTGTGTTGTTCCATTAACATCCTACAGGTACCAGGTCAGTGCTAGGTTATTGGTTTGCTTGTGAGGGCATGTTTTTCCCCCTTTTTTTCCTTTTGAGTGTGCTCAGATGTATGAACTGTGTGTGTGTGTGTGTGTGTGTGTCTGTGTTTGTGTGTGTGTGTGTGTGTGTGTGTGTGTTAGGGTGACCACCACCATGACACTGAAAATGAGGACACTTGTGCCCAAAAGTTAGGACAAAGGTCCAAAAGTGAGAACACATGGAATCGGAGTAACATTTGGGGAATAACATTATTCTATAGAAGGCACCTATTTATTATAACATAATTTATTATAGTAACATTTATTGTTGTTTTGTTCACACTAGTCAGCTTTTTCCAACATTCCCATACTTATTATAATAACATAGTAACATTAGTTTTTGTGTGTGTGTGTGTGTGTGTGTTTCCACATTAGTCAACAAAGCTACCTTTTTAACCCAATAACGTCACTTAATAACTTTGTGAGCTCTGCAGCTGTGGTTGTTGCTGAAGTAAAAACGATGCCACAGAGGATTTCCCGGCAGATCTGGCTTTCTCTTTGTGCCTGCCTGTGAGAGCGTGCCTCTCTATGGCACTCTTACCCCTGGAGCTGACATCAATATCTGTTTCACAGTTCACAAAATGCATGGTATGCATCTGTCCTGCTTTCGGTAGCAAAGTGGTGTTCAGAATACCACGCAGAGTTGAAACGTATTTCGTTTCGCAACAGTGTTCATTCATTCAATCACGAGGGGAGTCGCATTGACTGATTTGCGAAAAGGAAATTGGTGGAGTTTTGTGATGTCCCGTGCTACGGTGCTGGCTGAGGGTCAGAAATGATGACACGTAACAGAGATGAGTAGCTTACAGAGGCCTTGAAATGAGGCGTAGCCTATGTGCTCATGAAATGCGGACAGATGGCCACTCATGACAAAAATCCGGACAAATGTCCAAAAAGGAGGACACACTCTCTCTGTCCGGACAGAGATCTCAAAAACCGGACTGTCCGGACGAAATCCGGACGGATGGCCATCCTAATGTGTAAGTGTGTGTGTGTGAGAGAGAGAAAGAGAGTGTGAGAGAGAGATTATGTGTCTGTGTATGTGGCAGTGTCTTTGTGTGTGTGTGTGTGTGCAACAAAGATAAATATAAATTATGTCTCTGTAAGGCAAGGTGTGTGCGCATGAGAGAGAGAGAGTGTGCGTGCGTGTCTGTCTACTTGTCTTTTCGGGAGGCTGTTTGATTGCATCGGGCCTTTACCAGCCTGGAAGGAAAAGAAGGAGCCTCAGTGGCTTTTGTCCCCATTATCTCCCTCTCTCTCCAAGAGCCCACTGCCCAGCTCTCAGCTCTCCATCCACGTCTGCCGCTGCGCCCGTATGATTCATATTGTAATTACATTAGGGCTGAATGAACATTACGGCTGCTTTAAATCTGAAGAGATTTTTTCACAGATTTTTCAAAAATATTTTATTTTCTTGGCCCTAGTACTCTTCCATACAAAACACTCTAACACTGATCGCTTAGATACTGATGTGCTTGCTTTTGCTCCCTCTTTACTAAAGAAATAAGAAGAGGGATGACATTAGATTTGCATTTACCATACCTTAGCCACACCTATAGCCACGACTATGGAACATGGTTTTTAACTGCATAACATTTAAATGTAAAAAATGGATCCCGCAGATCCAAACACTTCAGGAGGACTGAGGTCAAAAGTGGACCTCACTTACTGTCCACTCCATTTGAGAAATATTGAAGATTGTGTTCCATTAACATCCTACAGGTACCAGGTCAGTGCTAGGTTATTGGTTTGTTTGGCATGTTTTTTTTGTTTTTTTTTGAGTGTGCTCAGATGTATGAACTGTGTGTGTGTGTGTGTGTGAGAGAGAGAGAGAGATAGAGTGAGCGAGCGAGAGAGAGAGAGAGATTATGTGTCTGTGTATGTGGCAGTGTGTGTGTATGTGTGTGTGACAAAGTTAAATTATGTCTCTGTATGAGGCAAGGTGTGTGTGCGCGTGTCTGTCTACTTGTCTTTTACATCTGTTGCTGTTCGATTACATCGGGCCTTTACCAGCCTGGAAGGAAAATAAGGAGTTTCAGTGGCTTTTGTCCCCCTTATCTCCCTCTCTCTCTCTCCCAGCTCCCAGAGCCCAGCTCTCAGCTCTCCATCCACGTCTGCCGCCGCGCCCGCATGATTCATATTGTAATTACGGGATCATTATGTATTTAATTCCATGCCCTTTTTTAGAGTTTCCTTCGCTGTGGCTGGTCCATCACTTTGCTTGTCGCTCTTGTCGGGAGGTTATAATGTATTCCATTAGAGTGGAGAATAGCCGAAGCCCAGGGCCAGATAGCATGGAGAGGACAAGAGGATAACGGGAGTTTATTTAGGCTGAAAACTGAGTCCACCAAAAACTGAGTCGGCCAAATACTGCTTTCTCATTCATGAGTTGTGTCTCTTTCGCCAGACCCTCACACTATGAGGTTATTGTTATCTAATTGACCAAGCCCAAATCCATTAAGGGAGTCGCTTGGTAGAGAAGAATAATAATTTCACAAATCAGAGAAAAGAGTTTGAGATAATTCTGTATTTATAGACATCACTGTGTGCTCTCTCCATTCCAGTAATGGGTTATTGCAGTAAAGGTGTGGAATCATATTGGCTATGCATGGATCCTTTGTCTGCGAGAGCACCTGTTGCACAATCTTCTTCTCTTCAGAGTTTTCTCTTCACATAATCATCACATTACAGTAATGTCCTGTGGATTACCCACATTGTGTATAAACAGTGTTATATGCTAAGTAAAAAAGACAACACTGTCTATTGACCGCACCCTTGTAATAACTGCAGTGCCCAATAGCCCAGTTAATCAGAATCAGATTAGTGCTTTAATCAGAAAGAAGAATGAAGAAAGAAAAAAAAGCATATCCATGTGTAGCCAGCTACTGTGTATTAACCATCATGCCCTCTTCTTTTGTAGCATCACCAGTACAACCAGTAAAGCAATATAACATAACATCCAGTGTTTTTTATATTTTATATAATAAGTAAGTATAAGTATAAGTATATATACTCTTTTGATCCCGTGAGGGAAATTTGGTTTCTGCATTTATCCCAATCCGTGAATTAGTGAAACACAAACAGCACAAAGTGAACACACAGTGAGGTGAAGCACACACTAACCCGGAGCAGTGAGCTGCCTGCTACAGCGGCGCTCGGGGAGCAGTGAGGGGTTAAGTGCCTTGTTCAAGGGCACTTCAGCCGTGGATGTGGGCATTGGAGAGCAGTGCTCAACCACTTCCCCCGCCTACATTTTTCCCACTGGTCGGGGATCGAACCAGCAACCCATCGGTTACAAGCCCAAAGCCCTAACCAGTAGGCCACGGCTGCTCCAATGGCACATTACATAAATCAGCTCAGGGGTATGACATTACATCATATATTACTATATGTAAATTTATTTGAAATGTGCTCTCTTTGTCTTTCTCATGTCCCTATATCTCAACACAAACATTGTTGACGTGCAGAGATTGGTGGGCCACCTCAGACTGTAGGCTACTCATTCCTATAACTCTTCAGAGTAGACCAATGAAACCTCACCAGAGTAAACTAATGAATAAATAGTCTCGGACCAATGAGACTTTTTAATGTGCTCGAAGGAAACAAAAACACGGCCGTGCAATTTCTGTTCTCATTGCTATAACTCTGATAGGTCGACAAGTGAAAACTAGCCTTAGCAAACAAACAGATAAATAGTCTTGGGCCAATGAGACTTTTATGTGCTTGAAGGAAATAAAGCCGGGGGCGTGCTACTTGACTCCACACTGCCCAGAACTGGCTGGTTGAGTTGTTCCTGGTGGCTTCTGAACGCTCCGACAGTCTGACCCCAAATGAAATCGGCTCCTGCTCTCTCTCTCGTTTAGAAACCCATGACAGTCTGATTTACAAGGCTGGCTCCTACTCCAGCCAGGCATTTCTGCCGTTCAAACACGATCACCAATCCATCCGTACTCTGTCGCAGTCTACCAGATTGTTGTTTCCTGTGAGATGTCACCAGGTGCTGCCCTGGCCTAGCTGTCTATGAGAGACTAGACATATTTCAGACTGGAGTTTCAGCAGCTTAGAAAACTAAGAGTTGTGACATAAAGAAGTTTCAACATGAAGGCAGCTGTATGATGTCTGTGAGCAAAGGTCACCTCAGGTGGCGTCTGAGACGTCTGTTTTCATCCTCAAGCTGTGACAGCTGTATGCTCTTGAATTCTTTATAAATGACCCGTGTCAGCTGCTCTCTACTGATGTCTCTGCTCTCAGCTGCTCTCTCTGTATGTGTGTCTTGAAATTGTGTGTGGTGTGTGCATGGTTTGTGTGTGTGTGTACTTTTGTGTACCAATGCTTGTTTAGACTTTGTGTCGTGTTTCAATAAAACATATAAGTGCATAACTCATAACTGCATCTTATGACCACCCCGCACCCCCCCCCCCACCCCACCCCCCCCACACACACACACACGCGCACACATTTGTGAATGACCACCTTCGTAGGAGCCTGACCCCTGACTCATGTCGCTCGTCATCGCAGCTGGCCCTCAGGCTGCTGCCAATATCATCATTAAACACACATAGTCTGAGGGTCTGGCAATATCATCATTAAACACACATAGTCTGGGTCTGGCAATATCATCATTAAACACACATAGTCTGGGTCTGGCAAAAGAGACACATGTGAGCAGTGTTGTTGGACTCCTCTTATCCCCTCATAGTCCCCATGTTATCTAGCTCTTACCTCAGACTGTTCTACTCTCTAGAATTCACTCTAATGGAACAACAACAACAACATTGCATTTAAATATAGTGCAGCCAAAGCACTTTACAGTGAAAGGGAAAAAGTGATGAAACAGGTAGGACAAACTAAACTCTAGAGAGGGACATTATATTGAATGAGTTTCATGCTGTGCTGTGCAGTGTTGTGCTGTGGTGTGTTGTTCTGTGCTTATTGTAGCTGTGCTGTGCTGTGCATTGTGTTGTGCTGTGCTGTGTTGTTCTGTGCTTAGCTGTGCTGTGCTGCATTGCGTTGAGCTGCGTTGCATTGAGTTGCGCTGCGCTGTGTTGTGTTGTGTCGTGTCGTGCTGTGCTGCTGGATCCGTATCGGCATTTGACGCCTTTGTGAAACACGACCCTCGTACACGAGCCTGCCTCCCCTCAGCTGTCACCCACCTTGTCAGCGGCACTGGACCTCTGACCGCTTTACCTGTCCCCCTCGGCAGAGCACCTGAGTCCCCAGGGCACTGTGAAAATGTCACCATTAAACATGCTAACAAACGCTAGTGCACACGACCGGCCCACCTGTGGTTGTCACACCTTCATTAGTCTGCCGTCTGCGTCAGACACAGGTTCAAGAGAGGTCAGCTAGGGGACAGCACCCCTCTTCTCTGTCTTTGTGTGTGTTTTCATTTTAACCTAAAAGGTGTATCACAGGATTGGCGAGTGTGTTGTTGCGATACATTCCCAGGTGAGGTCCACATCATGAGGTGGTCACTGAAATCCCTCATATTTAGACTTGTTTCTTTTTAAAGAGAAGAGTCGTGAACATTACTCTTTCTTGCCCGACCCTGATTACGCCTCTGTGTGTGTTGACTCATGCACTCTCTGAAGTCTCGGACCATTTATTCACCTTAAAGGCAACGCCATTCATCTCCTCCCCCTAATAATAATACCCCTCTAATTAGCTCCCATTACTGCCACTGTACTATGGCTCTTTTCCATCTGATCTGAAACCACAGACCTGCTTCTTTTTCGTTGATATTTGTCATTCTCTGGATGGCGCTGGATGTGTGTGTGTGTAATGCAATATAATCGCCGTTGTCTTGTGGTTTTTCTCAGGCACAGCGGGACGTAGAGGTAATGACGGCTTGGCTGTTGGCTGAGAGATGTTGGGTCGCGCCGAGGCCGGGGCTATCTGTCACTGGATTAACCTCTCGAAGGGGTGAGTTTACCCACAGCTGGTCAACTTCCAGAGTGGGTCAGACTTACTGTTGTAAGGGTAATAAAGGGCATGCACACAAATGTACTGTATTTGCTCTGTAAAAATATCAATATCCTTTAACTGTTTAAGTCACACACACACAAACAGAGAGGGAGAGAGAGAGAGAGAGAGAGAGAGAGAGAGAGAGAGGGGAGAGAGAGATTTTAATATTATTTTCTACTAAAAGACATCAGACAGTCAGCAGTCACACACATACAATACACACATACAGCACACACTGTTAAATGCATACATATCCCTGTGCACTTACGGCAACACAATACACAAAGCACAATTACATCTCCAAATGTGCACGTCCACACACACACACACACACACACACACACACTTACACACACACACACAGTTTTCACAGCCATCTCAACTCCACTGTACCCTACAAATACCCCCCCCCACCCCCCCCCCCCCGCTCCTACACCCCAGCAAACTTTTTTCTGCGCTCATTTCCTCGTGATCCATCGCGCTCTTTCCTCACGACCCAATTACAGCACCAATGAGGGGCGCATGGCTCCTCTGTTCCCATAGTAACTCCAAACTGGGACCCAGGGTGTTGTAAAGAGCTGGCTCTCTCTGACCTCGACCAGCCTAGTTTACTGCCAGCCCTGAGTGGAGAATACTCTTTAGCTCTTTACAGTGTGTGTGTGTGTGTGTGTGTGTGTGTGTGTGTGTAGGGTGTGGTTGTATATCTCGAGCCGTGATGGACGGGATCGGTTGCTCTTGTTGTCATGTGGATTGTTTAGCCATTGTATTTTTTTTACATTCAGGATGATTATATTCTTCTCACAAAACATCTCCAAATTGCTGAAAATAATATTCTCAGGTGATCTGTGCTCTGATGTCTACTCACCTACTATGAAGTTAGTACAGAGCAGTCGTTCAAAATTTTTTGTATTACAGTAATTTGCTACTGTATAAAGTGAAAAGTAAAATGAAAAGTCTCTCTGATTTCCTTAGCTTAGAACAAAACATGGTTCAATTAAACTGGCATTATTATAGTCATACAATGAATGAACCCTGTCAGTCTTTACTTATGTGGAATGGGGTGTGAATGTTGGAAAATGAACATTCTAAAGAATATCTGGGTTCATTGAATTCAACATGGAATTTTAGAACCTTGAATTGTTGCAGAATGGAATCTTTTTGTTCGAATGTTCTAAAACTCACACCTTTAGGGGTTAAAAATGGCCACTTCAGGCCCTCCTGTTTAGAGTGCTGCCAGGTGAGCCACTGTTGGGTGATTCAGTGATGTGGCCGCAGCTGCAGCCTTCGACACAGCGAGCCCCTTTTGGATTACTCAGTGATGGGCCCACAGCCGTGGCTTTCGCCACAGTGAGCCCCGTTGGGTTGATCATTGACGAGGCCGCAACCGTTGCCCGTTGCCACAGCGAGGCCTGTGGCCCCTCCGTCTCCCGCCAGGCTGTTCCCACAGAGCTCGAGTTCACCCAGGGCACTCTAAACCAGGCCCAGCTTCCTCGGCATTCAAAGGAGCAGCGTAATGAGCTGGGCACAAAGGAGGGAGCGTTGCTTGTTTACACTGACGGGCCTGTCGCGCTGGGATCTTCCCCACGTGTTTATTTGTTTCTAATCACCACACGTGTTTACTAAACCCCGGCGTGACATCCCGACAAGTAATTGAAAAAATGTGCAACTAATTCCCTCGTCATTATGCCATGTCTTTGACAGCCGTATACTTAGGACCTGGCCCAATGGATTTTTGTCTGACTTAGGTCGGCCGTCCATTTCTTTTCATGAGCTGCGTTAAAAAACTTCAAAGTGAACACTTTGTAGCTTGTAATCAGTGATGTCAAAATTTTATTTTGGCTATTAGCAGGTTTACATGCTAAAATGAAAACACAAAACAGCCTCGCCCCCAGACACACACACTATAAAGGGCAGGGGCCCCACCAACACAAACACTCTTATGGTGAGTGAGTGTGTGTGTGTGTGTGTGTGTGTGTGTGTGTGTGTGTGTGTGTGTGTGTGTGTGTGTGTGTGTGTGTGTGTGTGTGTGTGTTAATGTGTGTGTGTGTGTGTGTGTGTGTGTGTGTGTGTGTGGAACTCAAGAGGGGGTCTATGATGAAATTATAGGCATGTGGTTAGTGGTGTGTGTGTGTGTGTGTGTGCGTGTGTATGTGTGCTGTATGTGGGTTTGTGTGGTGTATGTGTGTGTGTATGTATGTGTGTGTGTGTGTGTGTGTGTGTGTGTGTGTGTTGTTAGTGTTTGGCTGTAAACACATTGGGAATTACCCTTAGTAGCACCAGTCACCAATCAGCAGCAATCAGTATATTAGACTGTGGTTATTTCAGCTCCGCATTTGAACTGCCACAGTCTGCTACTGCTATCAGGCGAATCGGGAGGTGAGTGGCTGAAGAACAGACAATGGCTCAAGCGTTGCCATTAGCATCATGTAACATTTACATTCAAATCAAAATGCTTGAAGGCTATAAGATATATCAACCCATATTCAAGAGAGCAGCACACAACTGTCCATATAATTATCACTGTAAGGCTCGGGCTCATTAAAGGACAAGTTCGGTATTTTACACTTAAAGCCCTGTTTTCAGATAGTTTATGATTAAATAGAACGTTTAAGATTGAGATTTGGACACATGCTGCTGTCCTGAGAATTTTCGGTTTCTGTGGTAGCGCCCCCCCTCCTCCATAACGCTGCATAGGTGCACTGGAACAATCCTTCCTAAAACGCATTAAACTTTCGTTTAGAAAGACGTGAAACTCACCAAGTGGTCAGGGGTGTTCGCTGATATGCTCACACAAAAATCGCTGCAAAATGCTTTCCAACAGGTGTTTTACCATGCGTTGTAAAACTGTGGAGCTATTTTTCCAAACGCCTCACACGTGATAATGCACGGAATTGCGGGAAAATTCATAGCAAAAAAGTTGTCACAGACTTCCTTTCAACGATCCAGAAAGGCTAAAGTTGTGGCTGGAATTTCTGGGGTTGGATGTGAGCACACCTGTTGAGAATCTGCAGGAAACTGATCACTGTGTCTCTGCAGTCTGCATTTTACTGAACTTCGCTGGAGGTCGAAAGAAATCGCCCAAAAAGCTCTTTCGTCTGAGAAATACAGCGGTTCCCACATTACCTCCTAGGACGACAGAGTTGGAAGAACTTGGGGTAAGGTTGACATTTTGTAACGTAACGTTTGTAACAGGCGGAAAATGAACTTATTTGTTATGTCCATAACCTGTCATGTTCACATCATAAGCCTAAACCTAGCCTACATGAATAATTTGGCTACATGATTTTGTACGTTTACTATTTTTTTGGCTGTGGAACTTTCATGATGAAAACGTAATGATTCACGTAGGCTCATCATTCACATCGTGCAAATTCCAAGGCATTTTAGCATTAGCCATGGTTGGACGTGACAATAATTTGGATAGCGTAGTAGCCTCACAGCACATCCAATACAAGTTAATGGAGTTGGACAAAAACTACGATAAAACCTGTTGGAAAGAATCTTTTGCAGCGATTTTTGTGTGAGCATATCAGTGAACACCCCTGACCACTCGGTGAGTTTCACGTCTTTGTAAACGAAAGTTTAATGCGTTTTAGGAAGGATTGTTCCAGTGCACCTATGCAGCGTTGTGGAGGAGGGGGGGGCACTACCACAGAAACCGAAAATTCTCAGGACAGCATGTGTCCAAATTTCAATCTTAAACGTTCTATTTAATCATAAACTATCTGAAAATAGGGCTTTAAGTGTAAAATACTGAACTTGTTAAAGGAGAATTCCGGTGTGATTTTGACCTAAAGTGTTTTGAAACATGATACCGAGTGTGAACGTATGTCTCATAGCCCATCTCGGCTTGTCCCCTGCACTCCGAAATCTGGCGCTAGTTAGCCGATGCTACCAACAAGGCGGTCAATGGTGGTGCCTCGGCATCGGCATAGCCATGCAAATAAATCACTGTTTTACACCATTTACGAGGCTCAATGTATCTCCACACTTCATTGGTAGACTTCTGAGGGCCAAAAAAAATTCTGTGGAAATGCATGGATTACAGTTTCTTCCAGTAGCAGCAACTGGAATCCATGCATTTCCACGGAATTATTTTTGGAATCTGATCCCTTATCATACCTGTTCATTCTTACTCGTCGCTCGACTTATCGTGACTAAATTCAAGATGGCTGCAAACGCTAAACTTCGAGAAGATACTGTCTGTATAAATCGTCTTGTAAGTAAACTACCAGTGCTTTTTCGAAGTTCTCAATGTCTCGTTTTAAATGTCAGGGCCCTTGGAAGTCTACCGATGAAGTGTGGAGATACATTGAGCCTCGTAAATGGTGTAAAACAGTGATTTATTTGCATGGCTATGCCGATGCCGAGGCACCACCATTGACCGCCTTGTTGGTAGCATCGGCTAACTAGCACCAGATTTCGGAGTGCAGGGGACAAGCCGAGATGGGCTATGAGACATACGTTCACACTTGGTATCATGTTTCAAAACACTTTAGGTCAAAATCACACCGGAATTCTCCTTTAAGTTCAATCATTGTTTTAGAATTCTAAGGTCTAATTTATTCGAACATACGCAGCTCTATCATATCTGGTGTAGACAGTTCCATTGATTGCAGCGAAAGCTAATTGTTGCAGCTGACGGTTCGTGAACGGAACGCTTCAGTTACGGTGGTGTAGCCTCCCTGTAAGCCAGAATTCCTTTTTGATATGCGACTCATATATATATATATATTAGGACTGTCAAAATAACTGATTAATTTCGATTAATTAATTTGAGAAAAAATAACTGATTAAAAAAATTAGTGCAGATTAATCGATTCCGTATGACCTTTGACCCCGAGCCGTTCTAGTCAGTAAAAATTAGACTGTAAAATGAAGGAGAGAGAAGAAAACGTGCTGCCTGGATCATTGATTGGAACATTTACTTTTAAAAAACGGCCTGATGGTGTTGATAAAAAATAAAGTGTTGAAAATAAA
This sequence comes from Alosa pseudoharengus, assembly GCF_046254945.1. Taxonomy (NCBI): domain Eukaryota; kingdom Metazoa; phylum Chordata; class Actinopteri; order Clupeiformes; family Clupeidae; genus Alosa; species Alosa pseudoharengus. The sequence goes on along the minus strand of NW_027468565.1, from coordinate 29,260,093 downwards.
GTTCTCTGCAATGTCTGCAGCAAGGAATTTGCATATCACCGGAGTTCATCAACTCTATAGTCGCACATCAATGCAAAGAAATAAGTGTTGACATTGAGGGGAGCATTTATTTTCATTGTGTCCCCTAGGTTATATCTGTGGCCTGAAATGCCTTGTATGTGAAAAAAAACTTCTTCCCGAAGCACTTTAGAATTTATTTCCTCAGCATATTAGGTCATATCATAGATTATTATGGAAATTATTTGAACAGTAAAGCAACCAAACTGCTCCCAATGTGCAGTGTGCCGCCTTGCACGGCAGCCTTTGCCGTCTGTGTATGAATGTGTGTGTGTGTGTGTGTGTGTGTGTGTGTGTGTGTGTGTGAATGGTGAATGTGAGGCATGAACTGCGAAGCACTTTGAGTGCTCGGAGGTGTAGGAAAGTGCCCTATAAATGCAGTCCATTTACAATTTACCATCATCCATGCATGCAGATCTACGCTCGTATTGCTTTCACCTCTCCCTCCTCCTATTCTGGAGTTTTCTGTCGCACTCATTCTCTGGATTTCTCCTATGCATGCACTCTCCTGCCCCCCTCTGCTTGCTTTGTTTTCCCTTTTTTACTTCCTGCTGCATTTTGTCCACTCTGTCTACCTCTTTCATCCTGCAACACACATACACACACGCGCACGCGCTCACGCACACGCACACACACACACACACACATACACACAGGGTTTTGGAGCAGGTGCTTTTAGTTGCTCATGAACACCAAATGGCACACCCCAGGTTCAGGCCCATCCACCTGACTGTGCTGGAACAGAGGGAGGTGTTATATCATTGTTTATTTGTAAAATGTATTATAGCATTACGCCCCTTTTGCCCATCACACTGATCTGTGTTGGATGAACAGAGAAAATGAATACCACCTGGTCACCCAAACACTGTGACGCCCCACATCACCATACAGACTAGCTCTCTCTCTCTCTCTCTCTCTCACACACACACACACACACACACACACACACACACACACACACACACACACACACAGACACACACAGACACACACACACACACAGACAGACACAGGCACACAACACACACACACACAACACACACACACACACATGCACAGATATATGTCTATTTAGAGGACATGGAAAATCAGCCTAACCAATATTAATGTGTCCAATATCCCCAAACCAAATAGTCTTGGCTAATGTCAGCATTACCCTGCTCTACCTAAGCCCATGAGTACCACGCACACTTGGTTCACTGCAGGTTAATGTGGGAGTAGAGAGTGGTAGAGGTTCGGCCCTAACGACTCTTCGTGCCACTAGCGTCAGCTCGTAGAACAGGCCTCCGTTGTTTCGCACACGGCTAAATGTTAAAAACAGGGAAATGGTGCAAGCTAAGCGTGTAATTTAATATAGCCCAAACCAATTTTAAGTAGCTGTTTGACCCAACCTAAATACCCCCCAGTGGGGAGTGTCGTGGCCTTTATTGAAATATATCCTTTAGTTTATATATCTTTTATGTAGTATCTTTATTCTGTGTAATATCATTGTTTTGTGAAACTGAATTCTGTAGTATGTTCAGTGTGGGAAAGGAAGACTGGTTTAAGGGAAGAGCAGGCCTGGCAGAAAATGGCATAGATAAGGTTTGGTGACAGGAAATGTATACAAAACCTAAAGAATGTATGAATGACAGGATGAGAGGGCAAAGGTGAAGTACCATATATTACTTGGTCAGTTATCTGTAAACATAGTAGGTGATGTCTAGGATGACTTGAAGGGGTATAAAGGCTGGATAACAGCCAGAGGATGTTAGCTCACTTTGCTCACTTTGCTCACTTTGCTCACTGCTCACTGCTCACTTTGCTTAGCTTAGCTTTCACTTACTTGCTTTCTTCACTAATGCTCCGGAGTGCATTAAAGCCATCATCTGCAGTATACATCCATGGGGTGCGGACTTCTTTTGAGTTTGTATTATTTAATGTGGATTTTAACACCACATAATTGGCGAGAACCAGCCAGGAGTTGGAAAGGACAATATTTAAGTATCATCTCAGAGTCCGGGGTTTGGTCAGGGGAGAAGCTGATGCGCAACTTAAAATAAGGTGAGCAACTTTGCTTAATAGCAGCTAGTCTCCTCTGATCAGGCTGTACACTGAGTTATGAATACTTGTCTAAAACGTCCTCCAGTCAAAGAATCTTGCTTAAACAAAGACCAATGGATTAATACTGCAGATTATGGTAAGCATTTGTGTGTACACTAATGTAAACAAAAGTTCTGCATGTGGAGAACTAGGCAAATTCCTGCATGTGGAGGAATACTATAGCCATATCAAAGAAGTTTTGCATGAGGAAAACTTAAAGTTCTGCATGAGGAGAACTGACTCAATTCCTGCATGAGAAGGAATGAGAGAGATAAAAGTAACAGTTTTGCATGTGAAAAACTGAAAGGTCTGCATGTGAAGACCAGGTCTGCATGTGAAGACCTCATTTCCTGCATGTGGAGGAAATAATATACTAACAAGTTGAGTACAGCTGATATCTGATATCAGGTCTGAATAAGTTGAAGTTGAAACACTCCAAGAGTGAGTGGACATGTTGTGTAAAAGTTGTGGATGTAAAGCTAAAAGAGAATACAAAGAAGTGTTGAATGGAAGTATAATAGATTTTTAGTATATGTTGCTGGTAGAATTAGAAGTCCATGGCAGAGCATTGGTAAAAGACGTCATATATTTGTATAACTTGTGATTAAGGAGAAGAGGCTGTGTGTGTGTGTGTGTGTGATACCAGGCAGAGGAGCTGCTGGTTGAAATAGGAAAAGGTGGGGGCTTGTGTAAACAGAGCAAATGCTGGGGACAAAGGATGTAGGTCTGAGATGGTTAAAGAATGTTGAACTGGGAAATATTGGAAAATATTTCACTTTGAAAGATGTTTGGGGAATGTTTAATACTGCAAAGTGTTGGGTTGAATGTTTTGGTCTTCCATGATCAAAATATTAGAAATGGTTGATAATGAGAATGTGGTAGTGGGAAAATGGTTTTGAAAGGTTGGTAACGCCAGAACAGAATGGTTCTGAATTACAGTGGGCAGTTGTCTGCAGAAGTGGAGTGCTGCTTGCTGAGAATATAATATTGCCATAATAGATGGTCAAGGCAAAAGAAGAATAGTTTCATTGCTTGACACTGGGGCTGTCATAGTCACTTTGACCTTTTAAAAATTGAATTTGCAATAATGAGAGATACAGATACAGTTCTGCTAGTTTTTGATTTTCTTTAAAATACTCTACAGTTCTAGGTTAAAAGATTTTCATGATACTGGATAAAGGCAAATTATATTAGTGTTTACATACTTTAGTCATACAGTATAGCTTACGTGCATAAATAATTCACTAATGTAATAGTCAAATAATGTATAGTGTATAGGTTGGTTAAGCTAGTCTCTTTAGGTTTCTGTTTTGTTTAAAAGGTCATTTCATGTTAGCATTGTTTATAATAAGATTATTGTAACAAGTTAAAGAGAGTTTGTGGGAAAAATCACATCTGTGTTATGCTGTGGATGAGTAGGCCTACGGACAGATAAGTAGGCCTAGCATGGTTAAATATGGAGTTTTAAGATCCAGGATTTGGGATGAACGCTGATGGTGGTTCCAGGTGTTGGAAAAGTGTTGTTGTGTCCAGTGTTGATGAAAAGACTAAGATATATTATGTATAAGTAGTAGTATGTTGGCAATTGATAGGTTATATTAGTGGTAGCCTACTAATGATATATATTAGCTTATCAGTAGGTGGTAGGTTCAACTGTTAAATTAGCATTGTTAAGGATAAGATAATCATGATAGTAGTATTAACAATAGGTCTAATTAAATAGCTTAGCTATTATTATGACTAGGCTAGGTTTGCATAGTATTATTAGGCTCAGATAGCTGTTGGCATTATTAGGCTAAAGCTGGGTCAGCAACTGGCATTACTACACTGGATAGCAGTATTGAAGTTAATTTGGTTCATGGTAACATTGTTAAAGTTAGGTATGCTACCCATACATCAGAAGACTTTAGATAGATTTTAGAAAGATTTTGTGATGGATTATAGTTCATGGAGGACCACAGTGTTATTGGGAAAAATAATTGAATTTAAGACTCCTTTGGATAATGTTCTAGACATATATAGGAACTCAATAAGGTTTATCAATAATTCATATTACAGTTATATGTTTGGTGTATTGTGGTATGTGTGTCATGAGTATGTGTATTATGAGTAACATCCTACTTTGTGGTGTTATGGGTGATAATATACAATAAGATCAGGTATTGTTTCCATGTACATTTACAGTTAAAGGTACAGGTGACTGTTTAGCTCTGAAGAGGTGGTTTGGGCAAGGTCATTTGGTTATAGAGCTGTCTTGCTATGTGGAAAAGGTTTATGGCTATAGGCTATGGTTATAGCCTTCCCACATAGTCCTGTTTTTGTTAAGAGTTGGAAAAGGGGTTTTGTATTGTTCACATCACGGGTTGCATAAGCCAAGATCAACTGACATATGATAATAATCAAAAAATGGTTAATATTTGAAATAAGGTGACACTGAAAAAGACTGACTCTGACTGACTTAAAACGTTTTGGATTACTACTTTATATTTAACAATCTAGATAATGGGGATATTGATGTTTACAGAAGATCTCTGGGGATATTTAGTTTCTACCTGTCAAATGGTTTGAAGAATCATATGGTATAAGGCAGCAATTGTTGTTAGCACTGGGGGGTTATTTGATGGAAAGTGGTGCTAAGCTGTTTGGCCCTAGAGTATAATTTGTTATTTACATAGCTATATTATAATTTAGATAATACTGTTATAATTAAGTGGTTATAGGGTTATATGGGGTGTTAGTTAATTTGCTGTTGGGGTTTTATGGGGGCTCAGTACAGAGGGAACTGAGTAGTGACTCCCTTAGGAAAATTAGTTGTGAAATGTACTGTGGGTCTATTTATGTCTAACTAAGAATATGCATAGCTTAACTTTTTGTGTAAAAATCATAGAAATGGGAAATTGATTTGTACTTGGTATACATAAAGAGTTTTGAGTATATCTAGCCTACACTTATACTTAGATTTATACTTAGAGATTGTATATGTAGTATAGTATATTTATACTGAAGGAAAGGTTTACTTATTTACCTATAGCTAGAGGTTGGATAGATAGATGGATGCTTTATTGATCCCAAAGGGGAAATTTAAGAATGAATGTTGAATGTTGAGAGGAGGTATGATAAGGTATGATAAGGTTAATTTCATAAAATGCATTTAGTAAATGTTAATATTACACTTTTGATAAAGTTACAGTGCTAAAGGATATACAAATACATGGAGACAACTGGGGAATTATACTTCAATGGCTTAAGTGATAAATTAACTGGAAGTATGTTTTGGTAGTGAGGAATGGCATAATATATTAGACCATTCACTGTGAAATGCAGCATATGGACAGTAAGAGCCTCAAAGGTATAGAATTATATAAGATAATTACTAGTAATGTTTAGAGAAACTGGGTAAGCTGACTAAGGGTAAAGGGAATGCCATGGTCAACCAAGTAAGTATGGAAATTTGATAGTCACCTATAAGGTAATAAGTAGTGTTACAGAAACCCCAGGCTAAAATAAAATGACTTAGTGTAAAGTGGACTCCCCCATTCTGATAGTTAAAGAGACCAAAAGGGATCAGTTAATAAACAGTACAATGAAAAAGTGTTGCAGAAAAGTGGTTGAGAGAATGAGGAAATATGCAGATTTATGGCCTATACAAGAATTAATGGATTTAGCACTGTTACTAAGATCAGGGATTACATAAAATGGACAATAGTAGAGCTATAAGAAGAATAGGTCAGTCATAGTGGGAATAGTAGGAGAAAGAGGTATTTAAAATGCTTAAAAACATCTTGACATCTTGATAGATTAATACAATAGGATTTAAGAGGCAGAAGTAAGGAGATGGCTTGGGAGTGAGTGACCATAAATGTAGGAATAATAATAGATGCAGATGTTATTGGAAGATATAAGGGATAAAATGTACAGTTAATGGTAAATTACAAAAGGGCAAGGTAAAGTAGATGATAGATAGAGAGTAATCTAGTAAATACTACAATCTGCCTGCAGCGTGAGTTCCTCATCCCCTCCAGCTAAACAGTAAATGTAATGCTGCCTCTTATATCTAAGGGGGGAAAGGCTCATTACCAGCCGTGTGAGGACATGCTGATGTGCAGGGGTTAATCCAAGTACTCCCTGTCCTGACTGAGTTCGGAGCAAGTTCAGCACAACAGTGCTGAGCATGGACAAACTGAAAAGAGATAAGGACTCTGAGGCCTTTGTTAAGGCAACAGTGGCAAGATGGAGAGCAAAGAGGGAACTTGGAAGTGCAATGGAAGCGCTTGCAGCATCAAAAAGACAATACAGGCACCTACAGTAGGGTGGCCTAAGGCTTCAAGTCTGGGGAAACCAGTAGCAGCACCATCCTCAACACTATGGCAGTAGGAGCAACCATCACAGGTGTTCCCAAACCTGTCAGTCTACTGGACTATGGATACCTATTATAGTGGGCACAGTCAAGCCCATGGCAGCCACAATCTCCATGTCAGTGGGGGTGGAGACTCAGACAAGATAGGAATGACTAAGGCAGAGTGAGAGGCAATTACAGAGGAGGCATCATGTGAGAATGGACATCTGAAGCAAGACAATCATCAGTTTGTTTTGACTGTCAAAGAAGTGGACAAAAGAAACAGGACAGGGAGAGGGAGGAGACACCCAGGCACTGAAGGATGAACCCAACGAGCATGCCTTCCTCTTCCCTTGTGAAATAGCATAGTTTTAAGGAGGCCTAGAGAATTCTACAAGAGAAGGTTTATACCAGTACTATCAAAGGGAGTTGATGAGGACACCATGCTGAGGGACTATTTTATGGGTGTGCCCACCTGATACCCAACGATGCCCTGACTAGGTACAGAGAAGGTAGTTAAGACATCTCAGGGTAAGTTGGTAAATACTTTGTTAAGCAAATTTAAAGTATGATTTACTCTTATTCTTACCTTTATTATATTTTGATTGTTATTTTGAATAGAAGTGACTACTGTTTAATTAATTGTAAATGCAAATGTTTTAATCAAATTAAGTCACAAAGTGATAACACTGCTATTTTTAATGTCAAATGACACTCCATTAATTTTTCAGGATAGGTGGTGGTGTAAGTAGGTAAGACTAACTTGGCTATGTCCTAGGGACAGTTCCCTAGTGGTCACTCACACTCAACAAGTCTAAGGAATAGAATTATTTAGCTTTAATGGGAAAAATAAAGTTTGTAGGAATATTAAAATGATATAATATCTGCTTTACATGTAACTAATGTGAAGCCAAAAGATCTTACGTACTATACTATGACATTTGATAAAGAAAGCAATAGATAAAATAAAGAAAGCAGAGAAATAGGATTAGAAAATAGAACTGGGATTTACTAATAGTTTAGATAGCCTAGATAAAATAGTATAGGGCTAGAAGAGGTAAGTGTAGTTTTTGAAGAATAAAACATTATAAAAGTCTATGACATGCAAATAAATTTGGAGTAAGGTATGTTGAAGAAATTATGAGATTACTGCATGTCCTAGAACATCTAATTAATATAGCTTACATAATAACCAGTCTTCAAGTAGTATCCCAAATTGACAATAAGTAAAATTAACAATGCTTATAAGGAAATTTGTGGTCTTTATGCAAAAAGAGAATAGATGGAATTAGGATCATCATAAGTCATTGTCAGAAGATTAAAATGTTTTATTATTTCAGAAATAGAAAAGCTGGTGGAAAGATGTTGGTCTTCATGGAAGGAATGAAGGTCCACCAACTCTATTCTGTTAATCACAGTAACAAAGGGGGGCGAACCCCTGGTATAATGTTAAATTGTATGATTTGTTACATTTGTTACCTTGGGTTACAGATTTTAATAACTGTAACTTTCACTGTCATTATTTGATTAATGTTTTATTTGAATGTCCCTTTGGAAAAAAGAGTCTGCTGAATCCCATAACTGTAACTTTAATGGTTAGTGGCATTTATATGATACTAACCAGATACTTTCCCAACAGATACTTGATATGGTGCTTTCCTTTGCGCATATTTGGGATCTATGCGCAAGGGGGGAGTAGTAAAGAGGAATATTTTTAGAGGAATATTTTTTATTGAAGGATTTTTTGATTTTCATAGTTACAGGAAGTTATTGATGATAGTCTAACAAATGTCATGTGTATAGTCATAATATCAGGAAAGTGATAGTGTTGTCTAAACCATTAGGTCCCAGAAGGATCATAAAAACACTTAGTTATTGATTACATTGATATGATAAAAATAAAAAACCTTGGAAGTGGTTTGTAGGGGTTTTCAGATAATAAGGGCAAATGACATGTTAAAAGGGAGAATTGGTAAAATATATGCCTCAACAGATTTAAACTGGTTTGATGCCTTACGCATTGCTTCAATGCAAATAAGGTCACAACAAAACCAGAGTAATCACTTTTTGCACTAAAGATAAAAAACTGAGAGGTCCATCAGAGGCCCACCTTTGGATCAGCTCCGAGGACAAATTAGAAATGATATGGAATAATTGTCATTAATTCACAGAACAATTTATAAGCAGGAAAAAGGACTTTCGAAAGGACCTACAGGAAAAGAGTCAACAACCTACAGTATACTGCCTGGGGATAGAAATGATCATGGCAGTGGTAGGTATAGTGTTTTTGGCATGTATGCTCCTGTTCCCCTGTTGATTGTAGACTTCCAGGCAAGGACTCCAGTGAGGAAGGGGGGACATTGTCCCAGCAACATCTGCCCTGATAACAAACAGGGAATGGACAGAAAACTGCAGAGATCCCAGTCCATGACATACCACCAAACCACCAGGAAATTAGCCATTCAACTGTTTTTCACAAACTGTGAGGCCACAAAGAAGAGTCAGGTAACACAGAGATTATTGACTGACGAAATCTTATCAACCACCAGGAATCTGGAATATTGACGAATCTTCCAATATGAAAGAAGTCTGTTATGTGCTTGGAGCACTAAGAGAACAGGTGGCTGCAACCTTCTGGGTAGTTATGCACCACTGGATGATGTTGGATCAGATATTAGCCAAAGAAAGTGGAGTGTGTGTCAACATAGGAGTATATTGCAGTATTGTTATTCCCATAACATAGCTATGGCAAAACTAATAATGATAGAAAGATAGTTTAAGGGGGCATTAGGAGGATTAGAAATATGGCTAGCACAAATAGGAATAGTTGTAGGAATAGGTTTGCTTGTATTTGTGCTTGTTTTCTCTTTGTTTTTTCCTTGTTTGAGATCCATAGTGCTTAAAACAGTGGCTGGGAGAAATGGATCATAAATGCCACTGCTGTTGATGAATGAAGCAAATGGCAACCCTTGTGGAAGGAGATACTAGTGCCAGGACAGATGACAAGGAAATGGAAACATGACAGTGATGCCAGTGATGCCAGAACTGATGCTCCTCATAGAGGATTGGAGAAAGGAGGAACATTAGGATACAGTATGCTGGTTGGAAGCAAAACCAGCTCTTTCATTGATGAAGTGGGATTGGGTGTGGACTCCACTCCGTCCAACAGCCAAGCCACCAATGTTCTCAAAGCATATGAGATGGAGTGCGGAACTAAGACAATGGCTTTTGTTTTTGTGAATTGCAACATTCGTAACATACTTCACACTTGAAGCGCAGCATCCAACATTTGCTAATACATCTGTGATTGCATTTACACTCTGCCATCTCCGAGGAACAATGGACTAAAAATTGTGTGTAATGAGAATTAATTATTAATAGTTTGGTGTTACTTTGTTTTCACAGAAGAGGGTCATTATAGCATGTAACCTATCTTCATGTAGAAGCTTAGAATATTATAGGGCTAGCCTTATCTGAAAACACCCATCAGGAATTCTTATGTGATCTGTTTGCTCATTTGATGAATTTATGGGGATGGAAAAGCATATGTGTAGTTGAAGGAAAGTTTCTCCTCTCGCTTGTTGTAAACAAGTGTTGCTGTAATAACAGGACAGTAGAAGAGTTTCCCTTATGAAGGTTTTTTTCCTCTAAAAACAATGGAAAAAAGAGGTTTTCCCTTAAGGGTTTTCGCTTCCACCGAGAGGATTTGAAACTTGCCATTCTATTTGATAATAACACTACACTATTGGATTTGATTTAAGTGAGGGTTGGTTCAAGGGTGTAATAACAGTACTAATATAAGTGTTTGATGTTTATCAGTGGTATTGGGGACAATTGCTTAATATTATAGTTGCTGCTGTGGTAACTGGTTTACCTAGTTGACTGTTTGTAGTGTGACTCAGCTTAGCAGCTGTATTTTCTTGATAGTAGGGGAGGTGTTAAAATAGTGATAAATGTTTGATCTTGCTGCATAAGTGAGCACTTCATGCTCAAAGGGGGGAATGTCGTGGCCTTTATTGAAATATATCCTTTAGTTTATATATCTTTTATGTAGTATCTTTATTCTGTGTAATATCATTGTTTTGTGAAACTGAATTCTGTAGTATGTTCAGTGTGGGAAAGGAAGACTGGTTTAAGGGAAGAGCAGGCCTGGCAGAAAATGGCATAGATAAGGTTTGGTGACAGGAAATGTATACAAAACCTAAAGAATGTATGAATGACAGGATGAGAGGGCAAAGGTGAAGTACCATATATTACTTGGTCAGTTATCTGTAAACATAGTAGGTGATGTCTAGGATGACTTGAAGGGGTATAAAGGCTGGATAACAGCCAGAGGATGTTAGCTCACTTTGCTCACTTTGCTCACTTTGCTCACTGCTCACTGCTCACTTTGCTTAGCTTAGCTTTCACTTACTTGCTTTCTTCACTAATGCTCCGGAGTGCATTAAAGCCATCATCTGCAGTATACATCCATGGGGTGCGGACTTCTTTTGAGTTTGTATTATTTAATGTGGATTTTAACACCACAGGAGCTGGGTTGTAAAAGCCCCAGTCTTGGGCAATCAGCAGCCAAAACAGGGAGCTTTAGCACAAGCTGAGGGGCAGTTTCAACGTTTAGAGAAAGCAAGTGGGAACCGTCCTCCATGAACTATTCTGCTGTCCACTGAAACAGAAAACAACACAAATTAATCAACTGATTAATTGACCAGTTCATTCACTGCAGAGCTTTAATTGGCATTGAAGAGCTGTGTTTTGCTATTGTGTCCGAATGTGTTAAGAAGCCATTTGTACCAGCAATTGTTAAAGGCCCCATTGCCATGGCTGCACAAAGAAAGCTCAGAGCTAAGGCTGTGATAAGCAACAATTTCATTCTTGTTTGGGTGAAGCAATTTTGTAATGCCATAGCAGAACACAGAAAAGCAGGTTGGTGTTTGTGTATTGAGTGTGAATGATGCCATGATTTTCCTTGATGTTTTGCAAAACAAGGGTAGCTAGATATGTTCAATTATATTCTGTTAAAATGCCTTAAATAGGTTCTGGGAATGGATTACAATAAAGCGGGAATTTAATTCTCTAGAACTTCTCTAGAACTCTCTAGAACTTAGAATACAATTACATTTTTGGGTGATGTATTTTTGTCCAGTTACAATAATATGGACTGGTTGAGAGCTATCTGAGAGATAGAATTTCAAAACTATCGTTGATGTTTAGTTCTTTCTGAGAAATTTCAAACTGCTCTGTGACACTATGTAAAAGAGTCCTTTGGATATGACTAAGAGTTTAGATCTATCTCTCAGCATGAAATGGTCCCAAAATTGGCAAAAAGGAGTCTATACTATGAAAGAAAGAGTCACTGCCATTGTCACTTGGGCCACAGTCAGAAAGTGGAAAAGTGTCACTACTCACAGTATTAGCCAGTGAGAAATTACTCCAAAATGGCCACTTCTTTTTAAACATTACTGGTGTGCTGCCATGTTGCCCTATGAATTGGACAATATATTCTCACCTTGTACTCCGTACAACTGTCCAAAAAGTCTGTCCAAATCCTCCCCAGTTAAAATGACGTGTTCTGAAATGTCAGCATGAGTTTTCTGAGTGATGTAACTATTTTTACACTGTGCCAGGGAGGGATCCAGACCTGTCAGCCACATTCCTTCAATAAGTCTTGGAGGTTAACAGCTCTATCCACTTTTATTTCCATTTTCTGACTCACTTCAGGCCTGTAATGTTTTCCTTTTTATTCCTTTCCTAAGTGTAAAGGACAGAAGAACGTTGACTGCATCAACAAACAATACATTAGCCCACCAAATGACTGTTTGCTGGAAAGGAAATGTTTCATGGATCAAAGCAAGCAAAGTTTAAAACAGCAGTGAAACCTCCACCCCAGGCACGCAACACAACACAAAACACACACACACACACGTGTGACGTGCGTGCATAGGTTGCTAGGCACACAGTCATGTGTGTGGATGGCGGTTTGCTCATTTATGCAGCATTCTATGACCATGTGCAGAGGTGTACCGCTGGGAAAACATTTCCCAGCCACCTCCGAAACACCCAGAGCTTAAACATCCTGAATTGTTTTTGAGGGCATAATATGGCAGGAGCAGCCTATTTGCACAAGTTTAATGCACAACTTCATCAGATTTTGAAAGAAAACTCTACCTTTTGGTGTCTACAGTTTGGTGTCGTGGCATTTACAGTGGGAACACAACTGCCTGGGACATTGCAGACCTGTCACAAAGCACATCCCTCTTGGCGATATTCTACCACAACGATCACCATGTTTTCTTTAAGTCCTGTCGTCAGCATGTTGGTTAAGTGTAATAGATGTTGCAATTAATGAAATAGATGTTTCCATTCTCTCTTTTTCTCTCTCTCTCGTTCCTGAGGTCTCGTTTGTCCTCTGTGTTGGGTGAGTCCTGTACGAACCAGTTGGATGGATGAGTTTGTTTAAGGTCTCCCTCCTCTGTCGCCGATGGAGTGGGAGACAAACGACACCTTGCACCTGAGCCACATCCAATCAAAAGCCGGACCCTGTGGCTGCAACAATAAACACACCGTGATTGGATGACCACCGCATTCTAGATTGATGAGCCTTGGGCTGATTTTGTTCTGATTAAACCAATTAGAAGGTTTGAGAGACAGTTTGAGAACAGTTCTGAGGATGGCGCCTTGTTTTACATGAGGACTGTTTCCAAGATACAAGTCAAGGCTGAAGATGTCAATAGAGTAGATTTGCTGTGTCTTTTTACATCTCATTCAATCGCTTGACATGTACTGTAGATCAGGTTAAACACTTAGCTTTTTTATTTTCATTTTCTGCTTCCTGAGCTTCATATTCATATTGAATTCTTTGAGCGTCACCTTCACAAATTGAGATCTGCTGAAGTTGTAGATCTTATGTCCATCTAGGAACACTGTGTTGGACTTTCGTCACTGTGGTCAAAACAGCTGCCATATGGCATTTGAGTTATTTCTCTGCTGTCACACTTGGTAGCCTTCTTGCAAAGGCCACGTCGCACCCCAAATAAAGCTTAGCCAATACAAGGTAGCACATAAATCAGTCTTTTTAAGCGAAGGGAAAGGTTTGCTGGAAATCATTACATGGCTGACTAACTTTACCCAACGGCTTTGTGAGCGCGCTGGGTTTGGTGATTTGGCAGTATTTTTAGAGCCACGGCTAATATAATGTTTGAGTTTGGGCGACCCTTCTGTGTGAACTCCCCACAGCATCTGCTGCCTTTACACTCCTACACACAGCTCTATCTCGCTCTCCCAGGCAAACAAACAGGCACACCAGAACCATCGTATAAGCACAAGCACACACACAAACACGCTCGCTCTCACACAAACACGCACACGTGCACACATAAACACACACACAGACACACTCTCTTTCACACACATGCTCAACACACACCACAACACACACTCATATATACACACACACACACACACTCAAGCAAACAAATAATCACTCACACAGTCACATATACTGAAATATACAGAGGCACACTACTAGCGAGCATCTCTTAGCTGTGTCCACCCACGCTAGTTTCTACCATACTCTCCCAGTCTGTTATGCAATAACCATATAAATTATAGACATAATGAGAGCACTGAGGCACAGAGTGGAGCACTTTATCATCATTACTCCTTCATGTGCACAGAACTGTTGGCCAAACAAACACAGTTCAAATGGACTATAAAACAACAGCTCATAAAACACTCCATAGAAGGAGAGAATCGTGACGTGCCGCATTTAATGGTGCACATGTATGAGCTGGGAAGACTGCACATTAAAGGAGAATTCCGGCGATTTTTAGCACTGTATAGCTGCCTTGCTGCTATAGCTGTTGGCTGCAGCAACTCAATCTAGATAGCATTGTTTTTCCCCCTTTTTATTTCATATCGACAGTACTTGGTGACCTTGAGAAACGGAGATCTATGTGAAAAATTACTGGAGTTTTCCATTAAAAGGTGAAGGCTGTATGAAGCCTAGGGAGGCAGTACTATACAATTGAGTGACCTAGGGAGGGTGGACTAAATAGGAATGAGTGACCTAGGGAGGGTGGACTATAGAAATGAGTGACCTTGATAGGGTGTTCTATAGACATGAGTGACCTAGGGAGGGTGGACTATAGAAATGAGTGACCTTGATAGGGTGTTCTATAGACATGAGTGACCTAGGGAGGGTGGACTATAGAAATGAGTGACCTTGATAGGGTGTTCTATAGACATGAGTGACCTAGGGAGGGTGGACTATAGAAATGAGTGACCTTGATAGGGTGTTCTATAGACATGAGTGACCTAGGGAGGGTGGACTATAGAAATGAGTGACCTTGATAGGGTGTTCTATAGACATGAGTGACCTAGGGAGGGTGTTCTATAGAAATGAGTGACCTGGGGAGGGTGGACTATAGAAATGAGTGACCTTGATAGGGTGTTCTATAGACATGAGTGACCTAGGGAGGGTGGACTATAGAAATGAGTGACCTGGGGAGGGTGGACTATAGAAATGAGTGACCTTGATAGGGTGTTCTATAGACATGAGTGACCTAGGGAGGGTGGACTATAGAAATGAGTGACCTAGGGAGGGTGGACTATAGAAATAAGTGACCTAGGGAGGGTGGACTATAGACATGAGTGAGTGACCTGGGGAGGGTGGACTATAGAAATGAGTGACCTTGATAGGGTGTTCTATAGACATGAGTGACCTAGGGAGGGTGGACTATGACATGAGTGAGAGACAAATTACATCAAAGTGCTGATTCACACTACTGATTTCTCAATAGTACTGATTTCTCAATAGTACTTGATCCATTGGCTTCCTGTAGCAGCCAGAATTCAATTCAAATCCCTCACTCTGGCCTGAAGGACACTTACTGGATCTGCTCCCTGCTATTTGAATTCCATGATCCAACTCTACAGTACATCCCCATCGCCCACTGCGGTCCTCTGATGTGTGTCTGCTGTGTCGACCAGCCGTTAATGCTAGGAGGTCATATTCAGAACTCTTCCCTGTCCTCGTTTGTGGAATGAGTTGCCTAGTGTTCTGCATTCTTGCGATAGTTTTGGGATTTTCAAGAGGGGATTAAAGACTCACTACATGTAATTGATTAATTTTCTTACAGAGTAATGGTTTGTATATTTATGGTTTTGTTAATATAAAACTCATTAATTTCATTATTCGCATTTGTTATTGTTATTGATATTATCATGTGATAATTATGATGCTATTATTACTATTTATGCTTAATATAGGCTTTTTCAATTTTTCTTTTTAAAAAACTCTTAATTTTAACAATTGCAATGTTCATATTCTCTGTAAGTCACTTTGGACAAAAGTGTCTGCAACATACTATAACCATAACCATCTGGCAATGTAACACGATTTTTGTTCTGGGGTGATACATGGAATGTATAGTATATATAACTATTGTTTCATATCACAGCAGAAAAAGTATTAGTGTGTAACATTGACAACGTAACATGATTTTGGTTCTGGGGTTAGAAATGAAATTACTGCTTGGACTTGGATTTCAAGTGTTGTGGTTTTAGCTGACCTTCTAAGAGCAGTCTAGGAATAACATGAGTGCTGTATTGTTGTCACATATGTTACACGTTAAGCAGAACAGTCTGATTAGATCATGTAAAGAGTGGAGGGCCACTAATGTACATCTGCCTCGCCTGGTGCATGTGGTGGATGAACAGACTGAAGGTTTTTGGTTTCTTATCGAAAGAGCCTCAAAACAGTGATCAGACTAAAGAATATATATAGAATTATCAATGTTTTTTTCCATCTCCAAGTCTATGTGTATGCACGTGAGAGAAATGGAGAAAAAATGGAGAGAACATCAGCAGCGGCCATAAATCATGTCAAAGAGAAACATACACAAAAATCATGTGAGTTGCAAACAAAGCTGTTATGGTGAATCGAATTGTCAGATAGCAGGTAAAAACAGGTAACAGCCTGTGGGATTGATAACATCTCTTCAGAAATATTAAAACATACGTAGTAGTCCACTAACAAGAGAAGTGCTCCTAAAACTGTTCAACCTTGTTATGAGAACAGGATATTCTCCTAGGGTGTGGAATCAAGGATTGATAACCCCAATATATATAAAAATGGTGATAAAACGGACCCAAACAACTATTGTGGGATCTGTGTCACCAACATTTTCTGTAATATATAATAAAAATAAGAATACTTACCTTTTTATGCAAAAGTCAGATAGGCTTCCTTCCTGAATTTAGAACCACTGACAACATCCACTCACTTACTGAACAGTATGTACAAAAAGCAAGTAGCTTATAAGGGAAAGATCTATGCACGCTTTATTGATTTTAAAAAGGCCATTGATTCCATCTGGCAAGAGGGCATGCTACTAAAAATGATTGAGAGTGGTATAAAAGGCAACGTCTATTCTATAGTAAAATACATACACCAAGAAAATACATTGTTGTATTGCAATTAACAACACTAGAACATAGTACTTTAAGCAGGGTAGAGGAGTTTGGCAAGGTTGTAGCCTAAGTCCAATACTCTTTTATATCTTCATTATTGAACTAGCTGTAGCAATTAACCAATCAACATGTCCTGGGCTTGTACTTGACGGCACAGATATCAAATGCCTTCTTTTCGCATGATGACATGGTGCTACTTTCACCATCAAAAGCAGGCTTGCAAGAGAGCCTTGATATTCTCAACACATACAGTATAGCAAAATACTGACAAAACAAAAACATGTTTTTTTACAAACTGAGTTACTTCACCTACAAATCTGCAAAGATATCTTGGGTGTACATACTGTAGAACATCATCCAACCTGGCCTGCCACTCTGAGTTGGGGAGGTTCCCTTTACTTATTGACATTGATAAAATTGTGACATTGACATTGACTAAAATTGTGGTTACATCTGGCAAAAAAGCAATGCTGACACTTACCACAGGCTTTCAAGCAGAAGTGTAGCCAGTCTACCCAAAAGTGTGACAACACAAATCAGATGCATTATACTAAATTCTGGAAGGAAGAAATAAAAAGTAATGACAAATAAGAGATATACAGAACTGAGAACAGAAATTACTGTATAGCCCCATATTTAAACAATATCAAAGATAGACAAAAAGGAACAACACTGGCAAAATACAGAATCAGTGACCATAGCCTACACATAGAAACAGGCAGACATAGACAAACATGGATGCCTAGGCCTATGAGAAACTAGTTTCTGCATAAATGATGTAGAAAACGAGGAACATTTCCTTCTAAATTGTATTAGATATGCACCTATAAGGTTTTTGCTGAATTCAAAAAACATATAACAGATTTTGAAAATGTACCTCCTCAAATGAAAATATGTTTACTATTGGAAGAGGAAACAGGCTTCTCATGCCTAACTGTGGATTATATTTGACCTGCCATAAAACAAGAGAAAAGTTGTAACTTTCATGTGTGAGATATATTGATGAGTCTATTCTCTTTGTGTGCATTTGATTTTATCTTTATACCAACATTAATGTAAAGTTGATTATTAACATGTTATATTTGTAGCTTTGACAACAATAACTTTATTAATGCATGCCAATAAAGCACCGTTTGATTTAATTTGATTTGATTTGAGAGAGAGAAAGACAGAGGGAGAGAGAGAGAACAGGGAACAAAAATGAAAGCTTGGCAACAGCTTAAGCTCTGCTCTTCATCTTGTTTTAAATCACTAATTATTATTTGTATATGTCAGCATCTGCCACTTAAACATTCATTCATCTCTCTCTCTCTCTCTCTCTCTTGTCACATGCCAGTGAGTATTGTAGTCAAGGTAGTGCCCACTCAAGTACATTTTAAGTGCCTCGTCTAAAACATTCGCTGGTGGATTGGTGACTGATGTCTCTTCAAACTCCTCCCAGTGTGCCATTAACACAAGCACTTTTAATGGCCCTCGATGTTCTTCTTGCAAACATGTTGAAACTCCCACGATTTGTTATTGCAGTGGATACCACACCATGTTCTTACCACTTTCCTTACCGATCATACCCTCATACTGGGCCTCCCCCACTTTCCCCTTCTCTCTCTCTTTCTCTCTCTCTCTTTCTCTCTCTCTCTCTCCCTCTTTCCTTCTCTCCTTGCTCTCCATGCCTGTTCACTGTTTCCTTGTCATTTGGAAGTAAAACTAACAAGGAGTGATTGCATTATAAAGTGTGTTAGTGGAGGGCAGGATTTAGTGGGGGATGATGATGATGACGCTGGTGGCTCTGGCTCTCCTGCCTCTCAGCCTGAAGGCAGATGGGGTGTGTGTGTGTGTGTGTGTGTGTGTGTGTGTGTGTGTGTGTGTGTGTGTGTGTGTGTGTGTGTGTGTGAGAGAGAGAGAGTGTGAGAGTGTGTGTGTGTGAGAGAGAGAGAGGGACAGAGGGAGTAATAGAAATTAAAAATTAAAAAACTAAAACTAAAAAGTGGTAGGCTGAGGAATTGGGGCCAAATTTACCCATTAACTTTGCCACTGACCTTTATGATGGTGTTAATGCACTGTATAATATACAGTCGAGCAATGTAAACTAGCTATAATTGGGCCTTGGTTGGCAAGTACATTTCATCTTATCAATAGGGGCTTATTGCAATGCAGCCATTGAACCATTGAACCACAATCCTCAAATATCTACTGTTTTACCTGTTTGTTTCCGTTTAGCTCTGACCTACCTGGCCATGTTTAACCTAATGTAATCATTGTTGTCATTGCATTGTTGTTACAGCTGATCAAAGACTTGGTGATGTTTTATTCACTAATTATTTGTACCTCATCAATATTATTTAATCACTAAATGAAATATTCACCTTTAAACATCCTTTATTAATTCTCTCATCTCTGCAGAGAAAACAAATATTGCTTGGCTCTGTTTTAAAACTATGAATTATAAAGCAGTCTTGTTTAATTTAGGTCCTGGACTATTTTCAGGGCACATTCATCTCTCTCTCTCTCTCTCTCTCCCTCACTCACTGTCTTTCTCTTTCTCTCACAACATCCCCACCCACATATGCACACAGGTTCAGTCAAGCGCTGTTAATACATCAGATTTTTACACAATGACCTAGTTCAAAAACGGCACAAAATAATGAATTAAGCTTAGAAAGGCCTTGGAAAAAGTACAATTACTTCTTCCATGATAAAAGCTCTCAGTTGTCAAATCCAGTCAGTAAATTTAATCATTGCATATATTACCAAATGCATATTTATGTTCATACAAGAGGCCATTAACACTGATTAAGGTAAGCGCCTTGACGCTCTTGTAAATGCTAGTGGCCTTAATTAACATCAGTGGTGTTAATTGAATGGTTAATTGTCTGAAACAGAGTAGGCAGCTGATAGAGTGACTTTTAAAGAAAAGATCTCCTCCCACACCACCACTACTGCCACCTCCCCAAAACCACTCCTCACTTTCAGGCCACCCTGTAATTAAGATTAAAGCTAAGCAGTGAGGAGTTCTCTCTTCCTGTCTCTCTCTCTCTCTGTCACACACACAAACATACACCACACACATACAAGGACGCAATAATATACACACTACAAAACAGGAAAACATTACTCACAAAAGAAGAAAGACAATCCACACACACTTCAAACCACACAATGCACTTCTGTCAATTCTATTACATTCTGTATGGGAATGTGTCTGGAATAGCAGGGAAGCAGACCTCAGAAGATAAATACACCCGCTACGTATTAGCCACTGTTGTGCACGTACGTTTCTGCACTCACCCATCTTCACGTAACATATTCATTTGTATATTCACCTTCCAGCCTTGATAACTGTCAACTTTGACTGATGAAATCACTGTCTACTCTGATGTGCTACAATTCCGATTGAAGTGTTGAGTCAGTAGTGGTAACAAGGTGGGAAAGTCATGGAATGCCTAGATTCTAGACCAGCGGTCCCCAACCACCGGGCCGCGGCCCGATACCGGGCCGCAGGACATTCCTAACCGGGCCGTAGCCTACGACATGAGTTAAAAAAAAAATGCATGCAAACTAAACTAAATTTAATTCGCAATAATGTCACGTTTTTACATGGCATAGGCCTATATGCAGTTGTTTGATTGCACCCATGTTTGCATTTTGCAAGGTCTATTTTCTTACGTCTGTCTGTCCCGCCTTCAACACTTTTACATATTGCCTTCAGCGCTGCGCAGCCTCAGGTCAGCTCACTTCACTTGATCAGTTCTTGGCGAACGGTAGTGTCACACGAAGTTAACTAAACTGCTAGAATGAGCAACAAAAAAAACAAGCATCTTTAGCAGGTCACTGGTGTACTGGCCAGAGTGTTTGAGTTGCGAGAGCCGCTGCAGAGATTTCTTACAGAAAAAAAGTCACCGTTAGCTGCACATTTTAGTGATGAGGACTGGGTGTCAAAACTCGCTTAGCCTACCTGTGTGACATATTCGGGTTGCTTAATGACCTCAACCTGTCACTCCAGGGGAGAATGACGACTGTCTTTAAACTGGCAGATAAAGTCGCTGCATTTAAAGCCAAGCTTGATTTGTGGGGACGACGAGTGGACCGTGTATTTGATATGTTCCAAACAGTAGTGGGTTTTGGGAGAGACTGAGGCAGGGCCCTTGCTCTCGCAGCTGGTGCGCGATCACCTTGTTGCGCTTTCAAATGAGTTTGAGCGTTACTTCCCATCCTCCAAAGATCCACGGCAAACCAATGAGTGGGTCCGCAACCCATTTGTCAATATCCCGAATAGTCCTAACTTGTCAGCGCAGGAGGAAGAGCAGTTGATCGAAATTGCTTAAGAGTGTGTATAAGGAAACCTCTCTGGCGGGTTTTTGGATCAAAACCAAAGCAGAATATCCCGAGATAGCCGTAAAAGCGCTGAAAACGTTTCCCACCACGTATCTACCGGTATACGCGAAGCCGGGTTTTCGGCAATGACTGCAACTAAGACCAAATTGCGCAATCGACTGGACATTTCAAACACACTGAGGGTGTCACTGTCTTCCATCACCCCCAGATGGAAGCTTCTTGTTGCAGGGAAACAAGCAAGGCTCCCACTGATTATATTCGTAATGCACGTTTAGTTCCCATGTTTTGTTCCCATATTTTGTTAAGCATGTTCACACTTATAGATGTAGCTTCAAGTTGTTCAATATTCATAGTTCATATTGTTCAATTTTCACTTCTTCAAGTTCACGTTTTTCACAAGAGATCGTTACCTTCACTGTTCATACATAACTGGAGCTAGTTCTTTTCAAGTAATGCATGCACAACACATATGGAACATGGAACCCCTGAACCCCCAACCCAACGCCCCCCCTCCCCCGCCGGTCCATGAAAAAAAAATAGGGATCAAACCGGTCCATGGTACATAAAAGGTTGGGGACCCCTGTTCTAGACGATATATGAAGCTTTCAAAAGCGTCTATCGTGGTACCATCACAACTTGGTGTGCTCTGCTTATGAACAGTGGCCCTGTTCAGCTGAGTCAGGTATGCAGAGTGAGGTCAAATGGGAATACATGCAAAACCATGGTGGACAGGTACAGAGTCTGTCAAGCCATGTGGTTAAAGCAGGGTGGGCATTTTGAGTGTCTGGACTGTCTACTGCCAATGAAAAATAATACACCTGTCATGTTTTTCCCCTCTAGAATAACCACTCAAAAGCGCACCAGGCTCTGTCCAGCCCAATATGGGCGTACTCTGGGGCGCAGGATGATTTTATCACCTGTAGAGACTCACCTGAAAAATAAAGGATAAATAAATAGATTTTTTAAAAAGAGATAGCCTACTGCAAGTGTCACACTAAGTTTCGCTTACACTTTACTTGACAGTGTCGACATAAGAGTTACATGACACTGTCATGAACGTGTCATAAACAAGTCATAAACGTTTATGACATAACACTTCTGTCATTAAGTGTTATTCGGTTTTTGTCATAACAAATTAGGGTTAGGATTAGGGTTAAAAGTTAGGATTAGGGTTAGGGTTCATGTGTCATGACAGTGTCATGTCACTCTTATGTCGATACTGTCAAGTTTCTAAACACAAACAAATCTGTAAAGGGCGTATTAACCTGAGGACTCCTGATGTCTGGCTGGTTTGAAGGAGAAGCAGGCTGTGTTTGGGTGGCCGGCCTAGGCAGCTAACCCAGTCTGGGAAGAACACAATGGTGCCCCCCACAGAGCAGTGACAATGCTGAGGAGGGCTGTGTGGCGCATGCCATCCAAAACTCAGCATATGGACTCAGGGGAAGTGGGTCAGCACAGCAATGGAGGTGTGGAACTGAAGACTTACCCGACTCTGCTACACACACACACACACACAAACACACACACACACACACACGCACACACATACACACACAAACCACACGTACATGCACACACAAACACACACACACACAAACATAAACACATACACACACACACACACACACACACACACACACACACACATACACACACACACACACACACACGCACACCACACACACACACACACACACACACACACACAGAAAGCTGTACACCATTGCAACCACTACAACAATGGTCTGATGGCTCTGGTTACTGTCACTGATGGCGCACTAGTAAACAAAACATGAATATGAACTTTTCTGCAACTTTGGTTACAATAGTTGAAACCCTTTTGTACATCTCTCACCTGCAGACCCTAGTTTAACTGCATTTGCAATTGTATAATCCTGTGTTCAATGTTCTGCAATTACAACAGCTCATTTAACAGACATGGCTGGAAGATATGTCATATACAGAGTCCGGAATGGGCTTGGGTTTATAGGGTGAAGTCAAATTAAATAACCCTTTATTTCTTTCTAAATCTTTTATCAATGACCATCCGTAAAACACTTGTTTTATCCATATAGTTGTATGGGGAAAACGCTCATTGTTTAGGAGCTTTGAATTTTAGCCAAGAGATTTTCTTTTATAAGATTTATTCTGTTAAAGTGGGACGATCTGCAGGTGATCTCTGACTGCATATGGCAGAAAGAGGGAAGCTATAGCTGTGAAATTCATGTCAAGGCTAAGCCTTCATAAGGTTGTGAGTCGGCCGTAGATTATTTATCACATAAAGGCAATTTCTCCATACAGCGGCTGTAGTCACGCCTCTAGGAGTCAGCACACTCCTTTTAGTAGCGCAACTGAGCGCACTCTATTTCCGCCTTCAGGAGAGCGAAATCCGGAGTCACCAGCAACTTTTCGAAGAGAAGTTCGACTGAGCCGTACCCGAAGCTTGATTTATGCCTCCCGGTACAGTCAAAGATTTGTGGCACAGCCAGCGCGGAATGCACAGCTGAATTTGGAAAGTTCAGTGTCCCGTCAACTAATCCAACAATTTGTGGAATTTCATGGAACTTCAACAGCAGCACTGATTTCCCTGGACCCGTACTTTCTGTCAAAGAAACTTTTAACTAGGTTTCCACCAGGTAAGAACATGTAGGGCCTATGCTAACATGTCTCGTTTGAAACATATTTTCATGTTGCCTGGAGGTACATATTTTTAGGGTTTGTTTCATAATTGGGCTGTTGTGTGATCTGTTTTCAGTTTCACCAAACCAACCAACCAGTCATCCCGAATGCACTCCAGTAAAAGTATCTCTGTTGCTTACAGAAGTTCAGTAAAGTTGTCAGATTTTTCAGGTCAGTTTAAATTGTACAATTGTGTGTCATGTTTGTTGTGTAATATGATGCATGGTGATAGACGAAACATCTGTGCTTATACCACCAGATGCACAGTGCAGTAATGTCTCTACAGTGTATCACAGAGTGGCTGAACAGTGCATGCTACAATGGACGCATTCATGCCACCTATACACGTCTGGTTTGTTTTCAATTGAAAGATTTGCCCATGCGATGAGTTAATGTTTACGTTGGGAGTCATCTCGCTGTTAACATAAAAGCGCTCTATGAAACAAGTGACACCACATGTTTTGATAGCAGGACAAAAATGATGTCAACAGTCCTGAATGACCTGATAGTCCTCTTAACCACGTGTGGTCTGACTTCAGCATGTTTGACTCTGTGATTACCTACTTCTTAGCATTTAGGATACTGAAGTCGCTTTGACACAATTGAAAACAACCTAGGCATCGAGCTAATACAAGATGCCTGGCAGTTATACCCTAGGGACTATCCATCATTTTGGCATGTTCTGTGCAGACATGAAGCCTATGAAAAATTAAAACATCAATTTAGATCACTTTGAGGAGCAACAGCTGAGAGCTGGCCTTTATTGAACTATGTACCCAGAGGCCATAGTTAGGTCATTGTTATATTCCATGGGTAGGGCTTCATAAACTTTGTGGATGTGACTGATTCCCTTGAGCTGTCAATCTACTGTAGGAGTCCGACACATTCCTGGGATAGTGATAGCTATATGTTTGCTCTTGGGATTTTCACTAATATGTAGAACGTTGTGTGATTTTCATGGAGTTCTGACACGTTCAGTTCCATGTGAATGAAGTGCGTTGAACTCGTTTCTTCACCATGTGGTCACCCCATGGTTTATTTTCAGCCATGGTATGCTTGGCCTCTGTAAGGTTTCAAAAGCAACACAGAAGAGGAGTGTGTGTGTGTGTGTGTGTGTGTGTGTGTGTGTGTGTGTGTGTGTGTGTGTGTGTGTGTGTGTGTGTGTGTGTGTGTGTGGGGGGGTGTGTGTGTGTGTGTGTGTGTGCGCGCACCCACTCCAGTGTTCCCCTTAAGGAGAATGACTGACCCATGTGATGGTTTTGCTGATGTACTTTATGTCATGCCTTCAGCCTCCAGAGACCTCTGTGTGTGTTGTGTATGTGTTGTGTATGGTATGTGTGTGTGTGTGTATTGTGTAGTGTGTGTGTGTGTGTGTTTGTTTTGTTTGTGTGCTTGGCTGACTGGCCTAAAGGGGAAAAGCTACATTTGGAGTGCTATATCAGATTAGTAAAGTCTTGTTGAAGTTCTCCGTAGCTCACTGTCAGTGATGCGACTGTGTGTGAATAATGGCCGTCCTCTGGAGGGTGCACAAACGGCCCCCCCTCTATGCTCTGACGCTTGTCCACATCTCTTGTAGCAAAACACACACTCATGGATTCCACTCTTAGCACAGAGGACTAAACACACAGAGATTTATATGCTGTAGGGGCCGGCCTATGGGGACTCAGCTAAAAGAAGTCACCTGGGGATGGGGATGCTAAAAGAAGTCACCCGTGATATTTTGTTGGGGGGGAGGGGGGGGGTTTGGGTGAGAGGACAACAAAAGTGTGTGTGTGTGTCGGTGTCTGTTTGCGTGCGCGTGTGTGTGTGTGTGTGTGTTGTTGCATGTGCTGGAGCATATGGCGGTGGTCTGTCTGTGCGTGTGCCCCTGGACTAAAGAAGATTAAAATGCTCTAGGCCCACTCTGATGAATTCCTGCTGCCTGGGCCCCTGCTCTCTTGGTGGCATTAAAAACCCAGAACGAGGGTGGTTTTGAAGTGGCCGGGGGGGTATTAGACAGCCGTGGAGGGGCAGTGGGGCTGTTGAGGTGGCCTGAGGGAGTGGTATTAAAAGAGTCCACCTCTTACTCCCACATTCCAGATCGTCTCCCTGCTGCGGTGACCCCAAGGGTCGTCCACCCAGCCTGACCCCTGTTAAGGGAGATATGGAGATACTTCCTGTTCCTGTGGAGTCTGAGGCTCATATGGTGTTTTTAGGATGAACGGCCAGAGACTGATAATGGTGACCCTGTTGTCTTTCCTAAGGTCAGTGGACACCCACACACTGAAGGCAAATCCCATAATGAAAAGAGGGAGTTTTGTGTGTGCAGCACCTTTCTTGCACTAAGCAATTTCAGTTTCTCATCTTAATCTGGTAAAAGGCTTAGGTAGTGTGTGTGTGTGTGTGTGTGTGTTTGTGTATATTGTGGGTTTGGGTTTAGGTTTGGTCCCACTCCACCCATCTTTCTCTCTCTTTCTCTCTCTCTCTCTCTCTCTCTCTCTCTCTCTCTCTCTCTCTGTCAGACAGAGGGAGTCTTCCCCTCCCTACGGGTTCTGTGCTGCGTCTCATTGTGTATAGCTCGGTGCTTTTTACTGGGGCTGGGGTTTAATGGCGTAATGCAGCCACAAGAGGACTCATCAAAGGCTCCCAGCCCACAGCGAACCCATCAAGGGCTTACAATCACGCTCTCTACCCAAGGCGCTCGCGCAGGAGACGCCTGGCTGTGGGATGGGGAAGGAAGAGTGTGTGTGTGTGTGTGTGTGTGTGTACTGTATGTACGTGTATGTATGTGTGTGTATGTGTGTGTACGTGTGTTTGTGTTTGTGTGTGTGCGTATGTGTGTGTCTGTGTCTGTGTCTGAGTGTGTGTGTGTGCACGTGTGTGTGTTTGCGTGTGTGTGTGTGTTTTTGCGCGTGTGTGTGTTTGCGTGTGTGTGTGTGTGTGTGTATGTTTGTGTGTGTGTGTGTGTGTGTGTGTGTGTGTGTGTGTGTGTGTGTATGTTTGTGTGTGTGTGTGTGTGTGTGTGTGTATGTTTGTGTGTGCCAGGAGATTTTCATTTGGAATAGAGGAAGTCTTAGTGCCGTGATGTCATTAGCCCTCTGTGAACAATCCTCTCTTCTTTTTTGTATAACTATGTCTGTCTGTGTATGTTTGTGTTTACAGGATCATTTTTTTAATCTTTATAAACATGAGTTTCATCAGTGTCATTCTCAGTGTTGTTGCTTTAACCGTCATCATCAAAAAGCATCTTCATCATAGTTCACCATTCTGGTCACCATCCTCTTCATCGTCATCTTCATCATGCTAGGCTCTGTCCAGTTTCTCTCGGCTTCATGAATATTCCTGCTCTGTATGGATGCCGGTGTGTGTTCTCTGTAGTTGTCTGTCTGTGCTGTCATCCTAGGCTGCTCCCCCCACAATGAGTTGGCTGTCTCTAAAACCAACAGTGTTGTTCTCTCTTGCCCAGGGTCCTAGTGCTGGTTGGTCCAGAGTGGCCACAGCTGGGACAGCCACAGCCCAGTGTCTGCCTGGGATGTCTCTGTGTGTGTGTGTGTGTGTGTGTGTGTGTGTGTGTGTGTGTGTGTGTGTGTGTGTGTGTGTGTGTGTGTGTGTGTGTGTGTGTGTGTGTGTGTGTGTGTGTGTGTGTGTGTGTGTGTGTGGCATGCTTAGAATGACTAAGCAGAAACAGAGTGGTTCTACTGAGACCAGAAGAAGAGGTTTAAGCCCCACACACTGCCTCATTCTTTAAAGCAAACCAGCAGCATATTAATGTCACACACATACACATAAACATCTGCACATTCAACCACTCACACACATGCACACACACAATCTGAAATGTGACCGCAGTGTGGCAGTCTAATCAGTTTTTATTTGTTTATTTTTTGTTTTCCACATTTGGGCCCAATTGAGTTGCTCTAGTGTCTCAGTTTTTGCTAGACTTCCAAGATCTCACTGTGCCTCCAGCACAAACAGATTGTGAATTTTCTGGAATAGGCATTAGTCTGTATACATGCAGTCGCAGACACTTCACCCCTTATACAAATGCCTATTTCTCACCCAAATGCCTATTTCATGCCTTAACAACTTGGTATGTGGCACAATGGGCGGGTTGATGGGAAGTAGAAGTGATGTTTGTGTCTTTTAATGAATGTTTGTAGACTAAGGAAACACAGCCTAAGAAACCTAATGTAACCTAACCAAACCTAGAAAAAAAGGAAATGCCATATTTGTGCCATGCAGTATGTGATCCTTAAATAAATAACTCTCTGAGACCATGGGTTGACACAGATTCGAATCATTGATAGATTAAAGCGTTCTGTCCGAGTAGTGTAAAAATAGTTTTAGTAATCATTTTTTAGAACATACGCACTGCTATCATGTCTGAAGTAGCCAGTTCTATTGATTATAGTGGAAGCTATCATGTCTGGTGTAGCCAGTTCAATTGGTTATAGTGGAAGCTAATTGTTGCAGCAGACGCTCCACGAACGGAACACTTCAGTTGCGTGCCTGGTGTAGTCTCCCTGTTATAGCGTAACATTATTTCGGTCACGCCCACCTACATCTCTTTTCAGGGAGATACTAGTCTGGAACAGCATAATTCAGTAATGTTTCCTGCAGACCCCAAAAAGGTCAGGCCAATCAGTGACGAGAGGGGATGATGCTATAGTTTCGAAATCAAGAGTGGCTGTGGTAAACGGGGTATAAGCAACGCCTGCAAACATCAAACATTGCAGTTAGAAGAATGTGTACATTTATGTACAAAGGTAGGCCTATATACATTGTTTGCTGACTGCCCATGCTGTTTATTGTCAGTTTGCAAAGTTAAGGTGAAGTAGGATGTAAAGCATGGAATATGTGATCAATGTGATGGGTTAGGCTGGACCGATGATTTCAAAGTTAACGTAAAGTATACGCCTGTCATGATGCTAGTGTTGGAAACGCTTCCCAATCATGAGTCCCCAAAAGCTATTCATGAAGTGAATGAGTCTGGTTTCTACCAGACTAGTGCAACTTGTCCTGCTCACACTAACCCCCATAATGCAGTGGGTCCCTCTGGGCCCTGTCATGGCAGACAGTCAGGCCGTATTGATGGTGTACTGTACATGGCCTGGGATGTCATGCATGCAAAACACAACTAATAGGGCGGCTCAAGTTTTGAGTAGAAGAACAGTGGGACTCAGGATTTGTCGGGCAATGCATGACTCTTCAAAAGTGTCTGGAATGCACTCTGACCTCTGGGGTGGGCCGGATACCCGTGTGGGCTGCAATGTGGTCTGGCTCATTAAATAACTTTATCGGTGATGGTCTGCCTAATTCATGATCTTTACCGGTGTTTCTGTTTTTTCTGTTTTATTTAAGCATTGGATTGAAATGCTCAGCCCTTGCTGGTCTGGTCTGGAAAAGACAAGTATAGATTGGTTAGATGATGCCTTGCAGGATTGTTAATATTTTCTTTAAACAGACATATGTACTGTAGGTTCGTTGAGAGACAGAGAGACAAGGAGAGGCTGTGCGAAGGTGCACCTACTGTAGCTCTACAATGAAAGAATTCCATCCAATTCAAAATGTACCACATGGAAAATTATTGTGCCGTGGTCAATATTGTAATTGTGGTGCACCGCCACAAATAAGTACCGTATTTTCCGGACTATAAGTCACACTTTTTTTTTAGTTTGGCTGGTCCTGCGACTCAGGTGCAACATATATATATATATTTATATATATAGTTTTTTCCTCTTCATGACACATTTTTTGACTGGTGCGACTTATACTCCGGTGCGACTTATAGTCCAGAAAATACGGTAAATGTATGGGAAACACTGTAGTGGTCTCATAGGTGTCTGGTCTGTTTGTGTTTAGTCTGTGTTCTGCTGTGCTCTTCATCTCTGGCACCGTCTCTTGGATGACCGCTCCAGCTATGGACCCTTTCAACAAGGTAAACAAAAACAATGCTTGAACATTCTATTTGGGCCCCAATTTAATTCCTCTGCATTAAGATAACATATGGAATGTTTAAAAGGAAGTCTTGTGGGGCCAACTATGATGCTGATAATGAAAATTCCATGAAAGGGTCTATAAGGCAAGTGCATTCAGAGGCTATATTTTGCCACCATGAGCGAGCTTGGGCCACATGCTGCTGTTGTTTACCACTTCCTTCTATTTTGGTGGCCTGCGTTTCTCATACATGCCACTCTGACTGCCTCGCAGTGACAAGAAATCTGGCCTGCACTCTGTCTTTCTCTCTCTGTACTGTGCCTTTTTTTTTCTTTTGGTTACTTTTATGTTTTTTGGCTAAAAGGCTATTTGTGCATTAAATCACAGCTTGATTCCAGCGAACAGAGAGTTCCTGTTGTGTCACACTTGTTTTAAAATGGCAGGGGGCTTTACTGCATGTGTCCCTTCGGTAAACAGTGTCTTGTTTACCAAGGCCACCTCTGCTGTTTCACATGGGGTGTTCTGTGGTGTGTCTTAAGACGCCTACACTCAGGCACACACACACACACACAGAAACACATACACAGGGACACACACACAGAGACACACACACTCAAGCACACACAGACTCTCTCTCTCTCAGACACTCACACACACACACACACACACACACACACACACAGAGAAACACATACACAGGCACACACACACACAGAGACACACACACTCAGGCACACACAGACTCTCTCTCTCTCAGACACTCACACACTCATACACACACACACACACACACACACACACACACACACACACACACACACACACACACACACACGCACGTACGCACATACCGAGACAGTGACTTGGCATGGTCTCTCTTCCTATTGTTGTGCACACACTGGCACATCTGCTCCTCCTGCGGCCCTAGTTGGTAAGTCGCTGACATGCGTGCCAGATCAGGGCCAGAGCTAGCCCAGACGTCATCTCCCTCTGAGTCATCTGCTATCCAAAACAGGCCTGGTGTACTGTATGTTCTGGCATCATGACCACCACCACTGCAGCATTTCACACCTTCACACAGTCGTGCCTCTTATAGCTCCATAGCTGGTGGTCCAGGGGAATGCACTTGGGCTGGCCAGCTTGTGTTTTCCTGCTATTGAACAAATGAATAAGAGGACGGTGGTGGGAGGTAGCACTGCGACATGGCAGAATCTCAAGACCGTTGAACTGTTAATGCTGTGCAGCCCAGAACTAACTGAAATGAAATGTGATTAAGAAGTGATGCGGTCTCTTTATGATTATAATTTTAATAAGTCAATTTGGGAATGACTGGTTGAAAAATGGGTGCTAGTAAGAACTCACTGAAGGTGAAAATTGGGAATTTGGAAAGAAGAACCAAGGGAAAAATTATGTGAGTTTCATCAATATGAAGTCACTGTACAGACAAAGGGCTTTTAACCCTTTATTAATCCACAATGGGACAACATTTTTTCAATTTAGCCCTTAATTTTAACCCACAAGCTCTTAACTTTCTCTAGCAGTGTTTGGGAAAGTGTCCTTACTTGACACTTACTAACTATACCTCTCATCCTAATCCTAATTCTAAGTACCTGAGAGGAGCATGCTTGCTTGCTGAAACCTGTCATCAGTGCATGCTCTTTGTTCTGCACAACTTTGATGGGAAAGGCCTGCAGCACTGAGCTGCTTGGTGTATGTGAAGACACAGTATGCCTTGCAGTATATGCTTTGGTGCTCTCTCTCTCTTTTTCTCTTCTCTCTCTCTGTCTCTCTCTCTTTCTCTGGCTCTCTCTTTTTCTCTGGCTTCGATGTGCATACTCTCTATCATTATCCTGGAAGTAAAACCTGTTGTCAGGGTAGAGCCCTGGGCACAGAGAGGAACCAAATTACCTATTATTGGGCTTAATGATTGGCTCATTGAATTGGATGAGTCTGGTCATCCTCCAATGACTATTGTGTTATGGATTCTAGACTAGGAAATTAATGTTTTGATTAAAAACCAACAATGGTCTGCATATTTGTTTTTCAGTGTTTACTTTGTAATTAATTGAACCCAGATGACCGAGTTAGGGCAAGTAAATAAAAAACAGCGATCGGGAAGAGGTCGTCTGGGAGTTCAGGCCGTAGATGAGGCCTGGTATGCAGGCCGCTAAACACTGTCTTTTATGTCAGCTGGAGTTAGTGTAACAGGCCTCAACACCAGACCATGGGAAAGGCCTCAGTGAGGGAGACACTGCAAAAGAGCACCCCGGTTTGCACTTCATTTTACTCTGAGTGACTTTGAAGACCTTCACAGAGATTTGCACTGCTTGAGAATAGCTTTACAGCAACAATAAGGACTTTGAGAAGAGTCAACAAGAAGGCACTGGTGCAGCTCTGTGTTGCAACTCAAACATAGGTTGCACTTAGGTTTGGTGTGTGTTTGCTTACCTGGGACAGCCTAAGCATCTCAATTCTCAAATGTCAGTCAGCCCTTTGGGTGGCATGTTTGGTTATAGAGAAATGTGTTGACAATATGTGGCAAGGGTATTTGCTTCTTCAACTTTGAAACAGGAATGTTTTACAAACAACTGTTTCTTAAGCTTATGCACTATGCATTATGCACAGGCAAAGAAACGTGTGTGTGTGTGTGTGTGTGTGTGTGTGTGTGTGTTTGTACAGTATGTCTTTGTGCATGTGTGTTTGCTCAAACTTGTGTGTGTGTGTGTGTGTGTGTGTGTGTGTGTGTGTGTGTGTGTTTGTGTGTTTGTGTGTTGCTCAAAATACATTTTAGTTTCCCCCACACCTAGTAGTTTGTCAACGTCCATTTCGTGAAAATTCCTTTACACTGACCCTTCGTCTAATTGGCCACCAAGGAGACTTGACTTGGAGTTGGAGGCCAGCCTTTAATCTCCATACACACTCCCTCACTTAGTCTCTTCAAGTCCAGGACTCCTGTTACATACTCAATCACTCTATGGTGATGGTGAGTGCCGCTGGATGGCTCTTGATTATGCAGACAGGCAGACCTACAGGCTAAGCGTTAAACCTTCTTTTTAAAGGAGGAATGTCGCATCATCTCCTTTTTAGTTTCCCAAATATTTGAGTTAAGTTCAAGGTTTAAAACGATTGTCCTTATTTAATCCACTTTTTTTTTCTGGTACAAATGTGTTCCGTACCTCGTAGCTCTCTGGAGGCAGGTGATGTGGAAACCATTCCAGATGGCTCGGGCTTCGTAGAGGTGTGAGATTTCCCATCTTGGGGCCAGATTTCCACATCTCTTCATCACAGTGCACACCTGGACACCTGCACGCTCTCAAGGCCGATGCTTTATGGGGTGAGAAAAGAGATTATTATCAAGACGAGCAAGTCGTGAGGAATGATGAGCTAGGTGCAGGGAAAACAAAACAATGGGGAGGGGCCGAAATACCCTTGACACAGTTGCTTTTCTGGATCCTTCTTCCAAAGCTAAAAGAGGTGGTATCATGGAGAGTTATGTGTGTGTGTGTGTGTGTGTGTGTGTGTGTGTGTGTGTGTGGGTTGGGGGGGGTGGGTTATCCCCGTTGTGTCAATAAGAATAGCTCTGCTATCATTAGAGGTCGCTGCCAATGAAGGCCCAAGCAAGGGGACTGCTCTCTGCCAAGTCCCCCCTAAAGGGGCTCTTGTATCGGTAGATTGATTCAGCAGTTACAGAAGTGTCCCGTTTCATTTTCACAAACAGAAATAAAACACTCATGGAAAAATGTGCTGTAAAAATGACAGCATGTATTTCATACTTTACTACGTTGCTCAAAGTGAAAAGTCTTTCAAGACAGAGACATTTAATACAGTTTGTTCGTTTTCTGACATGTATTTATCTTGAGTTGGGATGTGTGTGCTTTGGCATAGCCTAGCCCCTAATTTGAGGCTCCAGGGCATTAGGACATTTCTCATTCCTGAGGAGGTCTGACTTTAACTGTGTGGCAGGGGGTTTAGCTCATGCTTAAACTGGATGGCAAGTGTTTCTCCAGGGGCAAGGGGGTATTTCAACTACGTGGGTTAGTCACAAACCTGGGTAAGTTACCCCAGAGGAAGTGATACATATTCTAATAGAGGAGCCCTGTGGTTTCACCTAGCAAAGCCTAGCTTGGTTTTAGGAGATTTACCACAAACTATGAGTTAACTTACCCAGATGTGTATTATGTAACCACATACTTGTAATGCGCCACCCCAGTTTCTATTCACCCCTCTCGTCTTGGCCCACTGTACTGAAGACCTAGAGCCCGCCACATGAGGCCCTGTTGCACAGAGCATACTGCACCATTCAAGGTTCCCATGCGGGTATACAATTACTTTATCAGACAGGCACTCGAATGTTGCATGCTTGTACACTTAGAACTTGTAAAGTCCTTTGGGTGAAATAAATGCTGTTGTAAATATGCTGGAAAAGCCTGCAAGGATAATCTCCATGGTAATGTGACGTTTTGGACCGTGAGCATTCTGTTTTTCCCCACCTAAGCTCCCCCTAAATTGTGTTTTAATGTTTGATTGCTGTTTACAGTGTTGTTTAGTCAGGGGCGAGGAACCTGTAATTTGAACTGAGCAACTGTGTGTGGTGTTTTTACATTGAAGTATTACATTTTGTTGCAGGCCATGTGTTAATGTGATTTTGAGTGAGTCCTTGGGGACCCTTTGCAGAGAAATATTTCTAGTGGAGTGAGTGGCTTGGAGAATTGACTGCTTGAAAACTCATTTTGCTGTCGATTCACTTGGGAATCCCGATTGGCTGCCTAGCTTCTGAGGTGGATGCCTATTGCCTACTGAAATACTAAGCTCTCATTCATAGGCGTCATCATTGGCCAGTCCATCTACAAGAGGTGTCATGGAAACAAATCTACAGTAATACTAAAACAACTTTAGAGAAGACAAGAGAGCACAGCAGGAAAATGATTAAGGTTTATTCTCCTGGGTGCCCCTGATGCGGGGTGTCAGATTGTCTTGAGATCACAAGGTCTGATTTCATACTTTTTATTTATAGTCATAAGAATGACGTATTTTGCCACGGTGTCGTGCCTCAGCAAATAAGACTTCAAGATATACATTGGGCAACAGGGGATCATGGAACATGGATTTTCAGTACATCTGTACTAATATTGCTGACACAAATAAATGCTACCACAGGGCGTAGCATGAGACACAGAAGGACAATAACAGGAAGCTAAAGGATACCTATATTTATTTATTTATTTATTCATGAGTTTTGAAGCACAACAAACCAAGTTCAAACTTCCTATGACATGAGGGATTGCTATTGCTAATGCTCAGGTGAAGCCCAAATTTGGAAGCCCCAATTTGGAAGCCCCACTCTCTCAGCCCATCACAGGCTTCTCTTCGAGAGCCTTTTAGGAAGACGCATAGACCTCTGAAGTTTGCCTACAAAAAGCCCCAGAGCTGCCATCTTTTGCCTGAAAGACCTTTTCAGCATTTAATTCATGCTGTGTAACAGACTGTTTGTAGCTAGCTATTAGGAATTAACCCAGTGTGTTTTCTCACTACTTGCTTTAAATGGTTTAATAGCACCCACCTGCAGACCATTTTATCACCTTCCCTACCTCTTTAGCTGACAACTTTTGAACTGTGACGTGTGTAAGCACCCTTCTGATTTCTAAAAGTCTGAAAAATTGCACAGCTTCATATTAGCAGCTGCATTTTCTTGCTAAATGGTTGGCTCCTGTGTGGGTAGGCCCAGCGCTGTGAATGGTAGGAAGGTTGACCCCTGCTATAGTGAACTCATTACCTGTGTGTGCAGTCAGCAGATGCTATCTCAAAGGAGGCGGAAAATGCAGGTCTGTTTGATTCTCAGTTGCTCTGCAGCCTCCCTCCCATGCCCCCTTCATAGTTGTATTGCCGAATGTGCCATTGAAAAGCTGACCAAAGCGAGGGGATTGCAGACCATTCATCATTCTGACGGCCATGATTTTTAGAGTGGCTGCGTTTGGAGTTGAGCTGAGGGAGTCTTAAAGCTGTGGTTCGAGGCCATGTGGTCTTTTGCACATGGCAGATACTTCTCAATTCTCCTTTATAGGTTCCTTATTAATAGGCATCTTTATACAACCCAGTCCTTATATGACCCATTGGTCAAACCTTGTTAGTTTTCATACAAAGAGCACTCATTGCATTCATTGTCTTTGTTTTGTCAGCTGAACATAGGTTTTGTGTGTGTGTGTGTGTGTGTGTGTGTGTGTGTGTGTGTGTGTGTGTGTATGACTGTGTGTGTGTGACTGTGTGTATGTGTGTGTAAGTGAGTGTCTGTGTGTCTGTGTGTGTCTGTGTGTGTGTGTGTGTGTCTGTGTGTGTGTGTGAGTGTGTGTGTGTGTGTGTGTGTGTGTGTGTGTAGATGTTGAATCCAGGCATGTTGCAGTGTCTGTGATTGGATGTGAGAGTTTCCAAGCTGTTGATTTTCTTTGTGGTGACTATTTGCACGCCCAGTGTCTTAGAATAACAGTTTACCCACTGTCACCACTGTCAGCAGATTCATTCAGATGGGCTAACCCTGAGATAACACCACCCCTCTAGACCCATTTACATTTCCCACTGTGTGTGTATCTGTGGGGATGTGTGTGTGTTTCTGGTCTGGGGTTTCATGTATCAATCTCTGTCTTTTACACTGCATGCAATCCACTTAAAGTATCCCAATTACATTAACTCTGAAACAAGGCCAGGTCCATTCTAAATCTGTGTTTTAGACTGGTTACACACACACACACAGTCACACACACACACACACACACACACACACACACACACACACACACACACACACACACACACACACACACACACAAAGATTTCCTCAGTGAAAACAATGGGGGCATCACAGGTTAATTAATTGATGTTCCCCCTGAAAAGGGAGTCTCAGTGTCCCATCACATATGCATCAGCAATGACCTTGAGCAAGTTGGAGAGCTAATTAGCCATTCCGCTCACTGTTTAGAAGCTAATGGTGGTCACACTACAACTGCCCCAGCTATTTTCTCCCCATTGATATGATGAAGCTGCCTTTGTCTTCGGCCATTAAGGCTCGACAGCACATTTGATATTAAAAGGGGTTTCCA
>NW_027468565.1:29195630-29215630 GCF_046254945.1 Alosa pseudoharengus | reverse complement strand
TTGTCCTCGCTGGATGTGTTTTCATTGTGGCCCAACTGTCTGTGATATCTCTCTCTCTCTCTCTCTCTCTCTCTCTCTCTCTCTCTCTCTCTCTCTTTCTCTCTTAAACACACACAATCCCTAACCTCTGAGACAACTCCATCCCCTATTTCTATCCACAGCAACCAGACAATGTGCTGAGCAGTCTATACAGGCATGAAGGCAATCCTACACGCACGCACACACACACACACACGCACACGCACAGGCTATGAGGAGCTCCTATTAAAGCATGTTATCCCTGTGTGACCACGCGTTGCAT
This sequence comes from Alosa pseudoharengus, assembly GCF_046254945.1. Lineage (NCBI taxonomy): Eukaryota > Metazoa > Chordata > Actinopteri > Clupeiformes > Clupeidae > Alosa > Alosa pseudoharengus. The sequence continues at coordinate 29,215,329 of NW_027468565.1, read as the reverse complement.
GACAGTGAGGTCTGTGGTTGTTGAAGGCTGCTTGAATGCACACACAAAATCCACTCTATGCCAATGGCAGAAATGCTGGCCTCTTCTGGCTGGCTGATGTTTTAATTCTGGGAAATTTCAAATATCATTTTAATGAGTCCTAATGGCTGTGTTAATGGGGGTCACTCTGTCCATATGGTGGTGTGTCCAAGTGAAAAATGGGTGGCTGATGTCTTAATTTGAAAGCCTCTTTTGACTATACAGACTTTAAAAGGTGAAAGGACCTCAGTTGTAGCACTTTTAAAATATTATTTTTATTTGTATATGTATATATATATTTGTATAATTTTTTTGCAAATTTAGCATTTGTTTATGTTTTTTTTTTCCATTATAATTTTATTTTAATGACTTTTGTAAATTAATGAAATGTTAAAGTGTTGCTTTGTCCAGGGTCCGTGACCATCGTGTTGGTGACATTAGTTCATTTGAGTTCAGTTTGTTCCACTTCACTAGCCATAGCTGTCACCCTCATCATGTGGCTGGTAAGCCGCTAGCAGTGACAGAGGTGTTTAACCTTGATGGTGATCCATAAGTGGACGTGCTGCTGACTCTCTGCTCAGGCCCAGGATGTAAACACGGCCTACTCTCGCTCTCTCTGGCTGCTTGCCCAGTTTTTCCCATTAGCCGGAGCCCGTGCAAGGCTAGCGCTAACGCACCTGAAGCATCCGCCATCTGCCAGAGAGGCTAGGACAGCTGCCCTCTCGCTTCTCTCCAATCACCGGCACAATGATGGATAGGCTGAGGAGAGAGAGAGAGGGAGAGAGAGAGAGAGCTCATTTTCTACATCAATTCACAGTATTGTATATGTTGCTGCAGGTGTGTCTTCCCTAGGTGTGTGTGTCAGAACGCTCAGCCACGGCCAGTCCCCGATGGTGGCCCCTTTATCTGTCCCTGCTCTGGATGGCTGATTTATGTCCCAGTCGATTTACGTCCCCAGAGGTCACCTTCTGAGGTGTATATGGGGTGCCCCTTCAGACAAGCGCACCGGCTTTTATACGAGCTCTCTGACAGCAGGTCTCCACACAATAACAGGATGGGTGGAGCGACGAGACAAGGAGGTGAACAATGTCACTGGATGGGATTCGATTTCAGATTTCTTTCCCATGTGTCTTCCACTGACCTTGTGCTGCTCTTTTGGGGGAAGCATTTTTTTGAAAAGTGTTTCAGATTTCATATTTGTTTGTTTGTTTGTTTTAACTTTGTTTGAAAGGCCAAGCTCTCTCTCTCTCTTTCTCTCTCTCTCTCTCTCTCTCTCTCTCTCTCTCTCTCTCTCTCTCTGGCATTCTGTGCTCAGCGACTTGGCACAGGCTTCCGTGTGGTCAGCAGGGGCCAGCATTCTCTTGTCGCCGTTGACTTGATGAGTATGCAGAACATCCCCCTGCTGGGATGTTCCACTAACAGGAAGTGAGGTCAGCGTATTGGAACATTGCTCTCTCACATGATGGCTTTTAAGATGCTAGGGATTGGGGTTGGGGTAACTCCTGTCATGTCCTGGCGCCAGATCACTGGCCAATAAGCCTGACTGTTTATTCTTACAGGTCAGTCAAGAGCAGTTGTTGTACATCCGGAGAGGGACAATGTGTTTTCCCTTACCTGTGAGGTGCCTGCCAATGTCATGAGATGTTGGCCTCCGCAGTCTTGGGACAGATGATATTGTGCAGTGCGCTCTTTAATACGGCATATAGCTTTGTGTCAGTAAGGGGTGCGCATCCTTTTATGCTGCCTAACGCTACTTTGAGCCAGCTAACTATCAGTTGTCCAGGTTTCTGGATTTCCATTATCAAGTTATTAACCAATTACCAGCTGTATTTGTATTTCTGTCTGTCATGACATATCGCCCTGCTGGATTTCCTGTGCTTTTGTGTGAGCGTAGCGTCATATTGGTTGGCTTGGTTGCCTCTCTGTTCCGGTCTAATAAAGTCTGCATGTCAGGCAGAGGACAGATGGGTGTTGTCCTCTCCATGCTCAGTGCAGCGATGACAGCAGGAGAATGGAGCAGGAGGGTCGCACAAACATCCGGGCATGTGTTTGGAGATGCATTACACACACACACACAAACACACACACACTCTCACGGTAGCCTGAATATATATATAGATTTTATTTTTTAAATGAAAGACACACACACAACCACCCACAGACAAGGCAGACTAAAAGACAGGCAAGGCAGACTAAAAATCACAAGTGAGGAGAAAAACAATGTTTTTGTCTAACATTTCTATTTTATTTCTCGGGCAGTTGACACTGAATTACTGACCCAGAGTGTTCCGTGTTTGTGAGCATTTACAAAAGCTGGTCATTCAGCCCTTTCACGTTACCGCTTCGGGATCAGAGGTCGTCAGAAGCAAGTTGTTTTGTGTCTCGGGCAAATATTTCCGAGTCTGCTGTTCTCTTCAAAGGCCGGCGTTGTGTTGAAAAGATGTGAAAGTGCCATAAAACTGTGTTAATGAGTTCTGTTAAATGTCCCTCACTCCTCTGAGTGGCTTGGTGCTTCCTAGACCCTCACAGATGGCTGGGCTGGTAAACAGAATGTCTGTACAATCAACCTTCTGGTTCCACAGTGACATTCCAATTTGGTTGGTTCTGCAACAAGTCATACATGACGTAAGACCTGTGATGTGTGCTCCAGCACGGTCCTCTAATGTTCTGTTCACAATTCCAGCAGAGGTTTGTTGATGTTTGAGTCCAACAGCTAATCAAATTTCACTTACTCCTTACCATGTTCCAGAAGCAACAAGATAATTGGCTGGATTCGTTTATGGCTTGGTCTGAGCCAGCTGCTGGTCTGGCCTTGGCTGGTCGGTGATTGTCTGTACTGTGTGACTGAGATCATAACTGGTCCGTGATTGTCTGTAATGTGATGCTGAGATCATAGCTGGTTTGTGACTGTATCGTTAGGCTGAGATCATGACAGCTCTGTAATGGTCTATACTACAGTATGAGGCTGTAGAAACTGAGTTATTGTGTCTGTGCTGTAAAACTGTAGAGACTGAGCTCTCGTGTCTCTGCTGTAAGACTTTAGAAACTGGTAGTGCTCTTGTGTCTGTGCTGAAAGACCGTAGAAACTGGCTGTGGTCTCGTGTCTGTGCTGAAAGACTGTACAAACTGTTTATTCTCTCATGTCTGTGCTGAAAACTGTAGAAACTGGCTGTTCTCTCGTGTCAGTGTTGTAAGACTGTAGAGACTGGCTGTTCTCTCGTGTCAGTGCTGTAAGACTGTAGAGACTGGCTGTTCTCTCGTGTCAGTGCTGTAATGATGGCTGATAGCTGAGCGGGGGATCAGAGCCGCTCCTCTCCCTCGACTGAAGAGCTTGACATTAAAGGCAGTAATTACTCTTGAGTTGGAGAGAGCCTTGTTCATGGTACTTGGAGAAAATATCTACTTTCTACTCTCTCTCTCTTGCTCACTTTTTTCCCCTCCTCCCCTTCGTCCCTTCTGTCTCTCTCTGTACTCTCTTTCTGTCTCGGTCAACGGCTGGACCTCGGTGTGACTCTCTCCCTCTGTCTTCTTCTGAAACATTTACATGTTCCATCTCTCTTTTGTTCTTGCCCTCATTGTATATTTATCTTTCTCTCTCTCTCTCTCTCTCTCTCTCCCTCTTTCACACATTCTCTGTGTTGCCCTGTGCTGAATCACAAACAGCTTTATAGGATGCACACACGCTTGACATGCTAATGAGAGAGAGAGAGAGAGTAATGAAATAGACTTCTGCTGGCCGGCCCCTGTTGGGGAGAGCTGGCTCTGTCTCTGACCGCTAACACAGACATTCCCCTCTAACTCCCGCTGCTCCCCTCACAGTTTCTCTCTCTTTCTCTCTCTCTCTCTCTCTCAATCTCTCACTTGCTATCACTCTCCTCTCCCTCTCTCTCCTTCTCTCTCTCTCACACACACACTCTCCTCTCCCTCTCTATCTCTCTCTTTCTCTCTCTTTCCCTTTCTCACTCACTCTCTCTCACACACTCACTCACACATACACACACACACACAGACACACACACAGACACACACACACCTATCTCTCTCTCTCTCTCTTTCACTCTGTTGTAGGCCCCAGCTCCATCCAGAACTGCTGCTGCGGCTGCTGTGCACTGTGAGAGGGGGTTAACGTTTTTGTGCTGCTGTGCACTGTGAGAGGGGGTTAGCGTTTTTGTGCTGCTGTGCACTGTGAGAGGGGGTTAGCGTTTTTGTGCTGCTGTGCACTGTGAGAGGGGGTTAGCGTTTTTGTGGGAGCAAGAGCATAAGCCAAATGGCCCACGGAGCATACGCCGCACAGACTTCTGCTGGAGGCCACAACAAAAAGGGAGAACTAATGACATTTTGGCTTTCCATTCGGTTTGGTTTGGTGAAAAACCCCTAAATGGAAAAAAAAGAAAAAAAAAACAGCTCTTAAAAATGTCATGTCTCCAGATATCATTTCTCATTTCTTTCTTTTCCCTCCCTCTCTCTCTCTCTCTCTCTCTCTCTCTCTGTCTCTCTATTTCTCTCTCTCTCTCCCTGTGCCTTTGGGAGCTGGGATGTGTGGAGAGCAGTGTGGGTTCAGTATGTGCTGTTGGCTGAGGGAGATGGAGTGAGAAGAAGGAGAATGAGAAAGACTAAGTGAAGATGAAGGTGAGAGACGGAAGGTATAGAGGGAGGGAGAGAGGGAGAGAAAGAGAGGGAGGGAGAGAGGGATAGTGAAAGACTTGAGGCCCGTGTTCGCCATGGGAGTGTCCACCTGTTAAAGGAGGAGAGTGCCAACAGCAGAGTGAGAAGATGAGAGTGTGAATGTGTAAGGCGTGAGCGGATAAGACAGACACACACACACACACGCATACACACACACACACACACACACACACACACAGGACATGGGAAAATATCTTATGGAACAGCAGCCTCTGACAGCTAGCCTGACTCCACTCTCCCATCAACCAGTTGATTTGAGCTGCTGCTCTTTCTATCTTCTGTCTCTCTCTCTCTCTCTCTCTCTCCTTCTCTCTGTCTCTCTCTCTCTCTCCCTTCAAAATGGCATTTCTGAGCACTGTCATCATCTTCAGACACACACATGTGTATTTATTTATGTGTGCTGTCTGCTGTGGCATTACCCAGACCCATGGGCCCGACACTCCCCCCTAACTTCAGCTGGTCCACTGGGCCCTGTGGGCAGTCGTGGTCCACTTATGCCAGGCACCACGATCAAAAAACCTGCAGAACACTGTGGTGTTCCGAATAATGTCTGTGGCTCATAATTTGTATGTGCATCATTGTCCATGCTGAATTATGGTCTAAAAATAAATATTTGGCATATGTCGGTACTGGCACGGGTCTCTGACTCATAGCTTGGACGTCCATGTTTCTGGTTTAACCTTTCAGGGTTTTCTTTTTCTGTTTCTGAGGGGGTGGTTGGGGTGGGTAGGTTCATGTGTTTTCCATTTAATTCTGTAGGAACGGTTATTTTAGGGCTTGGAATACATGGTCATGATCCATATTGGTCTCAGTGAGGCTTTTTCAGGAAAACTAGGTTTCCAAACCTAGACTAGCTCAGGTCTTGTCTGACTCGTTCTATATTTTGCTCTTTTTTTTCTTGCTTCAGGTGAGCTGTTGCTCATTCACAGGTCTATAGTGTTCTATTCACAACAGAGAAACCGAGAGAGCGGGATATAGAGAGATGGATATATAAAGAGGGAGGGGCACAGAGAAAAACACTGTTGTCTATAACTAGTCTCCATTGTTTGTGGTGGCTTCCAGGGAAGACATTCCTGGCCTTTGTAAGTCTTCTAGTTGGTTCCCCAGTCTCTGCCAGCCTTATCTATACAAAGAGCTCAGTGCACACCAGTGCATTCAACTTAATTTCAATTCAATTACATTTCAATTAAAATAGTTTCTTTCTGTTTCTGTTTGTCTTAACAGCGTTCCTGAAGATCTCATTCATTCCCTGTTTGCCTGAGCTGGTAAGAGATGATTACGGCTTCATTTACAATCTGTCTGTCTGTCTGTCTGTCTGCGTTTAGATTAGATTAGGCCTGTGTTTTTTTCCCCCTTTGTAGTGTATTTTACCAGTAAAGCAAGATTTTTGGTACAGAATGCTCATAAACAATTGTCCAGGATGTCTTTCCTTTCAACTAATTTGTTTTTCCCCCAGTTTATTTCCATATCACCATCAGAGATAATTATGTTTGCTAATGAGGTTTCAGACACATTAAAGGATTCAGACATTCACATTTGCTTCTGCTGAGTGTAATTACATCTCATGCCACTCATGGTGTAAGATGCCAGGTAGCTGGTCTACATGCAGTTGGCAGTTTGAGAGACTTTAGGTATTCGAACTTCTATCACTCCCTGGGGCAATTGTGTCCTCTCGCTGCCCAGGGCAAGGTCAGGGAACTGGGCCGCTCTCCTCCAGTGCAGACCTCATTAAGTAGACATTACATGACTCAGAGGCACTGTGGGAAGGACATTTTTTTAACACGCCTTGGGGGGTGTATAAAGCATAAAAGCTGGGTGTTATGAATGGATCATGAATGGGATATGTCTTTATTTTTGCCTTTAAGCCTTTTATGAAAGCTTCTATTCTGTGTGGGGATAGAAATCCAGAAATCCAGACAGAGCTGGTGCCTCTCCTCATTCAGCCCAGGCCCTTTCTCTGACACTGACTGTGGCTTGATAAATTCGCTCTTTAATGAAAGTCTTAATTCTTGTTTTGAAGATTTGTGTGTTCATATGTCTCTCTTTTTTTCTGTTCTGTGCTTTATTTTATTATTGAGGTAAATCCATTATGTCCTGACATCTCTAGATCTCTAGATGTCCTGTCCGAGTCCGTGTTTTGATACTTAAGGAAAATACCCACAAATAAATGTCATGACCTATGATGTCCGCTGATTTGAATAGAAATCCATGGCTAATAAAACTCAGTATCAATCTAATGATGTACAACATTGTGAGTGACACTAGGCTACCAATTATGTTCACCTCTCTGTGTGTGAAGCCCCTGTATAGTCAGTGTGCATAGCTCTTAGTTTAGCCAGCCAGCCTCAGGCACAGAGACTGAGACAGGAAGAAGCTTTACAGCATGACAGAGAGCCGTCACAGCCCAGGAGCACCGCACAGGTGGCCGCAATTCACAGGGTAACGATGGGGGAATGTCATTACCAGATTCCAACCACTGAGGTCTGTCCACTTGCGATAAAGCCACAAGTCTCATAATGAGAGTACAGCTATGTCTCTGTGGGTGGACAACCTCTAACCCCCCACCTGCACCACCCCCCTGGTATAAATATCTGACATTCATCACTGAACTTTTCAGGGTAGAGAGGAGTATCGATACCAGATTCCAATAAGGGGAGTCTTCTTAGTAGACTTTTTCTCACATTGATCACTGAACCTTTCCTGGTAGAGATTTGTAGAGCTAGAAAAGGTGTGTGTTTATGTGTGTATATGTGTGTGTGTGTGTGTGTGTGTGTGTGTGTGTGTGTGTGTGCGTGTTGTATTCCATGCATCTGGTCTGGACAGGAGCTGGCCTGACCTCTGGTCTCCTCAGCAGGAGGTGCAGTGTTCCACGCTCCCGACGACAGTAGCATAGCAACATCTGTTTCCCCTGTTCTACATGCACCGTGCACTAGGCCGCCAGGGGAGGTCAGCTCTATTGGCAGGTGGTCTGGGAGCACGATAATGAAAAGAGAAAAAGTAAATAACGTTCGAAACTCTGTCAATGCAGATTTACTGTGAAGGACTGAGCTAGTTTTTTATGTTTTTTATGTCATGTTTTTCTTTCTTGGGCCATATTTCTTTGTTCTTTCACTTTCTGCCTTCCAATATTACAACCCCAAATCCAAGAAAGAGTGTGATCATCTGCACATCTTGTAAACTCATATTTAGCTGTAAAAAGGACGCAGACAACATATCAAATGCTGAAAATGTCAACATGACTATTTCATGGAAGATAAAAGCACATTTTGAATTTGATGCCAGCAACACATCTAAAAAAACGTTGGGATGGGGGCAATAAAAGACTGGAAAAGTGGTGTAATGATCAAGACAACAAAAAGAGGAACATTTCACATTAGTAAGGTTAACTGGCACCATGATCATAAAAAGGATTCAAAAGAGCATCACAGAGAGGCAGAGTCTCTCAGAAGTGAAGATGTGGAGGTATTCATCACTCTGTGTAAACGTGTCAGGACAAATAATGAAACAATATAAGAATAATGCATCTTAAATTGCAAAGAATGTGAGGATTTAATCATCTACAGTACATAATATCATTGAAATATTCAGACAATCCAGAGAAATCTTTAAAAATAAGGGACATGGCTGAAAAACAATATTGGGTGGCCATGGTCTTTTGGATCGCACTGCAATAAAGCCACAAAGAAAATCTGTAAGAAAAATCATTGTATGGGCTTATGAAAACTTCTGATAACTATTGTCTATGAGCACAGTTTGATGTTTCATTCACAAATGCAGTGTAAACTCTTCCATGCAAAGAAGAAACATGATACAGAGATGCCACTGTCTTATCTGGTCACAAGCTCATTTAAGATGGACTGAGGTAAAGTGGAAGGTGGAAAATGGTCCTGTGGTTAGACTAATCAAAATGTGTAATTCATTTAGGAAAAGATGGACTCTGTATCCTCCAGGCTAAAGAAGAGAGGGACTATCTAACCTGTTATAGTGCTCAGTTCAAAGCCCAGCATGTGTGTGTGTGTCCATAATTGCATATGACCTTAAAGCACATAGCAAATAGATCAGTCTTTCTGGTAAGAATACCAGTGTGGATGTGTGCAGTTGGAACGTGGGTGTATCAAACATTGTCACCACTTCACTGTGTGTGAGAGTGCTTTGTAAAATCATTTCTGTGTGATCGTATGAGTACTGAACAGTGTGGGTGTATATGTGTGTGAGAGAGCGTTTAAACTGTGTGATTGCTTGTCTGTTGTGACTGCTTAACCAATACGACTTTGACTGTATGGCTGTATGGATCACTGTGTATACTTGTGTGTGTGTGTGTGTGTGTGTGTGTGTGTGTGTGTGTGTGTGTGTGTGTGTGTGTGTGTGTGTGTGTGTGTGTGTGTGTGTGTGTGTGTGTGTTTGTGTGTATGTATACGTGTGTGTATGCGTGTGTGTGTGTGTGTGCGCGAGTATGTTAGCATGTGTTTGCATGAACAAGACTGAGTCAGCTGTGAGAAGATAGCCTGTTACTGCACTGCTAGACTGCACACAGAGGAACTTTCATGTGGATCTCCCCCGCGAATGTCTCAAACTCAAAAGCATGAGAAAAAGGGAGCATCACAAAGCCAGTCTCATGCCTTTGACAGGGAGGGGTGTGTGTGTATATATATGTATATGTGTGTGTGTGTGTGTGTGTGTGTGTGTGTGTGTGTGTGTGTGTGTGTGTGTGTGTGTGTGTGTGTTTGGGATATCCTTGGAGTCCAAAGCAGGATTCTGCTTTTTTTTGACTGAGCGACGCAGGTCTTTCAGAGTGCAGCAGCTCTTCAAGGCTCTTCAGAGTGCAGGAGCGCCATCCGTATTAAGCAGCACAGGGCTTTGTTTTGGGAGCCAGCGCTCGCCAGCTACTCCTCAGCACACCCTGGGTCTGAATGCCAGTAGAGGGGTTATATAAGGTGCCTTGGGTACTAGGACCTTACTTCTGCCATGTCCCTGAGACAGATGGAGCTTTTTCTCTTAATGCATAATATCGACATAATGGATGAATAATGGTAAATTAATTTGCAAGTCATCAGCAAGATAGTTGATTTTAACCCTTTCGGACCTTCTGTCCATTGCAGCAATGTGAGCACTCCAGCCAATAATGCATTATACAGGCTTATTTGAACTCTTGTAATCTTATTTAGAACAGTTTTCCTCACCATGTTATGCGCTTGTTATATTGTTAAGGGATTGATTGCGAAATAAAAAGTTAAGTGGCAATGATGACCCTAAAACATTTTTACACAGGATGTGTTAGTGTTTCCAGAGAAGTGGTATTTGGAAAAGTTTTGTGTTTAATCATAGTCTATTGCCCTTAATGGCCTTTTATACCCTTCAATGACTGTTTCATCTGCAGGGCTGAGCCTTATTGCTCCTCTCTGGAACTGTTCCGACCCAAGTAGTAATTGGGAAAGCTTCCTGTTCTAATTCTTGGCCTCATAGCCAGCACCATGAAATGGCACCACCACGGCTTCTCAACACTAATTTTCTGTCCAAGATGGAGGAGAAATAAGGAGCTCTGGGTCTGGTTTTCAGGCAAGCGTTTTTGCCTGAGAGTGATCATCGGTAGCAGCCTAACAGACCCTGGAGCAGATCCAGAGAGCCAGGTCTGTGTTTGTGTCAGCCTTCAATACACACACACACACACACACACACACACACAGACACACACACAGAGCCAGGTCTGTGTTTGTGTCAGCCTTCAATACACACACACACACACACACACACACACACACACACAGAGCCAAGTTTGTGATTGTGTCGGCCTTCAATAGGGACTAGTACTGCTCCTCGCTGGGCTACTGCATTATAATCATTGCACGTACATTTTTGTGTGGCTTGCGTTTTTGTTTTTGTTTTCACTATTTATGAATATACTGTAATATCACAGTTGATGTGTTGTTGTATTTGATTTGATTATTATTGCTTTTTGAAATGGACTCCAGGTAGACTAGCATCCTCTCTGTGGAGGTCAGGAAATAAGGTTTCCAATAACAGCTAAATTAAATCAAATTAAAATAGGGAAGCCACAGAGGCTCGCGCGTTTCTGATATGTGAGGGCGAGAGAGAGGGACCAGCGTGGCTAATTCCAATGCCTCTGAGTCGTCATGCTATTGTGCTGAGTCACTGCCACAGCCAAACGGAAGAGTTCAAGGGAATAAAAGAAGGTGAAAAATAGCCGCCATAATGGGGGTGGTGGTGGTGGTGGTGGTGGTGGTGGTGGTGGGGGGGCGGTGCCCCTTTTTTCTGCACTGCTTGTGAATATCAATGCCCCCGCTGGGCCCGACTGTGCACCAAATTTGCTTGCTCGTGGTTGATGGAACCAAACAAACGCTGCCAGGTGTGAGTTGATTTTAACACTCCCTTCAAAATGAGCCGGGCTGTGGAAATAATGCTCAGGAGCATTTAAGTGGAAGGTGAAAATGAAGTGAAAGCTGAAAAGCTGGAAAGCCCATTGGGCCATCAGTGTGTCTGCTTCCTCTACTGACGTGATTAACATTCAAAGTCCTGGAAAAGTCTTACATATAAAACTGGCAAGCTCTTATCTGCGAATAGAGTGGAAGGCTCACTGTCAAACATGACAGACTGCTTCATGACACAGTTGTGTGTTAAATATTTAGGCCTGTAGCTTGTGTGAAAGTTACCATGACACACACTTATACGCCTACCGATGCACTCCCATAATCACCTGCACAGTATTTCACCGAGTGCACTAATTAACCCTGCTGGACGTTTCCTTTAGGCTTGCCAATGAATTTGAGTTATGCCTGGGAAAGTGACCCTTAGGCAGGTTTGAGTGAACACAGGCCCCGCATGTTGCGTTGTGGAGCTGCTGTGCTGTGATATTAACTCCCCGGCTCTGTTCACTACAGAGGGAACACGGTAGACTCTGGATAGCCACATCCCAGTCAGGCAGCTGTGGTAGTGAGAGCAAACTGAACCACACAGCTGCTGATTCGGGCTCAAGTGTAGTCTTGACATGGCTCAATTTCATTAGGTCTGCTCAACTGAGAGGACTGGGTCAGTTCCATTAGGTCTGCTCAACTGAGAGGACTGGGTCAGTTCCTTTAGGTCTGCTCAACTGAGAGGACTGGGTCAGTTCCATTAGGTCTGCTCAACTGAGAGGACGGGGCCTTTCTCAGGAATGGAGCCTGAGGGTGGCCTGAGCTGATAATGATGTTAGTAGCTGTGATGGTGATGAGAATAATGGAGTGGTGGTGGTGGTGGTGGTGGTGATGATGAAGAAGATGATGAAGATTATGCCTATGAGGATGATGTTTGCAGCTGTGATGGTGATGATAATGGTGGTGGTGGTGATGGTGACGAAGAAGATGATAATGTTGTTCATGATGAAGATGATGTTGCCAATCAGGAGGATTATGTTGATGAGGATGATGTTGGTGGTGTTAATTCAGTTTAACTTGTCTTCCTTGAGGTTTTTCCAAACTGTGACGTGTATTGCAGGAGAAAGATCAGGTGTGTTGGAAAATCTTGATGCGAGGGCGATGCATTCTTGAGCCTTCCAGCCTGAGTGTGTGAGAGAGTAATTTCCTCTGGGACTGGAGCGTTCGGATGGGGTGCTGAGACCGCAGCATCACCTTTCTCACTCTCCACTGTTTTTCACCTTTTCCGTCTCTTGCCTTTCTCTAGATCTCTATCTTCTCAGGAGCAGTAGGTTCCCTAGAGCCGTGTGGAAAAAAAACAGCCAAAAAAACCACATGACCCCTATCTTTTAGGTCACGCGTTGTGACGTGACGAAGATGAATCTGCTCTGTTTTTCAGGCTTTTATTAGTTGCATACGGGAGCTCGGTTCAGCTCCAAGTTTTGCACCATGTGCCACTTTGAGCTTTTTGAACTGGGTCAACCGTAGCAGAATGTCACCGAACCACTTCAGAGTTGCGGAACCCATTTTTGGTTTCTGGTGGGGAAAACAACGCAGCCTAATGAAATCAGCAGCCAGAATCTCGTTATGATGATGATGATTGGAAAATCTGTTATGAATAGTGATTTATTTCAATAATTCTTTCTCTACTTTCAGATCTGAATTTCATTTATCTTCCTCCTTTTACTACTTGCTTACTTAAGTGTAAAGTGACCTTGGGATTGTGAAGGGCGCTTATGCATATAACTTATTAATAACAAATGTTATTACTGAGTTAAGGTTGTTTTATGAAAGCTAGCCACTTGTGACCACTATATCTCCTTTGGAAAGAAGCACGCTAAGTGAAGATAATGAAGCATTGGCTTTGTCTGTCTGGCGCAGTGTTCTTCTGTCTGGCTTTGATTAGTGACTGAAAGACCTGCTCCGAGAGTGGGCTTGTGCTATGAAGCAGATGGCTTTGATAAGCGACTGGGTTCTCGAAATGAATTCCTCAAGTTTTTCTTTCTTTTTTTCCCCTTATTTTTCTTCAAATCAAGTATCCACTTATTGAATGGGCACAAACCACGCTCATAATCACAACCAAATCATTTTTTTCCCTTTTTCTTTTTCTTTTTGCCCCGAGCTTTGTGTGATTGCAGCGGTTTTGCTGTCCAGGAAGAGTTCTGCAGGTCATACAGACACACACAGACACGCACACACACACATGCGCATGCGCGCATGCACGCCTGCATACACACACACACACACACACACGTACACACACACACACACACGCGCGTGCGCATGCACGCATGCACACACACACACACACACGTACACACACACACACACATACAGACAAAGACAGACACACACAGATATGCATACACACACACACTCTCTCTCACACACACACACACACAACACACTCTCACATACACACACATACACTACACATTGACACAAGTTTGCTGTGCGCTTTCAGCAAAGCACTGTATATATATATATATATATATATAATGTGTGTGTGTGTGTGTGTGTGTATATATGTATGCATTGCAAACAGCTGAAAAAGTGGTATCAAACCCACCTTAGTATGTTTTAAGCATGTATGGTTTAATGGTTTACACTTACCTTCATGCCTTGGCCTAGCCTCTTAAGTTGTCTGGCATTACTTGTCCACAGAGCAGTTATGTCATTAGGCCACATGGTGCACATTAGCCACTCCGTGTCCAATCAGTAAGCCTTTGACTAGTCATGTGAATTATAAAGAGTCTCTGCACATTTACCAGACAATCTGTGATTTAAGGTTAGATAAAGAACATACAAGTTAGCCAACCCAAATTTGTCATTTCTTATAAAGGTAACTAATGAGTGAAGCGAATAGCTTATGGTGTGTGTGTGTGTGTGTGTGTGTGTGTGTGTGTGTGTGTGTGTGTGTGTGGCCGTATTCACTACACTACAGGGAGTAAATAGTCTGAGGGCTGTCAGTTTAGTAGTCACAAATGACCTGGAGGGAGTACAGTTGAAAATGAAAGGCGTATAACAGAAAATCTTTGTAATAAATGAGTGGACTTGATATATGATCTGAACATCTCATTACCAAGTTATCATCAGTAACTCAGTGGGTTGTTGGTCTACGTCTGTGATGTAATACGAGTGTCTTTAAAGACCTCTTTTTGTCTCTCAGGTCTTGTTTCTGAAAGAATGACAAATCTAATCGTAATCTAAGGTAATTTGTTCAGTCATTTAACCTCACGTTCTGATGGCATCTGAGGGCCCTTTGATCCTAGTGCAGTACGGCACGACTTTGTTCACCCACTCTCCCCACAGGTCACTCTCCTTTTCTTCCAATTAGGAACATATTTCTAACATGCAGGTTCAGAGAGTGATGAAGACACAGTTCCTGGTCCCCCCCCTCCCCCCCCCCCCTCTCTCTCTCTGTCTCTCTCTCTCTCTCTGTCTCTCTCTGTGTTTGATGGGGCTTGTTTTCAGTTACAGATGAATCATTAAGGAGGATTGGGTTTCATGATCTGAGAACAGCTCTGGAACAAATTTCCAGTGGAGTGAATGAATAATTGCAGGCCTAAAGTTGTGTGTTAAGCTTGTGTTACGTGCACTTTTGACAGCATGTTGAAAAGCATTAAGGGTCAATAGATGATGTATGCCATTGTCTGTAAATCGTGGTTTTCCAACTGCTATGGTGAAATTTAAGCCCCATTTAAGTGTTCCTGTTTGATATTAGGGAAGCCATTGATTACTCTGCGGCATTAAATGTCAGTTTTGTTTTCTGTGCCATTTGATAAAGGAGTTTTTATGGATTTCTCCACCATCGTTAACCACCTTGTTGACCTTGAAGTGTTTTTTTATGTTCTGATTCTGGACTCCCATCTCCATGGTGACCTTTCAGAGCCGTCTGTTCTCAGAACATCTGGACTGGGCATCTGTCTCCAATGGGCCACTGTGGCTTGATTGATGGGACCTATCAATGTTTGTGAGTTGTCAGCACACAAGGAGGCGTGTGTGTATGCGTCTGGTCAATGTCCAGGGGAATAGATGGGCAATTTACCTTTCCAATTTAAAAGCTGCATGGTGTCACTCACATTTGGCTTATACAGAACTGTGTATGTATGTGAGTGTGTATATTTCTGTGTGTGAGACTGCATGTCCTACCACGTGTATGTGTGTGAGACTATGTGTATCTCTGTGTCTGAGAATGCATGTGTGTGTGGGTGGGCAGAAGGAATGCTGATGGGAGTTTGCCTGTGATGAGATCAGGATTAAATGTGACTCCCTCAGTCTGATGGGCTGTGGCCTGTCTGCTTTTGTTCCTGGTGACTGTAGGCATGTCGGAGTAAAAATGGCATTTGTCTGCATTGCTCGCGGATGAACAAGCCACCATCCTGACCATCATGGGGACAGCTGCTGAGATGCAGAGGAATGTGATGCAAGACACAGTCATCGTGTGTGTGTGTGTGTGTGTGTGTGTGTGTGTAGGTAGTACTGTATGTGTGTGGGCGTGCGTTTATGCTATATTTAAAATTTTCAAACGTAGTCCTAAAAGTTCTACTGATACCGTGACTTTTGAAAGGGTACCAAGTAACTGGTTGATAGGTGCATTCAGATACCTCATACTTGGTATAGAGAGACATCTAGTGGAGAAAACATTGAATCACAACTATGAGTTCACATGAGTTTGTCCTGCTTAGCTGAAGAGTGACTCTTCCTGAAGAGATGCCATTTTACTAGAGGCAGCTCAAGTGGCCATTTAACAGCAAGAGGTTCACTTTTCAAGCCTGTCATGGCCAGATGGCTGTGTTAAAAGTCTGGCATGCTGTTGAAGCTGTGATTTATTAACTGTCTTAGAAAACTTATGGAATGGGCCGGCGGGATGTCTGTGTAGAAATGAGCGCAGTTCTGTTGACTAGAGGGAGAGATAAAAGGGAAGCTGTCAAGGTAGGAAAAAAAAAAACAATAATGGCACAATTCATAGAAAGATATCCATTATACCAGTCAAGTCAAATCTAGAGCACAGGACCTTAGACAGCACAAAATATATGCATACCAGTCAAGTAAAATCTAGAGCAGTACCTCAGACATCACAAAATATATGCATTATACCAGTCAAGTAAAATCTAGAGCACAGGACCTTAGACAGCACAAAATATATGCATTATACCAGTCAAGTCAAATCTAGAGCACAGGACCTTAGACAGCACAAAAGTAAAGATCTCTTTGATCTGTCCTATAGCGAGGCAACTGGTGCTGACAGACATGCACACATACTTATGTGTACACACACACACTCACAACCATTTCTACAGCCTTCATCAGGTCTCTGTGTTTGTCCTCATGGCCATGTTACCTTGCACTTCATCCCTTCACAGGAGTGCTTCAATGGCGCAGATGTTGCTCAGATTATTGTCTGAAGAAATGTCATATTATCTTATTATACGATACATACACTCATTGAGAGTATTGCTTCATCAATACACATGATTAACAGAAATATGGGCCTCTCACTTCTCTCATTTCTTTACCACGATCAATCCACAGAGCATGGGCGCAGCAATATTTTGTTGATGATGTCAGGTGTAAAAAATGAAATAAAATAAAATCGATGCTGTGCAAATTGAAAGCGATGTAGTCCTTGATGGTGGTTATGGGTAATATTCTGGGCTGGTCGCTGAGGGCTTGATAACTGGGCCTGAGCGCTCCCCTGGGACGGCCGCTTCTTCGTGTCATGTCACGGCTACTCGAGCAGCCCATTGTCTCCCAAATGAATATGATGATCGAGTAGAATTGGTCCAATGGCTTCGGTGAAACTACCTTCGTCAGATACGGGGAATGACCACTAGGTGGCAGCATACACCAGAACTGAGTCTTGCTATGGGTTGCAGTGGTGGAAGATGTCTTTTTTTGTATGTGCTGCTTAGATTCTAGGTGTGTGTGTGTGTGTGTGTGTGTGTGTGTGTGTGTGTGTGTGTGTGTGTGTGTGTGTGTGTGTGTGTGTGTGTGTGTGTGTGTGTGTGTGTGTGTGTCTGTTTTGTGTGTGTGTCTGTGTGTCTGAAAAACATTGTGATATTGGTCCTTGTTAGTTTCATTTGATTTGACCTGAACTGCAGAAAACAGTTATCCTTGACTAGATGTTTAGGCACATGTGGAGTCACACACTCATTGACACACACACACACACACACACACACACATACACACACACACACACACACACACACACACACCCCTACAAATTTGCTTATTGACTATTGGGCAGATTGCCTCCATTGTATGTTTAGAATGGTAGAATAGGTCTTGGGCATGTGTTCTCAATGCTGCCTCTCAATACCAGTCTGGGTGATGTGGAACAGAACAACTGTTTGCGGTGTGTGCGTGCATGTTGTGTGTGTGTGTGTGTGTGTGTGTGCATGTGCGTGTGTGTGTGTGTGTGTGTGTGTGTGTGTGAGTGTGTGTGTGTGTGTGTGTGCGTGCCAGTGGAACAGTGAACAGTAATGGACAGTGTGCCCGTGTGTCTGGAGCGTTGGCGTGGCCTGGGAGCTCCCTTGGGCCGCCCCTCCGCTATCGATCTGTGTGAAGATAAAGAGTCTCGCTGCTTCCCCAGCCAGTCATGCCTCAGTTCTGCCTGCTTCCTCTCCAATCAGGCACACACACACTCTCACGCCACAGCAACACACCAGCCAGAGAACACACTCACTGCAGAGAGCACGGAGCACAGTGCTGCCACAGACCATAGAGCCTCTATGATGGGCTAATAGCGACTCTTAAGGTGTAACGCATTATGGACCCTTTCAAGAGAGTTCCATTATCAGCATCATAGTTGGCCCCACAAGACTTCCTTTTTAACATTCCATAAGCACTTTGTCTCTGTCTCCCAAGCTAAAACCAGACCGGCAGACACTCATCAGGTCACTTGTATTAAGCAACCTGAGGGGGCAAAGACATGAACTGAATAACACAGGCATTCCCAAATACAAACAGTCTACAAGACTTCCTTTTTAACATTCCATATGTTATCTTAATGCAGAGGAAGTAGATTGTGGCCCAAATAGAACGTTCAAGCATTGTTTTTGTTTTTATTGTTAAAAGGGTCTATAGGAGAAATGTCTCAATTAGCCATGCAGATAGAACTCCTATGCAGATTATAGGGAAAATGTCACAATTGGCCATAGAGATAGAATTTCTGTGCAGTCCTCTATAGTCAGAAACATTATAGAGAATTTGCCAGAATTAGCCATCAATGACTATACATACAGTCATTGTTACCATACAGATAGAACTCCTGTGCAGTCCGATATAGGCGTACACATTATAGGGATAATGTCAGAATTAACCATACAGATAGATGTATTGTGCAGTGCAGTCATATTGTTGTAAATATCATAAACATATGTCCAAAATGTTGCCATATACAGACTTCCTGTGCATTCTCATTGTTCCCGTTCTTAGGTTTGGGGCTAGACAGACCTGTGGCCATATATAATGTATAATCACTCACTCGTGTACACACACACACACACACACACTACTATTGACAACAAAGAAACAATGAAAATCAACCAAAAACTCCTACAGCCACCTCGGCTGCTTTCCTCAGGCCACAGGTTGTCTGAGAGGTCATCTGTACGGGGAGTGTGAAGCCTGGCTACTCTAATCATTACAGGGAGAAAAGTTGCTCCCAGTATTTATCTAGAACAGTGATGTGGGCGGGTTAGCTTCATTAGACCAAGCCCATTGTTGACACTGCAGGTTGCCTTTGTGCTGATTTCCTCTTGTGTGGGTTTAAATGTGGTTAATCAGTGAAAATAGCCGCAAATGACTCCAGGCCATGCTAATGATGCAAGGCTTATGGTCTTAGTGTGATAACTGGCTTGATGAATTTTGTAATTGCTCTGTTCGGGTATGTTTAGTCGCTAAGGAACCGAGGTGGCCTTGAATGCCATGTGAATGCGTGTGTGCTGTCTGCTGCAGGTTAATAGATAAATCAGTGTAGTCTGAAAATCCCAAGTCAAGGTTCAGGCTCATAGCAAAACTCAATATATAGAGAGGAGAAAAGTTCTCCATGCTCTCTGCTTTATTGGTCTCAATACTGAGAGAGAGAGAGAGAGAGAGAAAGAAAGAGAGAGAGATAGAGAGAGAGAGTCCATATGAGGATAGAAGACGAGAATATCAGTGATTACAGTTGAGTGGGGCTGGAACAGAAGGGAAAAGCTGCAATGGGTGTGTCTGTGCTCTTAGCTATGCTGCACTGTGAGTCAGTGTTAACAGGATTAAGTGTGTGTGTGTGTGTGTGTGTGTGTGTGTGTTTGTGCATGTGCATGTGTGTCTGTGTGTGTGCTTACTTGAATATAGCCATGTACCCGTGGATGTGTATTTGTCAACATCTTGTCTAAGATTTTATTGTTTTGCCTGAGTATACGCATATGCATATGAGCCTTAGCTATCGTGTGTGTGTGTGTGTGTGTGTGTGTGTGTGTGTGTGAGAGGTTAGTGCTGAATGCTAGCGTGGGCCAAGCTGTGATGCCTGTGACCTGCAGTGGCATAGCGGGCAGGGCTGAGGGCAGTGGGTGCTTGACGGGGTAACAGAATCCCAG
>NW_027468565.1:29171284-29181284 GCF_046254945.1 Alosa pseudoharengus | reverse complement strand
TACCGGTACAATTTTCACAAAACTTCTTGGAAAGGTGTAGCACAGGCTAAGGAAATCCCATACATGTTTGGAGCCGATCAGACTGAAAGGGAACATTTTCCATATTGTAGCCTATTCTCGCAATGATAGCGAAAGTGAAACGTTTTATTTTAAATGATGAATTTGTGCAAGCCTGTGTCATTTCTTTCACGTCTTTCAACATAAATAATGCATTCATATGCTAGTAGTAATGCCAGAAATTACCGTGTATAGGCCTCAAATGATTGTTGCATCTTGCATATTATTTAGATTCGCACTCAATCGCGCATCCATGCAGGCAAAACGTGATCAAATGTGGCGATGTTTACAATACGTGATAGCCTACAGTTAATGTGAATCGCGGACAATAACCAAAGAAAGGAATTTGCACCTCCATTCACCAATTAAAGGCTGTAGTAGGCCTAGTGTTTCTACATGTTGGCACAAAATGTAATTTATGTCAGAAGCCAGTCTATAATGCATACAGGGGTAACATGAGGTGAGTCAGACAGAAGAGGGGCCTGACTTAGTAGCCTATTCCTGAATCTTGTCCCTTTCAAACTACGTTAAAATTGTGTGATTAGCCGCCAGCATAATAAAATCTAAATTAAAAGACAAAATCTTATTAGGCTCTAAACCTATGAGTCTAATCCTTAATTTAAAAAAATCTTCAGGTTTAAGTAATAAGTCAAAGAACCACATTCTGTGTAATATAGAGGTAATCATAAGATACTCTAGTTTGTAATTTCTTTTAAAGTATACATTTTGAACACAAATGGGATGGACCAGTGAAGTTGCTTCTTCTCCACCCTTCTCTTTTCACAAAACTCACGGGGGGGGGGGGTTTGGAATAACCTAATTAACTGACCTAACTAACGACTTGTTTGTGATTTTTAATAATATTTTTGCATGGTAGGAAATGTATTGAAATTCTGTTTGGGGGTCCCTCAGACCCCACCACAGATTTGGTCCCCCCCAATGTTGACATCATGACTACGGCCTTGGCACTTAACACTACCAGCTCCTCATGTGAGAAGTTACAAGTTAC
Organism: Alosa pseudoharengus; assembly: GCF_046254945.1. Lineage (NCBI taxonomy): Eukaryota > Metazoa > Chordata > Actinopteri > Clupeiformes > Clupeidae > Alosa > Alosa pseudoharengus. The sequence goes on along the minus strand of NW_027468565.1, from coordinate 29,180,218 downwards.
CTCAACATAAAGGTAATTACCACGCGATTTAAATAGCTTTCTGTCATTACGAAAACATTTAATTTAAGCCATAGGTTTTGGCCCTATTTGTATGTGTATCCAAAGGCTGCTGAAGCGCAGGGTAAGTTTTTTCCCCTCGTTTCAGTGATTGGTAGCCTACATCATCTGGGTGATGGCTTCGAATATGTGTAGCATTTTTTCCACTCACATACCCAACAACTGCTGATCAACGCCGACACACAGTTTCATCTTATCCACCACTCTTTCGCCTGTACTAACGTTACTGTAACTGAAGTTCTCAAACTTGCGATCTTAAAGAGACCAGTGGATCCTCTAACTCTTGTGGGTCTAACCTTAGTGCTGCTAATGACTGACAGACTCGACCGACGTCCTGACAAAAAAAAACATAGGCGCCAATCAGAGCTTCAGAGCTAAGGCGAGGCTAAAGATTAGCGTTAGGTGTCGCTAAAGAACTCCCGTAACTCTCGCTACTTAACAGTAATTGAGCATGACATTAATTAATCCGCACACGAGTTTTATTTATTTTTATACCGTGTATTCTCCGTGTAAATTCATGCACCGAACCGTGACGCCCGTACCGTTTCGGTTCAATACGAATACATGAACCGTTACACCCCTAATATATATATATATAGTCTCTCTGTCTCTGTCTTTTATATATATATATATATATATATATATATATATATATATATATATATAGTCTCTCTGTCTCTCTGTCTTTTTTATATATATATATATATAAAAATATATATATATATATATATATAGAGAGAGAGAGAGAGAGAGAGAGAGAAGAGAGAGAGAGAGAGAGAGAGAGAGAGAAAAAGAGAGAGGGTGAGAGAGGCCCAGTCCATGTTCTCTCTCCTGCAGTGCAACATGTCTCTGATAGGGTGGTCTATATTCACAATGACTCAAACTAAATACATTTAGGTTGTGCTCTGCAGCCTGTATTTCACTCATGGGTTCACACACACACACACACACACACACACACACACACACACACACACACTCAGTGGGGTGTTGCGAGCAGTGAGTGTAGAAAAGTATTGCCTTGCTTGCCATTGCAAATAGGAAGGCTTTTCTCCCCATCCCTCTTGAGCACAACCTGCAGCCTCACAGACGCCGCTGCCATTGGTTTTGAATTCAAACGCAGCCCTGTTCAAACCAGCGCAGCCGTATTTGCATTCCCGAGATGGAAAAGTGCCGTCGTTTTCTCAGCCTGATGCGTGTTTGCTGGAATTGGAACAGACCTCGACTTGGCCTGAACACCTTATTGGATGACTTTTAGAAATAGCACATCACTACATCCAGAGATGCCACGTGTAGAGGGAATAGAGATCTGTAGTGAAGGCTGGAAGGGCCAAATAGTGTGTGTGTGTGTGGGGGGGGCTTCTGCTGTCTATGATGACATTGGTGGTTTAATGGCGTGACATATGTTCCTTCCATCACAATGAAATTGAGTTTCCTGTGAGTGTGTGAGTTTGTGTGCAGTGTGTGTGTCTGTCTACTGAAGGTGTGGTCTGTGTGAGACACTGTCTGCACCTTAATGGTGCCATACATACAAGTACTTGCAGACATATAAGTGCCTGCACACACACTCACATGCGCGCGCACGCACGCACGCACGCACGCACGCACGCACGCACACACACTCTCTCACACACACACACACACACACACACACACACACACACACAGTCTGCACCTCTGAGGTGCCATACTGAAAAAGACATTCAAAGACGACCTTTGACAACCATTCGCTAGACCACCCATGAGTTGACCTGACAACCTTACGAGCAACTCATCAGGTCACCCTGACAACACTATTACTGCGTGCACACACACACACACACACACACACACACACACACACACACACACACAGTGTGTGAGAGAGAGAGACATATTACACCTCATGGTGCATACTCACTTGTGCAAGCATACAACACACACACACACACACACACACACACACACACACACACGCAAACACAAACACACATACACTCACACACACACACACACACACACACACTCACACACAGACACACACATGCTCCACACATACCTAACTCAATCACACAATGTCACCCACACGTCATTAGTTGAGTTACCCTTCGACTAATGGAGCGGGATTGCATTCCTCATTGATGGCTTATTTGTAGAAATGTTCCAGAAGATTCTTCAGATGCTTCATGTTTGCTTTCGAGACTACAAGCGAGTGTTATTATGACTGTGCTTGAGGGGGGCTCTGAGGTGCACTAACGTTGTGATTTTTAAGCCATAGTTATTACTATTGTCTCTGTCCTTCCATATTATTGAGCCTGGGGTTTATCTGTTATTAACTCAAGGTGGTATTTTTTGTTCATTTTGGTCTAGACTTTGTGCTGATCTTCATCTCGGCGTCTGTTTGCAGTAGAGTGTGGTTGTTGTTGTTGTGGTTGTTGTTGCTGTTGCTCCTAAGGGAGTAATCACTGACATTATTTTTTTGGTCTACGGTCAAGGTCAGTTATGAAAATTGAGTTTCATCATTTCATAAATGGGTCCATGTGATGGAATGGCTACCGTCTGCCCCTCCACATGCTGGCGTGGAGGCTGTTTGTGCTGACCCCATGGCTGATTTTCCACCGCCGGACGCAGTCATGACATATTGTCATTAATCCCCAGGCTCCGGGTGGTTGGGTCGTGGTGTGCGGATGGTGCTGTGCTGTGCTACGCTTGTCCCCGGAGCTCTCCTCAGGTTTAATTAGATGGATGATATTCCCGATAATATTTGAGCTCATCACGCAAAACAGATGAGAACATGTCCCCCGCCACTACCGGCCTGCTAAAATGGCAAAAGCAGAACGCAGCCACTACTGTAGCACACAGAAAGCACACTGACTGATTTACATAGACAGAATATGGAATGCTTTTATACGTGCAGGATAATGGATGACACAGACTCTGGGCAGGAGGATAATGAATCACACCGAGGTGGAGGTGGTAATATGGATATTTAGCAGTGCATGATTTTAAGCTACTCCATCCTACTTAGACCACATTTGCCACACTTACATGTTCATTTGCAGATATGATTTACATATTTTCATCCCTAAAATAGACCTGCAGTCCAAACTGCTGGTGCTGGCTGTAAATGGATTTTTCCATCGTTTCTTCCATACCTCTCATTGCCAAAACTAGCATGTTTTTATGCCAGTTGTCAAGCATTAGCTGCATAACATCCCTGTGGGCTTGAGCTCAAGACATACTCTAATTGTTATAATTGTATAACTATGATTAACTGCCCCTTTTCAATCCCCTGGCAATCTGATGTGAAATGCCAATAAATTACAATCCTGCCCACCACTTAATGTGTACAGATGCCATGGTCAGTATGAAGGGGCCCGCATGATTGATGAAATGCCCTCACATTCACCGTAAATCAATATATACGTAGAAGTCAGTATAAATCTCTCACATTACATTGTTTAAATTGCAGACCCTTTCACCGTCAGTGAGAGAGGTAATTACTAGCTAATTGTGGAGTTATTTGGTAGAGCAACAATCCAGTAGCGCCACCACAACTGCCTTTTTTTTTGTTTTTAATTCCCACCATCGGGAGCGCCTGATGGCCCTTATGGTGTTTGGTAAACCTGCATTCAAGGTCTTGCTTGAGACTGTATCAACCCCACCCCCCTCCCAGGAGCTAATCATTGCCGTGGATGGGGAATTAAATGGATTATAGAGAGGATTAGAAAGCTCTCTTTAGTGGTATCAGGAGGAGTGGTTGTCATGTTGATGGCTTAAAATGAATGTCACTGTCTCCTCCCCCCACCCCTTCCTCCCCTTGGGGACAGTGAGTAAACAGGAAGCCTTTGATCCCAGCAGGAGGGGTATGGGGTATGGGATGTCTCCGATACCAACCCTCCAAAGCCCAGCTCTACCTTCCCACTACTTAATGAGTTTTTTTTTTTTTTTTTGTTTTTTTTTTTTACATTTATCATGTCATATCTCATATTCTCATGAGTTAATGTCATTGAAAGTCATTGAAAGCGTAATCGATTATGTTAAGTTTGGCATGTGAAGCTGTAGGCTATGTTTTCCCATTATGTTCAGAATATACAGTATTAAGGTTTTGCACCTCCGTTCTAATGTTACGTCACCGTTTGTTTACAACTAGAGTGGTAGGCAAGAATGGTAGGCAAGGCACTGCAGAGTGGTAGGCAAGCCTACAACAGTCGGGTTGCATAGGCTACACATAGTTAAAAATAGCTTCAAAATTGAAATTTTAATATCAAATATTGACTGGGATGCCAACCACTTGTGTAGGCCCTAACAGTTGGTTTTACAATAAGAAGCAAAAAGGCGACAAACGACCGTTTAGCCTACCTATCCTCATGGTTGTGGAGGATGATCGTTAGCAGCTTGAAGTCTTTTATTCACAAGATGGCCTAATGGTGTAGCCTAGGCTACTGTCTACGAAGACGTAGGCTAAAATACAACTTTCTACAGTCATCCAAAAATGAATTGCCAGAGATCTATGAAGGGAAAAAGTGCAGCATTTTAAACATGGCAAGAATATTTTTACCGGAACAGTTTGTTCTAATTTGTCTCGTGAAATTCGTGCTTGTGGGCATCAATCACCTATCTTCTGTCTTTCTATTTCAAGTTATCATGAGTGTCATTTGATTATATAATCACAACAAATGATAATAAATGAAAACAGAATAGGCTTATGTGCTATAACCTACAGGTCAGCTAACTCCCGTATGTCAAAATAAACTGATTTGACCAAATTGTTTAGCGATCACACACAACTTAACACAGCAACCTCAAACACCACTGTTGAACACTGGATCCTAGGCTACTGCTTCAGTCATGTAAGAAATAAGCAGTTTATGAATTATCTTTACCCGTTTAATCAAGTCCACATGACCAAAATAACAGCATATTTAAAGGCTGAGCTAGCATAACAGCCTAATATAGCCGATGCTGTAATGGGTAACTAATAAAGTTTCATAGCCTACAATTAATTAACTTTATCACTCACATTCTGAGTTTTTCTGGGTGGTTTTATCCATGCAGATCGTCTTCGAATAAGCCATCACTGTTATATGTTATAGGATCATGACTTTAACGCCATTAATGTTACATGATGCTGACTGACGCTAGCTATAACTGTAACGTCTGCTGATACTGCCTACCAAAACCTGTCGCTGTTCATTTGAAGCTAAATGATCAAATATTGTTTGATTTTGTGTCAACTTTCAGAGGGAAGACATGTTCCTTTCTGGCCAAATTTCACAGCTTCTAAGAAAGTCTATCGTCTTCGTGTAAACCGAGTTTTGAACAGAGAAAAAAAGTTAGGCTGCAGGTTCTCCCATAACGTTATCGATACAGATCAATGCACCAAGTCAGGGCGATTTTTAGCGAAATAACGTTCCTGTGACAGGCTATCAAATATTGAACAATGGGATAACGTTTCATCATCACCTTTATTGATGCCTGAAATGTTGACATTGCTGAAATACAGAGATGTAGCCTACTGAGAGGCAGCTGCAGACAACAATGTTCAATGGGTTCAACTTGTCCCTTGCCTACCAGGTGGATGTAAACAAAGCTATAGAACCTAGAATACGTCACATGAAAAACGTTAATATGCCATTAACAATATAGGCCTGCATTCATGGTGTTGAGCTGTGTGATTCCATTTGATTCACTCCGAATGGTAGGCAAAGGGTGGGCTCGTGTGTGTGTGTGTGTGTGTGTGTGTTTGTGTGCACCAATATATGTGTGCCTACCTACACTGTAAATATATTAACACATTCTTCCGACTGCAATTTTTGATGTTTGTAGGCGTTGCTACTATCGTTTAATACAGCCACTTTCGATTTCGAACGTACAGTATAGCGTCGTCCCCTCACGTCGCTGATTGGGCAGGTAATCTGCAGATGGAAACTTTAGTGAACTATGGTGTTCCAGACTAGTATCTCCCTGAAAGGAGATCTACTGTAGGTGGGCGTGACTAGGTTAGTAACACTGTCCCTTTTTACTCTATTAGTAGAATTTTGTAGCTGTTCTGTGTTGTATGTAAATATATGATTGTAATCATGAGTATTCCATACACAAACACATCTCATCACAATTCACACATCACACACCTTTTCACATGCACACTTCCAAGCTCATTCCAATGCACACACACACACACACACACACACACACACACACACACACATACACACACACACACACACCTAGCAGCCCCTACAACCACAGAAAGTGTTGATATTTTTATGTGAAAATAATCTGTTCAAATCCAGTCTTATTTGCTTTGGCAAATTCAAAGGAAGGCTTTTGTCATGCTATTGAAGCCTGTTGAATTGAATTGAGCTGAATTTAAATGAATTCTCATTTGATCAATTTTGGCATTTCTCTTTATTCATCTTGACAGCTATATGGTTATGGTAAGTGTGGTATGGTTGGCATATCAAACTCTATGTGAGTGAGACACTTATAATGAAAGACATTCCAACACTGACTATAGACAACACACACACACACACACATGCACACACGCATACTATTGAAGACTTTAATGTGGAGAGAGAGAGAGAGAGAGAGAGAGAGAGAGAGAGAGAGAGATACACTAATGATATACCAATCATCCTTTTATTTAAAATTTCACTCAGGTGAGTCTGCCGTGGAATCAAATGGCATATTTAATACATTTGCTGGAGGGGTAAGAATCACAAAGAGCCTCACACAGTATGATTTAATCACATTTCTTGGAGTAATTTGGAGCTTTTTTATCACCATGAAACAACATTTGTGAGGAATCACCAGACTGATTATTGTAGACGCCCTTCATTTGCAGCAAGTCGTGCAGATCTGACATTATAACATAGCAAAAACAATATGGGTGGGTGTAGCTCCTCTCCTCTTCTTTGCTTTCAACATCTACCCATTCCCAAATGTGTGTGAGAGAGAGAGGGGGGTCGTGAGAGGGAGGGAAGGAGAAAGAGAGAGAGAGAGCCTTTGACTTTTGAGGTTCCTTTAGTCAAAAAGGAAACCTGGTAACATTAAAACCAACCCATGATAAAACCTCCCTCCACCCCCTACCCCACCCCACCCTCTCAAAAAACACACACAAAAAAAACAGTAACCCAAAACAACAACAAAAAATACAAAAATTAACCCACAAATTATGCAAAAAAAATACCACAAAAAAGAAAAAAACAATCAACCAGACAGACACAGAGAGAGAGAGAGAGAGAGAGAGAGAGGGCAGGAGAAAGAGACAGAGGTAGAGTCAAAGAAAATAGTTTGAAGAGAGAGACCCAAGTGAAAAGATGAAAGTATGACTTGAGAAAGAATAACAGAGAGAGGGAGGGGAGGTGAAAAAATGTGGTGACATAGAGAGGGAGAGAAAGAAAAGGAGGGAGGTGGAGAGACGGAGAGAGAAAGAGGTCACTGAGGTGAGGTGTGGAGGCGGTCAGGTGTGCTTGGCCAGGCAGAGGAGAGGGCTCCCAGGGACACATTGGTACGTGTGCCTCTCTCTCTCTTTCTTTCTCTGTGTGTGTGTGTGTGTGTGTGTGTGTGTGTGTGTGTGTGTGTGTGTGTGTGTGTGTATAGTAGTAGTAATAGGTTTGTGTATGACTGGAACATGAGACCTGGCAAGGACACCTCTACCACAACAGGCAGCTTCAGCAGCTCCATAATGACACTGGCCTACACACACACACACACACACACATACAGAGAGAGATAAAGATTTAAACACATATTTACACACAGAAACACACTCACACACACATAAGCACACCTGGGAGGCACAAGTACACTTATATTTACGCACACAAACTCAAACCGCTATAAATCCCGTTTCACTCACAAGCATGCATACATGAATGCAATATAAACCATAAAACAAGTCCCACATACAGTAACACACACACACACACACACACACACACACACACACAAGCATACACACACGCACACACACACATATACATACACACTAAACTTTTGGAAATCCCCCCCCCCTTTATCTTGACAGAACAAACATTTTTCAAATAGTGTAATAAAGGATCTCTATTTATCCGCAACATACTGTATATTCTTCTCAAGCCAAGGTTGCCCTGATGAAACGTACAGTACCTGCCAGCACATTTGTAGATTATTCTCACAGTGACTGATGATGATGATGCTTTAAAAACTCTGTGTAAAACACTAAACAAATGTATAAAAGCATGTGAAATATATAGGTCATATAAAGTTTAATAATAAAGACAGAAATAAATGGTTAAAGGCTAAAACTAATATATTAACATTATAGAGAAAAGGTTAAGACAAATAGAAATGAACATAGGCAAGTAAAAAAAAAGAAGTTTGTGAGAAAAATGAACAAAACCATAAATATGTTTAATGGAACAGAATAAAACGGCCTAAAACCACCATAAAACAACCATTACAAAGTGAGCTTGAGCAGAAAAGCATGATCGTCTGATTGATTAAAGGCACAAATAAAAGCAAAACAAAAAACAAACAAAAAATATATGTAGTTCTTCTAAAAATCAGTGCAATGTGGATCTGAGACAAAGAGGCTCACCATTATTCAACCGCAACCTTAAAACATGAACAACAAGCAGCACCCACCTGGGCTGAGGCCCTGTTATGGACCCAAGCACAATCGCGTTCTGTTTAAAAACCTGCCACCAGAATGGATGCTCATCACAGAAAACAACACCACACATGGAGTCCTGCTATTTTGGCAGACTGATATTACCTCCATATGTTAAATAATTGTATGTGTGTGTGTGTGTGTGTGTGTGTGTGTGTGTGTGTGTGTGTGTGTGTGTGTGTGTGTGTGTGTGTATGTGTGCACGCTTGTTGGTTGTGATGGAAACTGGCTCAGGCAAG
>NW_027468565.1:29161284-29166284 GCF_046254945.1 Alosa pseudoharengus | reverse complement strand
GGCCTCCTGGCACAGGCATGCCAAACGATTTTTGCATCCACTATTAAAAACCTGGCAAAAATTGATTAGGCATTTTTTCCGCCGTTCGCTTAAGTATGATATGTGGCTAATGGCTCCGTCTGTTGGAACGGTGTGCCCGACGAGGTGTTAATCATCATGTCTACTCCGAAAGCATTCGCCAGTGGAGACAGACGTGGCATTTAGTGTGGCGGCGGTGGTTGGTGAGATGAAATAGGTGCTGTTTGCGTGAACAAGCGCAGAGTGTGTGTGTGTGTGTGTGTGTGTGTGTGTGTGTGTGTGTGTGTGTGTGTGTGTGTGTGTGTGTGTGTGTGTGTGTGTGTGTGTGTGTGTGTGTGTGTGTGTGTGTGTGTGTGTGTGTGTGTGTGTGTGTGTGTGTGAGTGTGTGTGTGTGTGTGTGCATGTACAAGCGCAGAGTTATGGCTTTGTCTTTCCCCTAACGCTGCTCTCTCTAATGGCTCTCCTGCCACATTACTCTCTGTAATGTCAAAGCTGCGCTCATCCTCTGGCAAATGTGTGTGTGTGTCCGTGCAGCTTTCTGCATTAAATCTGTATCTGTTTTTGCACATATGTTTGACCAATGTGTGTGACTTGTGTGTGTGTGTTTTTTGTTCAATGTTATTTACTTATTTATTTTCAAAAATGTATCTCAGTCTGCTCTCCCAGCCCTGTCTACCTGTGTTGGGTGTGTGTGTGTGTGTGTGTGTGTGTGTGTGTGTGTGTCTGTGTCTGTGTGTGTGTGTGTGTGTGTGTGTGTGTGTGTGTGTGTGTGGTGTGTGTGTGTGTGTGAGAGAGCATCTTTTATCTCTACTCTTTGCCAATGCATTGACAGCTCACTGAGCCTATCTCTCCACCTGCCTCTGTTTGGAAATGCAAACTTATACGGTGTCTGCTCACTGCAGAATATATGTGCATACCTGTGTATTTATGTACCTCTGTGATCTTACACACAGTTTACACACACTACACATACTCTCTCTCTCTCTCTGAGAGTTTACAGTTTACACACACTACACATACTCTCTCTCTTTCTCTTTCTCTCTTACACACACACACACACACACACACACACACCCAACACAGAGAGAGAGAGAGAGAGAGAGAGAGAGAGAGAGAGAGAGAGAGAGAGAGAGAGAGAGAAAGAGAGATGTAGCATGAGGTTAAATGTTCTTTTGCATAATTGGTGCAGTGGAGAGGGTGGGCCGCCTTGTTTCTTGATGTCTACATTTCTATTGCATAAGTCCCCTGAGCCGGACAAGTACAGTGCTGCATCTCATTAGCATGCTAATCAACCTCCTGCTAGTGAGCACCACTGTGTGTGTGTGTGTGTGTGTGTGTGTGTGTGTGTGTGTGTGTGAGTGTGTGAGTGTGTGTGTGAGAGAGAGAGAGAGAGAGAGAGAGAGAGAGAGAGAGAGAGAGAGAGAGAAGAAAAAACACAGCATAATGAGGTTCTCCACCAGTGGTCAGTTGTTAGTGCAGAGTTCCATGGAAGTGATGCGGCAGGATATGGGAGAATGGAGTGAATTGTGAAGGAAGGTTGTTGAGATGGTCCAAGCTTAAGATTGTGATGGGATATTGAGCCTTAGTGAGGTATCCTTTGTGATGCTTGTATTTGATAAAGGTGACTTCAAAGGTTGTTTTAGTTTTATCATTTTTTTTTCAGTGGATGTTTTGTTTACAGAGGAGACTCCCTTTTGTTTGGAGCAGGGAGGACTGAGTTAAGAGTCCATGTGCAATCTGTTGCTAAAAAGTGACAGAGAGAGTGAGTGAGTGAGTGAGTGAGTGAGTGAGTGAGTTGGAATACAAATTCTACTTCTCCGGGCTTGTGAAGATCTCATATCACACAGCTCCCATTCTCCCTACACACACACACACACACACGCACGCACACACAGAGTGAGAGAGAGAAACATACTGTAGATAGAGACTAGCCTCACACTGAAATCAAGCAGCTGCGTAATGGGGCTGCAGAGACCTACTACTGCAATGCTACAGTGTTTTAAATGTCCCGTGGTTCTTCTTTAACACTCCTTTAGGATGCTCCCCTTGTGTGTTTGCATAGGTCTGTATTAGTATGCTGTGTGTGTGTGTGTGTGTGTGTGTGTGTGTGTGTGTGTGTGTGTGTGTGTGTGTGTGTGTGTGTGTGTGTTTTAGTTAAACAAAGCACTCATCTTACACCCCAACATCTGGAATGCATCAACAAGCGTTTAAATGATCACAAGAGTTTCTGCAGCTGGTGCTTTAGGCCTGGGAAGTGTGTGTGTGTGTGTGTGTGTTTGTGTGTCTGCATCTGTGTCTGTGTGTGTGTCTGTGTCTGTGTCTGTGTGTGTCTGTGCCTGTGCTATTGTTTGTGTGAACAGTTGTATGTGTATATTTGTTTTGTGTGTGAATGTGTATAGGAGTGTGTGTGTGTGTGAGGGAGCATGTGTGAGTGTTATGGCTCTGTAGTGACATTAATGGCTGTGGGTATCGAAAAAAGCCTTGCCTGGATTTAAATGTATTTATTTTCTTCTCTTTCCCCCCTCAGGTTAATGTTCCATTTGTTTAAATCCCTGATCGATTAGGCCATTACAGAAAGTGATGCTGTTTTTGCTAATCTTTCAGTTCAATTGATTGAGAAGTCGAGCAATTAACACCAAGCTGCATTTTGGCTGTGTTCACCCTCTTTTTTCTTTCTCTCCCTCTCCTTCTTTCCCTTCTCTCAGATTGCCTTTCTCTCTCTCTCTCTTGTCCTCCACCTCTCTCTCTTTCTCTCTCTTTTGTTCCTCCTCTTTCAAGTTTTCCCTGGGCATTCTGCAGTGACTCTGTGTTAGGGAGATCGCCATGGCGATCTGTATGAAGGACATCCAGCTCAGTTCCGGTCAGTCACCCCGGTAACACTAAGCACCACTTTGTCTTGCCTTCGATCCTGACAGTGCACAATTAGCTGGCCTAATACCGCTCAATGACTGTAATCACAGGCTTTTTGAAAATGGCTGCATCTTTCATGGAGTCGCCGCTGACAAAAGGAGGGAGAGAGAGATGGAGGGAGAGATAGAGGGGGAGAGAGAGAGAGAGAAAGAGAGACAGAGAGAGGGGCAGATGACGTGTTTTGTATTCCATGTTTTCTGTGATACTCCCCTGTCCTCTGTTCCTATTCTTCTTCTCTCCTTCATTCTTAGCTTGTTCCCCTCACGTCCACTCCTGTTGTCCTGACTTCCTGTTCCCCTCACGTCCAATCCTGTTGTCCTGACTTCCTGTTCCCCTCACGTCCACTCCTGTTGTCCTGACTTCCTGTTCCCCTCACGTCCAATCCTGTTGTCCTGACTTCATGTTCCCCTCACGTCCACTCCTGTTGTCATCTCTTCCTGTTCCCATCACGTGTACTCCTGTACTCCATCTCTTCTTCCACTTCTCTTATTTTCCTGTTCTCATTTTAACGCACCTCTCACTCTCAGAGAGAGAAAAAGAGAGGGAGAGGTCTTTTTTTAAAGTCTATTTTTGGGGGCTTTTGGCTTTATATTGATATAGTGAAGAGAGACATGAAGCGAGTGGGAGAGAAAGATGGAGTGGGATCGGGATATAACTGCAGGTCGGAATTGAACCTGGGTTCCCGTGGGCACTGAGACCCAAATGTGGTACGGTGCTGCTGCTTGTGCCACAGCTCCCCCAAGGGAGAGATCATTTTGTGCAAAGTTTTGTAGGGAAATGTGGTGACTTTGAGAGTTTGCTTTACTGTCCTTGACACACACACACACACACACACACACTTGCACATTGATGCAATGCTTGAAAGGGACCCTACAGGGCAAGGCCAGAGACACACACACACACACACACATTCAAACACACTCACAAGTTGTCTTTAAGCCCGCTGAATTCTCTCACCTGAACATGTCAGGGTTAATTCAGTTTATGAGCCTGCTGTACAATATCCTTAACTCTGGTATCAGTTATTGAAGTCTCATTTCTTCCTCTCACGCTATCCATGACACACACACACACACACACACACACACACACACACACACACACACACACACACACACACACACACACACACACACACACACATATACACCCACATTTTTTCATTATAGAAGGATATCTGTTTGTGAAAGAGAGTATGTGCATCTTGCAACCAAGCTGGAAACCAGTTTTATATTGTCATTCACTGTCATTCTCTTTCTCTCTCTCTCTCTCTCCCTCTCTCTCTCTATTTTGCTCTCTCTCTATCTTTATCTCTCTCTCTCTCTTTTTCTTTCTTTCCCTCCATCTCCTTTTCTTTCACAGTAGTGTTTTATACAGCCATGAGAATGCAGCCGGTCCACCATGATTGATGAGTTCCTCTGGAGGCTGATCTTCCCTCCCCTCCCCTCCCCTCCCCTCCCCTCCCCTCCCCTCAGACTCTGATATTAATTCCCCCCACAATCACAGCTCCAGCACAGGGCTGCCTAGACCATACAGGATATATTGTAGTGACCAGGCCAGATCTATGTGCTCCAGGTCATATGTATTCCAGCGAGCAGCTCAGATTATTTGCAGCCAGTCAGTGACCAGTCAAAATCACATGTTCTCCAGTGATCGCCCTACATATTTCTGGGTTACATGTAGGTTATGCAGTGCTACTTGTTCTGTGGTTCCTGGTGTGATGTTTAATATGCTTGTAACAGTAACTAGTGACCATGGTAACTTTGCCCAGTTACCCTTGGTATTTCAGGGGCCTGTGCATCTTCAGAAATATCCTGTCCTCTGTCTGAAGCTCATTAATTGGTCATTAAAATGGATATGCCCTGCTAACTCAAAGCCAGCTGGAGGGCGTCCAATGAAAAACTAATTAAACACCTGTCTTTGTGTGTGTGTGTGTGTGTGTGTGTGTGTGTGTGTGTGTGTTTGTGTGGGTGGGTGTTTTGTATGTAAATGAATGGTAATACATATAAACACACCTATATTTACTTGTGTGTGTGCTAACTAAACACCTTTCATTGTGTGTGTGTGTGCAT
>NW_027468565.1:29126284-29153784 GCF_046254945.1 Alosa pseudoharengus | reverse complement strand
TATAGTGGACAAAATCACACAAGCACACAAACACATACAGAGACCCAGATGCCGTCACAGACAGACACAGACATTCCTGAACATTGTGTAACCTAAACAGAGAGGAAACCGCAAGTACATTTAGCATTAATGTGGTGTCCTTGATGAACCATATAAGGCAGCCCAAGGCAGCTTTCAATGCATGGACAGCCTCCTCTCTTTCTCCCTCTCTCTCTCCCTCTCTCAGCCTCCTCTCTTTCTCCCTCTCTCTCTCCCTCTCTCTCTCCCTCTCTTTCTCCCTCTCTCTCTCCCTCTCTCAGTCTCTAGTGTAAGGATCTCATTAATACTTCAGTATCTCCACATATGGAGAGTACAGTTTAGCTTCTTTCAGCAACTAGCCGTTATAAGGATATATGCACGCACACACCCACACACAATCACTCACTCACACACACACACACACTTTCAAATGCATTTACACACTCACTTCCCAGTTCAGGAATATGCAGCACAGAATTATAAATGAAGAGAGAGCGCATGAAGGAGCCTTAACACACCAGACACCAATGGACACACACACACACAGCAGACACCAATGGACACACACACACACACACACACACACACACACACACACACACACACTAGAGACCAGACAGACTCTGAGGCCCACATCTGCAGTAAGTGGAGGGAAGCAGAGAGCCATTCCAGGGATAAGTGGAAAAAAGAGAGAGGGAAAAAGAGGGAGAAAATAGAGCACAAAGGCTATGGTGATGGGTCGGGTACTTTCTGTGTAAGTGACCATTAGCTATGAGAATAGATGTTTTTGTTGTTGTTTGTTTGAAGATATGGAAATGAGTTTGTGGGTGTGAATGTATGTAGAGGTTTTTGCGAGTTTCTGGGGGCTGTGTAGTCCACATCTATGACAAACTAAACTTAGTTTGGAACTATAAACTCAAACTAAACTTTGTTTGAATTTATTTATTTATTTATTTATTTATTTATTTGTTTGAAGTACACACACACACACACACACACACACACACACACACACACACACACACACACATACACTGCAGTCTCATGTCCTTGTCTTGCCCGATCACAGCTCATAATCGTCTGTCCAAACTAACTGTCCGTAATTGCTGCCCTCCTCCCAGCTGGCTCAGTGCTGCTCTTCTCCCTGTCAGACTCCCTCCTTCTCTTCTGCCCCCACCAGATGGAGAGGTGACACATGCAACGCAGTGCAATGTCCGCTCGCCCAGACTAGAGACCAGAGCTTCTGAGGGAACGGCCGGTTCAGGGGATGAGACACAAGTCTCTCTCCTTTTTGTGTTCTTTAATCCTCGTTAATCCCTTTATCTGTCCAAGTCTGTCTCCTTTTCCTTGTGCCCTCAAACTCGTGTGGCCAAATCCACCAAAAAGGCGAAAGTTTCAGATAATGGCTACTCTCTGTCTGTCTGTCTGTTTCTCTACACCTGTATCTCTCTCTAGCTCTGCACGTTTCCTCTCCACTCTTCTGTTTACTGTCAAGTGTGTTTGGGGAGGAAAACTGACAAAATATGATGGATCATCATATCTGTTCTGTTTTCTGTCACCTATGGGATTCAAGCCTCTGGCAGTGTGTGTGTGTGTGTGTGTGTGTGTGTGTGTGTGTGTGTGTGTGTGTGTGTGTGTGTGTGTGTGTGTGTGTGTGTGTGTGTGTGTGTGTTTGTCTGTGTGTCTGTATCTGTGTGTGTGTGCCTGTGTGTGTCTGTCTTTGTGTGTGTGTACAGTATGTGTGTGTGTGTATGTGTGTCTCCTATACTGTGCGAGGTTGTAAGCATCCTCATGATAAGGGTAGAGAGAGGCGGAAAGAGAGGAAGCAGACAGAAGGAGAGAGAAATACGGAGAAAAGAAAGAGAGAGAGAGAGACAGAGGAAAGAGAGAGAGAGAGACAGGTGTAGATGAAAAAAAAGCTGGAGAGAGAGAAGGTGCAGAAGGAGGACAACATGTAGAGATGGAGATAGAGATGGAGAGGGAGAGAGAGAGAGAGAAAGAACAGATAGAAGGAAGACAACCTGGAGAGAGAGAGAGTGCTGTAATGTGTTTAGTCTCTCATGATCTCTGTAAATATGCACTCATGACAGAGCTGCTAACATTGGCAGAGTCAGATGTGTGCATGCATATGTGTGTGTGTGATTGTGTGTGTGTGTGTGTGTGTGTGTGTGTGTGTGTGTGTGTGTGTGTGTGTGTGTGTGTGTGTGTCCATCATCATCTGCATCAGCCCCCATAGCCTATTGGGTCACATAGCAGCTGCTGTTGACAAAGCTGATAAATCAGAGCCCAATTATACTGTGTGTGGTCTGCTTGTGTGTGTGTGTGTGCGTGTGCGTGTGTGTGTCTGGATGTCATCTTTTTTGCAGTGCTTCGGTCCATTCAATTTCCAACACCATTCAATCCTGACTCTCTTGCAGTTTACAGTAGCCAATCTCTCTGTGTGTGTGGTGTGTGTGTGTGTGTGTGTGTGTGTGTGTGTGTGAGTGTGTGTGTGTGTGTGTAGATTGTAGATGTCTACACAACATGTGTGTGAGTGTGTGCCTGAGTGAACCTGCTGATCCCCTCTCTGCCAGTCATAGAGGTGATTTATGATGTTACTAGTCAGTGGTTCATCCTTTCTATCTCTATCTTTGCTTTCTTCCCACATATTAGAGAGTAGATATTCTTCTCTCTGTTGTGCCTAGACACCAAAGTAAGGGTGTGATCACAATGGCTCCCCTGCTTTGAAGCGTTTGCCAGGGCACCACTCTTAGCTAAGGAGAGGTTCTGTTTCTCTCGGACCAGGCAGTGCAGCTAACTGGGCCGCAGGAAGTTGGAGTGCATTTGTCATTTCTGTTGTGGGTAGACTGGCACCATGTAGCTTAATGGTCAGGACCTGGTGGACTGCAAGATAATGTTTGTTTATTCTTTCTTTCTTTCTTTCTTTCTTTCTTTCTTTCTTTCTTTCTTTCTTTCTTTCTTTCTTTCTTTCTTTCTTTCTTTCTTTCTTTTGTTTTGTTTATTGTTTATTAATGTGTCATGCACATTTAAATGGCTGCACACATGTAGAGCACATCTCTCTGTCTAGCCTGCTACTAAGTCACATTAGGAGGTATAGATGGTGGAGCTTCCCCAAGGCGTAAGGAGCTTTACTGCAGTTTTCTAAAATGCATCGTACATCGTTTAAGTGAAAAAAGGATAATTTGATCTGGTTGTCACCCCCCGCTAGGTCGCCCTTCCTTCTCAAAGGCTGTCGTGACTGCGCTGAGATATGCCAAGATAGCTGTCGTAATGAGAACAGCCAATGTTTTTCTCAACTCTAGATTTTTTTTTCATTTATTTTCCCACCTTCCTGTCGAGTGCGCATCACAGCGGACGAGCTGCGTTCATTGCTCATTGGCCCGTTCCCCGCTGCTGAATCCCCGCGTACGAGGAGCTCTCCCTCCGAAGGAAGTCTCATTTGCTGCTACGCTGCGGCCGCCTTCTGCCCGGCACGTCCCCGCGGAGCTGAAGCTTGCGTCTCATCAGGCCCGGTTATGCCGCGTCAAACTCCAAACAAATGGCTGGGGGGGGGGGGGGGGTGGAGAATGTGTCATCGTGTTCTCTTCGTCCTCGAGAACGTGTCATCGTATTCTCTTCATCCTGCTCCTGTCTCTGCCTCTCTCTCTCTCTCTCTCTCTCTCTCTCTCTGTCTCCATCTCATTTGTGCAGTGTTTCTGTGTTTCTTGTGCCATCAGCATTACCCATTTTACCTGTTTTTCCTCTGCTATTCCCTCTCTTTCTTACTCTCAATCCCTGTCCCGATCTATTTCTCTCTATCTCTCACTCTCCCTCATTTCTCTCTATCTCTCATCTCTCCTCTGTCTGACTCTCTCTCTCTATCTCTCGCTCTCCCTCATTTCTCTCTATCTCTCATCTCTCCTCTCTCTCTCTCTCTCTGTCTCTCTCTCTCTTCTGTGGGCCGTCAGCAGAGGTGAAGAAGACGTGCACAGTGGTGGGTGTTTGTTCTGTTCTGTGTTGTTCCACTCCGTGCTGTTCTGTGTCTGCCCACCGCGGTGGCCTAGGGCGTTTAGTGGAGTAGTGGAGTGAAATATGACTGTGGGGGCCATGCTTCAGCAGGCTTGAGGGGGATTCGGAGACGCGCGGCTTGTCACAAAGGATAATGCCCGCCGCTCCGTGAAGGTTGCCATGCAACTCTCTGGTACCGCTCTCCTCTCCCGTCACCACGGTGATCCTGGTGGTGATGTAGTACTGTGTTTGACAGTTCTCCTGCCATCTACACACTCACACACACCCATACACATGCACATATTACACACAGGTGAATAGATATGCCTGAATTAGTGCACTGCAATTGCACTAATTCGGTGCAATTAATGGCTGAGTTGGACCACTGTAATTAACACTGTAAAGGGTTACGCAGATCATGAAATGATTCGGTTACACAATGAATGAGGCACACACAAGCAGACACACACACACACACACACACACACACACACACATACACACACACACACACAAGGGACACAAGAGAGACAGAAACTGTGTATCAGCTAGGGAGAAGAACCCACTACTAGAGTTTCGATGTGTGTGTGTGTGTGTGTGTGTGTGTGTGTGTGTGTGTGTGTGTGTGTGTGTGTGTGTGTGTGTGTGTGTGTGTGTGTGTGTGTGTGTGTGTGTGTGTGTGTGTGTGTGTGTGTGTGTGTGTGTGTGTGTGTGTGTGTGTGTGTGTGTGTGTGTGGTGGTGGTGGTGGTTTGTGGGAAAGCTATAACCCAATACGGCCTTGGTACCTTGATCCCACGTTGGAGAGGAAGGTGTGTGTTGCGTTACCTTGCCTTTTGCAGTGTTGTCTTTCCTAAGATCAAGCCCTGCGGTACAGAGACTCTAAGATCACACTCATTCCCCTTGGTAGCCTGAGCTGAAGATCCGTACTGAGGCTTTTAAAGTGGGAGCGTTAGCGTTAGAAGTGGTTAGTCAGCCACTTCAAGGATTGATTGATTGGAAAGTGTGTCTGTGTGGTGTTTGTGTGTGTGTGGGGGAGTCGACAGTGCAGTGATGACCTATGTGCCTGTTAGGGCAGCTGGTTTATGGCTCACTTTTACACACACACACACACACCTGTGATCGGGCAGGAATAACCATGGTAGACTCACTGGAGCCGATGGCACAGCAGAGCTGAAGAGTAAAACTAGAATGGAATCGCTGACCTGACTGCATCTCTCTCTCTCTCTCACACACTCTCTCACACACTCTCTCTCCCTCTTTCTCTCTCTCAATTTCTCTCTCTCTCTCTCTCTCTCTCTGTCTCACTAGGGGAGATTCCATAAAACACAAATAGCCAGACTTTAGGAAGTGCCTCCATAATACTTTATATCCCTACACACACACACACACACACACACACACACACACACACACACACACTGATGCCCTAGCCTGATTCCTTTAACTCTCTAAGCATGTTTGAGTGAGTGTTTGAGGGTTTAGTCTCTGTAAGTGGCCAGTGAGGTGTAGTGAACTCCTAGGCTCACAGCCGAGCTGTCTGTTTTCTCCCCTTATTTATGGACACAGAGAGCCCTCCCACTAGAGAGGCCTTGGATGGGGGTTATATACCTACACCTGAGGATGAAGGTCACTGTTTGTGGGAATCACAAGAGGCATTAAATATCTAGGAAGGCCTGGGGCAGATAGAATATAGCCGCTGACATATAACTCTCTCTCTCTCTCACACACACACACACACACACACACACACACACACACACACACACACACACACACACACACACACACACACACACACTCTCTCACACACACACACACACACACACACACACACTCACACACACACACACACACACACACACACACACACACACACACTCACACACACACTCACATATGCACATACAAGCACAAGGTGTCTGATTTCCGCTGGTGAGGATGTGGTGTCAAGAATGCGGACGATTCGACTCCAATGAAACCGTATAACACTGCAGTGGTCAGCGTGTGTGTGTGTGTGTGTGTGTGTGTGTGTGTGTGTGTGTGTGTGTGTGTGTGTGTGTGTGTGTGTGTGTCTATGCGTGTGTGTGTGTGTGTGTGTGTGTGTGTGTGTGTGTGTGTGTCTGTGTGTGTGTGTGTGTGTCTGTCTGTGTGTGTGTGGTTGTCACCCTGCATGAACAGCTGCAGAATATTTTTACCTGTCTAAGGGTCTAAAGGATAGGAAATGGCATTGAAATGGTATCTACACCTTCAAATGATTCCACTCACTCACTGACACACACACACACACACACACACACACACATATATATATATATATATATATATATATATATATACACACACATCTATAAATGTACATATACCCACATTGAAATGCTCTCACACCATCTTGTACAGATACTGTAGGTTCAAAAAAAGACATTAGAACACACACACACACACACCCACACACACACACAAAGAGAAAGAGAAAGTCAAGCACTGCTGCTCTTTTGCAGAACAGGATGTCAGAATTACATTTTTGACACATCAAGAACTACAGCCTGCAATCCATTACATTGGAGCGCCATCCTGGGACACATGTCGTTTTTCATCTGTGTGTTGATGAGGGGAGGTGTGTGTGTGTGTGTGTGTGTGTGTAAAGGGGGGGGTGGTTTTTACACATGTGAGGTCTGATTTTACACTTCAGTCTCCGCATCCACACAGCACAGAAAAGGGTTAGACGTGGACGCTGCCTTCCCTGACCCATAATTCACTTTGACTAAACAGGCACCCATACCCCCCAGATGAAGGATTTAGGGAGCGGTGAAATTCTGCCAAAGCGGGTTTGCACATTGCCCTGTTTCGCCCCACTCCCACTCCCTCTGATGTTTGGAGGGGTCGTCTTAACAGGCGCACAGATGCGTGACTGGTGATTGATGGCTGTAATATCCTCTCCGGAAACGCACCCCCCCCCACCCCCTCGTCCCCCATGGCCATGGCAGCCCTTGTCGCCGCGGTGTCCTGAATCGTCCACTCCTCGGCATTTCCTGCGGGAGAAACCGCATGCTGAGTGTGTGCCCGCATTAATAGATTATATCCAGCCGGGCGCTTCCGCCATTGTAGCCGCCGTCGAAACGTCTCCGGCTCGGAAATATGAAGTCAATTTATAATCGGTTTTGCTCAAAGGGTTTTGTGTAATTGGGTGGGCCCGGTGGTGGGTGGAGAAAGAGAGAGAAGGAGAGAGAGAGAGATAAGAAGAAGAGTGAAAGAAATGAGAGAAAGAGAGGGAGAGGCTGGTGGAGAGGGAGAGATAGAGAGAATCTGTGAACCCTATACATATGGAAAGCAGAGGAGAACAAGAGGAAGAATTGGCCAAACTCAATTGAAGGAGAAGCCCCTAAAGAGAAGCTCCCTCAACTGATTCTAATGAGTGTCAGGTCAGGAAGCACATACTTCTGTACTGTACGGCTGCCGACTGACTAACGGCACAAGTTACCTTATTAGCCCCCCTCCCTGCACCACTGTGCATAATTGATCTCCACCGAATGAATAAAACAGCGTTGGTAAATGTTAAGTGCAACATCCCGGAGTTGGTGGTCGCTTATATCAAGTTATATAAAGAGACAGTAGGCAGTTTGGAAACAAGGGCAGGATGTTGATGAAGTGTGATGTTGGGTTGTCAGTGTGAGGGCTAACTTGTTTTGATGGCACTTCCTAACTTCGCGGCTCTCACGGCTTCTAGTCTGTCAGTTACCAAGGAAGCTTGAGGTTGAGTGACCGAGGCAAGATGGACGCCTGCTTTAAGAGCCTCTCAAAGGCAGCCGAGACACTGAACGAACCGGTGTGAAAGGATGAAAGGACTTGTAGTGATTTTAATGGTGAAAGAACAAAGCTTTTTTTTTTAATCAAGTTTGGCAGGTTGGTCTCCTGGACGAGACCTGGACTATTTGGAAGTTAATCATTGAAACATACTTGACTCACATGGAGTGCAGCACTTGATCTGATGGATTTCACAGAGGGGTTTTGGTCAAGTGCTTTCTCACATTTGAAAAAGCATGTGGTTTTGCTTGATTGATGTGGCAAAGACTTTTTGACGACTTTTGAGTCTTCCATTAAAATGCCTTTTTGCACATGACTAGAATCCTTGTATTATTCAAATAGTCTCTACATACATACATACATTCTATAAATAAGGCAATAAGTTGAAATGTAAATAAGTTATAATAAATACGTAAGGTAAACGTTAATGATTGATAACATAGATAGATAAATGAGAAAGAGAAGATGTGTGAAAATGAATAATAGCACAAAGGATCTAATTAGGTAAATTAGTAATTTGGAAAATGGGAGCAGCACTTTATATGCCTTTAATTCTTTCTGTTAATATTTGGTGAAATTGAAAAATTATTCTAGCAGCCGGCTCCTTTGTGAGTTCTTTCCTCACTAAATTGATGATGATGTTTTAATTATCAAAAAAGGGAGTTTTCTCCAGAATATTCAAACACATAAAATGCACTGATATATTGCATGCAGACGTCCAACATATCTTTTTCATTTCCTAACTGCTTATGAATTTAGTGGGAGTATTGAATTGATTGAGCAAAGCGACTGACTGATGGATCATGTATGCTATCTTCATTGTGATCAGTGTCATCAGCAACCAACACAAAAACCTCCCCGCTTCGCTGGGCAGTGGCCATAATCCCCTATGGTTGGATTTCCCAACACTAATCCAAGTAGAAGGTCTCCACGGTGGCATGGTCTGTTCCTGTGCCTCTCTGCCCATGCCATCTGTGCCCTCCGGCTGGGCGAGCATTTGGCAGAGGTTGGCAAAAGGTTTTGTGCGTTGTGCAGAGTGTTGGGCGTCCTGGTCATCTGCCCTTTCGCCAAGTCGCTCAGAAACTGAGGTCGCCTCCAGCTATAGATGTTTCTTTTGTTTCTTTACCCCTTAAACACACTCCCTCCTTCACCTCAGATCCTCAGATGGGCACTCTCTCTCTCTCTCTCTCTCTCTCTCTCTCTCTCTCTCTCTCTCTCTCTCTCTCTCTCTCTCTCTCTCTCTCTCTCTCTTACTCACTCACTCACTCACTCACTTACTCACTCACTTACTCACTCACTCTCTCTTTCTCTTTCTCTCTCTCTCTCTCTCTCTCTCAATTCAATTCAAGAAAGCTTTATTGGCATTAACGTTTCAGCAAAATTATTGCCAAAGCTCAATTACATGTACACAAAGATACAGAAATGTTTAACAGAATTGGGAAATTAAGTAAGACATACAAGTAAAACGACAATTCTAATAATAAAAAACAAACATACAACATTGTTGGCAGTTGTACTCTCTCTCTCTCTCTCTCTCTCTCACACACACACACACACACTCACACACACACACACTCACACACACTCACTCACAATCTCTCACACTCTCTCACACACACTCACCCACACTCTCTCTTTCTCTCCCTCTCTCTCTCTCTCTCTCTCACACACACACACACACACACACACACACACACACACACACACACACACTCACACTCTCTCACACACACACACACACTCAATCACACTCTCTCTCTCTCTCTTTTCACACACACACACACACACACACACACACACACACACACACACACACACACAGCATGGATGGCCATCTGGTGGGATCTGAAGATTCTGGTTCCTTTGAGTGTCCAGCATCCACCGCCCCGTCCTGCCCTGGCCAGAATTTGCCAGACCACGCCAGCCAGGCCCTTCTCCAGGCCAGGACGATGCCAGGGGGCTCAGGCCAGTTGCTCCCCCTCTCTCCTGCCCACTCCATCCGCCCCCATCTCAGATGGCCACCTCAGGCCACCACGCTAAAGATAGAGAGAACCCTGTGTCATTGATGATGGGGGGGTTGGCACAACAAACCAAAAATACTTTTTGTGTTCTGTAACCTCAGTTACAGTTACACACAGTTACACACATGAGATGCGTGGAGCGTGAGCTTATAGTGTCATAGGAGTCCGCGTGTACGGCAGGCTGCTCAAACATCTGCTGCTGTTTCGGATACGCCCGCTACGGTTAATCCCCCTTCCATTTCCCCATGACTCAGGCTAAAGGTCAACTCACAGGCTCAAGCTCTGTCTGTCTGTGTGTCTTTCTTTATATTAATCTTCATCTCTCTTTTTTATCCCTCTCTTTTTCTCTTTATGTCTCTGTATGATCTAAAATAGCAGTGTTGTGTTGCCGAAGCAAAACATCAGTGAACAAATATTATTCTCTTCCCCTCTTTCTTTCCATGATCTCTCTATCTCTCTCTCTTTTCTGTTGTTCACTTGTTCTCTGTCCTCAGGGAGTAAAACAGTTCTATCCTGTTGTTTGTCAGAGAAGGGATGGTGAAATATTGATACAGCTCGTTAGACCCTACAGGAGCTGTGTCAGCACCTCTCCCTCCCTCTCTCCCTCCCTCTCTCTCTCCCTCTCTCTCTCCCTCCCTCTCTCCCTCCCTCTCTCTCTCCCTCCCTCCCTCCCTCTTTTGCGCTCTCTATTTCTCACAATACACATTCTCTTTGTCAGTCTTTCTCAGTCCCCCCCTCTCTCTCCCCCTCTCTCTCTCCCTCTATCTCTCTCCCTCCCTCTCTCTCTCTATCTCCCTCCCTCTCTCCCTCTCTCTCTCTCTCCCTCCCTCTCTCTTACACTCACACACACAAACTCTATCTTCCTGTCTTTCTCACTGTCTCCATCCCTGGCTCCTGCTCTCTTTCCTCTATGTCATGTAGGGCAGTCATTAGTTTTTGCTCCCCCCTTCACCTCCCTTTGAAAGACAGGCTGCGCCAGCTGCTTCTCCTGAGTCAGAATATTAAACCCACTCGACTGTGAGCGAAGTCCCCGACCCTCTAATCCTGCAAACACGGAAACAGAGCAGAGCGAAAGGGAGAAAGGGTGTGTGTGTGTGTGTGTGTGTGTGTGTGTGTGTGTGTGTGTGAAAAAGAATGGTGGTGATGTTGTTATTCCGTGTGTCCACTATGTTCTGTAAGGCCACTATCACATTCAGTGACCGATGACCGAGAACCACATTGAAGTGATGGTTAACTGGAGGTTTGTTGCCTCCTCTGCTCATGTTCAAACTCATCTTGCTGAGTTACTTTGGTACTTTGATTTCCAAATAACACATTGATGTGACACATTTCTAGTTTTCCTTCACAGAGACAGCTGTGTGGATGTTCCTCTTGTCATGCGAGTACTGAAATTGAGAGCTGAGTTCTATGTGTAAATGACATTATCCTGAAGGAATCTGCTGGTATTGTACTAACACTTTCTCTGACAAAAATACGATACTTCCACTGTTGTCATAGCTAGCAAGTGTTCGTAACCATAGCGACAACTCTGCATTCGATGAGCTAGCCACAGCAGAATAGACCTGCAATGCAAGTAAGTGCATCTGAGTTTTCAGTTGGGGCATTAAAAGTTTTGGGGTCATTTTAGGTCTATGCATGTTTAACGTACATAAAGCACCACTCCAGTGACTCTGAAGATTTGTGTGAAGACGTGTGATACCCTTGTTAAATTAGACCACTCTGCAATGTTTAGTCACAACAAGGCTTCACTGTCTCAGCAGCCGAAAGTGGCGAGAATTCAGCAAGCCCTAGCAAGTTTGACATGCCCTCCAGTTAAAAGGGATTGCGAGTGGTTTCCACTAGGTAAAACTGACATGATCTTTAGTCACATAGAGCCCTAGGCCAATTCATCATACCCTATTTGTAAAGACACATTTACACACACACAGACACACACAGACACACACACACACACACACACACACACACACACACACACACACACACACACACACACACACACACACACACACACACACACTATTACTGTCCCCCTGTCGATCTTCTGCTACCACCCTGTTCTTTGACAACTTTTAGTTCAGCCGAGAGGAGGTTCAAGTGTGTGTGTCTGTCTGTGTGTGTGTGTGTGTGTGTGTGTGTGTGTGTGTGTGTGTGTGTGTGTGTGTGTGTGTGTGTGTGTGTGTGTGTGTGTGTGTGTGTGTGTGCAGGTATGTGTGATGTGTGTTGGATTACCTGAGTGGCGCCTGTGTGGAGTCCAGTCGACCACAGGTCTTACTAGGCGCGTACGTTTGGTCGTGCTTCTGTATGTGTGTGTGCGTGTGTTTGTGTCCTTTAATGACATGCTCACAGGTTTTAAATAAGCGTCGGCGGCACAGCCAACATCCGCACGTTCCCTGGAAACGCGGGATAACGTCCGGGGAGCCGGTCGGGTGCCGATTCGGTTACGGGTGCTCGGCGTAGCCCATAAACCACATCCTCTTTCCTCTTCTCCCTTACCCTTGCACACACCCAAAAATACAAACACCCCCAGTCTCTGTTCTAATCCAGGGGGTAATTTAACCCCCCCACCCCCCACCCCACCCCCCTCTATCTATAGAAGAGGAAAAGGGAAGTGTGTACCCCCTCGTGCTGCATACAGGGTTGGCAGTGTGTCCATAGAGAGCAGCGGGACACTTACAGTAGCCCTGTCCAGCTTCGTTCTGACTGCCATAAACTCAGGGTCGATGGCCACTTCTGTGCCAAAGGAAAAACAATGTCCGTCCACCTGGCGGCATGTTAAGTCACACACCAGTACGGTCCCAGAGAGCAGGCGACTCTGGAGTCCATCTGAGGTTGCATCCCTTCCTGTGTCTGTCAGCAGCTGTGTCTGCCAGGCCTGGACAGGTGACACATGCGAGAGCGAGGTCATCATCTTACATTTGATTCCTTAGCCCCGGATTCATTGTCCAGATCCAGTTTTGCCATAGCCTCCTGACTACCAGCAGTTAATTTATGTCCTCTCTAGAGGACCTTTCTAAACTGGAATATCTCCCACACCATACTAAGCTAATTCCTTTTGTTCTCTAAAGAGGACATTTAGGACTTTTAAATGGTATCAAATTTATGGGGGTAAGGTTTTGGGAACTTTTCTTTTTTTTTTTTTTGGGGGGGGGGGGGGGGTCTTTTTTTTTCTTCCTGAAAAATTGTGTCCTTCACCACATGGACATTTTAAGAAAGAAAGAGGAAGTTCCCAAAACCCCACCCCCATACATTTGTTATCAAATAAAAGTCCTGAATGTCCTCTTTAGAGAACAACAGGATTTAGCTCAGTAGTATGCATGGTCTGGGAGATAGACAAGTAAATGAATGTCCTCTAGAAAGGACAAAATTTGGATCTGTATATTTTAATTCAGTTCAGTCCTAGTTTAGTTCATGCCATTATTTAGATTTAGATTGTGGCAAAACAACTTAAAATGTATTGATACATGTAGTATTAAATGTTACCTATGGTCTCCTCTCCTTGAGTTCTATTCCTCATTTTTGCAAGTTGCTTTGGATAAAAGTGTCTTCTAAATGATTAAATGTAAATGTTAAATGTGAAATGTCTTCAGACTCAGGCCTAGAGCCTGTTCTCCCTTAACCAGCACTATTTCACTGGTTACTTCCAAGTATCAGACATCTGAAAGTGGATAAACATTCTGATGCATCCATAAGAGGAAAGTAGGAGAGAGGGCAAAGGTCGTGCATGCATTTTAAAAGTTTGTTTTTATTTCCTAAGTTACCAGATATGGCAGTGCAAAGCTGTGTGTGTGTGTGTCGAGGTGTGTGAGATTGAAACGTCTAGACAAGGCCATAAGCTGAGGCTGGGGCTGGTAGTGAAGTGTGTGTGTGTGTGTGTGTGTGTGTGTGTGTGTGTGTGTGTGTGTGTGTGTTGGGGGGGTGTTTGAGTTTAGGCATGCGACATTGAAATATATGGACAAGGCCAACGACTTAGGAAGGACGGAGTGATCGCTGTCACCATGCTTCGTGCTAAGCGTGTACCCTTAATTACTTTAGCTGCTGTGCCGGAGTGTGTCTGTGTGTGTGTTCGTGCACACCTGTGTGTGTGTGTGTGCATGCGTGCATGCGTGCGTGCGTGTGTGTGTGATTTAGAGGTAGAGCGGAGAGAAAAGTAAAAGTGTGTGAGCAGACAGACAGGCCGTCCATCTCTAAGTGCTGTCCTTCATACCCGTCGTCCTCTACTCTCTGTCAATATAACACCTGTCTGCTCTGTCTGTCTCTCCCTCTCTTTTCTGAAGGTCTTTTGTACTTTAACACTCTCTACATAGTCTTCCTTAATGTAAAGATCAGATTTTTAATGGATGCGTGTGTGTGTGTGTGTGTGTGAGTGTGAAAGAGAGCGTCAGAAAGTGTCAACCATTACACTTACATTATGCCATCCTTTTCAGTCCTCCAGCACAATGCTTTATATGTTTCATCCATTTCAGTGCATTAGTGTCCTCCTCTTCCTCCTCCTCCTCCTCCTCTCCTTGTGTTCTTATTTATACAATAGCTCTGCTTCCTCCTCCTCTTCCTCCTCCTCCTCCTCCTCCTCTTCTCCTCTTCCTCCTTCCCTCCTCCTCCCCTTGTGTTCTTATTTACAATAGCTCTGCTTCCTCCTCCTCTTCCTCCTCCTCCTCTTCTCCTCTTCCTCCTTCCCTCCTCCTCTCCTTGTGTTCTTATTTACAATAGCTCTGCTTCCTCCTCCTCTTCCTCATCCTCCTCCTCTTCTCCTCTTCCTCCTTCTCCTCCTCCTCTTCCTCTCCTTGTGTTCTTATTTATACATTAGCTCTGCTTCTGCCTCGTCTTGGTCTCTGTGTGAACTTTAATTAACTCTACTCCAATAAGTCGGTGACCGAAGGCCTCCTGCATCACTAGCTGTCTCCAGTGAAAAGCCAAGAGGAGATTTGTAATGACGCCAGCCGCTTATCGCACTACATGTGCGTATTTATACGCCTGCGTTTTAAAATTGCATTCATATAACCAGAGAATGAGCCTCTGGGGGTCTTTGATCTGTGTTATCATAATACCCTGTCAAACACACACACACACACACTCACTCACACACACACACACACACACACACACACTCACACACACACACACACACACACACACACACACACACACACACACACACACACACACACACTCACACTCACTCACACACACACACTCACACAGGGAGAGAGACACAGACGTGCAGTTCCACAGAGACTAAGTGTCACTGTCAGTGTTAGCTGTCATGCCACACGGCCCCTCTGATTGGCTGCTGCGTGTCTCCCTTGCGGGCGATTATGGAGTGGAGGGTTTATGTGCTTTTGATCTCGATTTAAATGTGCGACTCACATCTCCCTTGTCTCTTAGCCATGGTGACCTCTTGCAGTCTTTCTCTCTCTCTCTCTCTCTCTCTCTGTCTCTCTGTCTCTAATTTCTCTCTTGCTCTGTCTGTCTTTCTTTCTCTCTCTCTCTCCCTCTCATTCCCCCTCTCTTTTCTCTAAATTACATGTCATCAGGTTTCATTGACATGGTTGTAGTGGTATATTCAGAGCTGTCAAAGCCAATCAGGTCTTTTGTGACATTGACTAAACGGGGCTAACAAGCTAAGCTCACACTGGTAGCAACGTATGCATTTGTACAAGACTGTCCAGGACCTACTGAGCAACACAGGACTCTTTCTGTCTTTCTCTCCATCTCTCTCCCTACCCCTTGTTCTTCCCACTCACCCAGAGAGGCCTCATTCACTCTGTACGTGTGGTCTAGGCTGGCAGGCTCACAGAGTTGAAGAGAACAGACTGAAGAATCCTGTCTGTGTGTGTGTGTGTGTGTGTGTGTGTGTGTGTGTGTGTGTGTGTGTGTGGTCATCCTCTGCAGAGGTCTAACTGGGGTCAGTCTAGAGATAGCTCGGTGTGTGTGTCAGCGTCTCTGACACAGCAGAGACTGCGTTAGCCACCCCACACTGCAGACCGATATTAGAAAAGTGTCACGACTACAGATATTATCACAGCGCCTAAAGCGATGTTTGCTCTCAAATAGAGGGTGGAAGGAACAATTGGCTTAGAGGTTGCTTAGTAATGCTCTAGTCACTGAAGTAGGATTGCAGTTGATGCTTTGTTTCAAGAGCCTTTAGATTCATACAAGCCAAGTGTAAAAGCAAGCAACTTAGAGGAGTGTGAAGACTGTAAATGTTACAGCAAACCTCTGCTGCAGGCTCAATGGTGTTTTATGCCACCAACGTCGCCTTCCAGGCAGCACTGCCACCGCTGACTTAAAGGCACCTAATCCTAAACCTAACCCCAACCCTAACCTAACCCTAACCTTAACCCATGCCTAACCCTAGTGCCTTCCAGGCAGCGCTGCCTTGAAGACAACATTGGAGGCATAAAACACCTTGATGATAAGTAATGATCGAATGTTACCAGGAAAGTTCTGGGGCTCTTCTGTTTTTACATGTAGTCATTTAGCTGGTGCTTTTATCCAAAACCCACACTTTGGGCTGAAATTCTAATTAAATTCTAATAGCAGCCCAAAATAATGAACTTGCTTTCCAAATCAAAGAATCAAAAGTTGGTCATGACATGAACAGATCAACTGTGCTTTTGAATAGATATTTCGGTAACACTTTATAATAACTACACACAATTCATCAGTTGTTAAGCCTTTGTTAGTTATTAGTTAATGGTTTGTTCATCATTAGTAATGTCTTGTTCATACATAATTTATCACCAGTAAAGCATTTGTTCACACAGTTATAAATGGTTTGTTCATAATAAATAAGCCTATCCAAGAAATATGTTTGTAAGTAAATGATTTATACTTAATAAATAATTAAACAACCGCTTATAAATTAAATAATTTTCCCATTATAAACCAGTTGCAAACTATTACAAAATGCTTTGTTCATCATTTGTAAAGCATTGCTCCTATGTTAATTCTCATAAATAAAGTATTTGTACACACAGTTATAAATGGTTTCTTCATAGTAAATAAGCCTATATCTAAAATATGTTTATAAATGATTGTTAATACTTAAT
The DNA here is from genome assembly GCF_046254945.1 of Alosa pseudoharengus. NCBI lineage: Eukaryota > Metazoa > Chordata > Actinopteri > Clupeiformes > Clupeidae > Alosa > Alosa pseudoharengus. Next base: position 29,136,904 of record NW_027468565.1, on the reverse strand, counting down.
AAAGTATGCAATAATATTTTGTTGATGAAGTAATATTTCCATTTTTTAACAGTTGTTACATACACATGCACTAATGATTAGTTAGGGTGAGGATACATATTTTATAAACCACTTCCTAATACTATAATTCATGATTAACTCAGAAGTGGTTAGTTAATGATATTTTGTGAGCTTATCTAAAGTGAGGACTTTCTATGCCTTCCAACACATTTTCAAACAAGTTGTAAAGATTACATCCACACTCATTCATTTGGCAGACAAGCGACGTACAAATGTCAATTAAATTGAAGGCCATTGACACAACAGTGAAAGCCGGGAATCAAACCCCCAACTTTTCAGGCTACTGCATGCTAGTCCAGCACCTTATCCACTACACTACCTTGGCCCAGAGAGAAACACCTATAACTATGCAAGAGTTTCTGTTTTCTTCTACTACACACTGTTAAGCATGTAGTATTAAACATCTGTAAACTATTATTAAATGCTGTATTCTTTGTTTGTAAAGCATTATTCCTACATTAATTATCATCTGTAAATCATGTTTACACACAGTTAAAAATGGTTTGTTCATAGTAAACACACATATCTATATTATATTTTTGAATTGACTGTTGTAATACCACTGGACAGAGGTAGTGTAGTGGATATCAAAGTCAAAGTCAAAATCTGCTTTATTGTCAATTTCTTCACATGCCCAGACATACAAAGAGATCGAAATTACTTTTCTCACTATCCCACGGTGAAGACAAGACATATTTTACCAATTAAGTCCGCAGACAGACATAACATTCAAGTAAACAATAAAAAGTAAATAAGAAGGCACACACAATGAAGAAATAAGAGCAGCAAAATTGGGTTGAAATTGTGCAATTGTGCATAGACAGTCAATGTCTATGGATATGGAGCCAATGGATATGGAGCCGGGCTAGCATGCAGTAACCCATAAAGTTGGGGGTTCAAGCCCCGGGATCCACCAATGTGGCCTTGCCCTTAAATTTCATTGACATGTGTAAGTTGCTTTGGGTGAAAGTGTCTGCTAAATGAATAAATGCAAATGTAAACTTTATAACTCATTTGTAAATGTGTTGCAAGGCATAACACATTCTCACTTTAGATGAGCTCACAAAATATAATTAACTAACCATGTGTAACTCCTGAGTTAATCATGAATTATAGTATTAGGAAGTGGTTTATAAAATATGTATCCTCCCCCTAACTAATCATCAGTGCATGTGTATGTAACAACTGTTAAATAATTGAAATATTACTTCATCAACAAAATATTATTGCATACTTTATTAAGTATTAACAATAATATATAAACGAGGGCTGTCAAAATAACTGATTAATTTTGATTAATTAATTTGAGAAAAAATAATTGATTAAAAAAATTAGTGCAGATGAATCGATTCCGTATGACCTTTGACCCCGAGCCATTCTAGTCAGTAAAAATTAGACTGTAAAATGAAGGAGAGAGAAGAAAATGTGCTGCCTGGATCATTGATTGGAACATTTACTTTTAAAAAACGGCCTGATGGTGTTGATAAAAAATAAAGTGTTGAAAATAAAGTCCTCTGCAATGAAATGCCTTGTATGTGAAAACAGTGAAAATAATAATAAAATAGTTTTTGAACTTTAATGTCACTAATGCTGATTATTCAATGATTTATTTGAATTTAAATATTTAAAATACTTTCACAGCAAAAAATATATATGCGATTAATTTGGATTAATTAATCACAGAGTATGTAATTAATTAGATTAATTTTTTTAATCGATTGACAGCCCTAATATAAACATATTTTAGATCAGGGGTGGGCAACTAATTTCCCCAAGGGGCCACATGACAAACTGGGACTGTTGAGGAGGGCTGGAACTCAATTTTGTTCAATTATATTCTGTTCTTGTATAACATATAAGTAAATCATATGGTTTTGGTTACTACTTGTAAGAACGGATGAAAATGTGAGGGAGACGAAGGAAAAACGGCAATATTTAATATATGTCCAGTATTTAATCCTCATTCTCCAAAATTATTTTTTGACATTGACATGTTTTTTTTTTTTTTCAGTTATAAAAAAGTAGTACAATATCTATATAATTAGGCTAGGCCATGAAAATGTGAAGGAGTCAGTACAACCATAGGCCTGTTCCACCATTTCATCAACACTATTTCAGCATTAAATCATTACCATCATTAAATTAACTCTGTGCAGAATTATTATGAGTATGAGAATGTGGAGCAGACAATAGTAGGCTGTCATTAGTTAATCAACATGCACAAAGAAAACTGTTTTAAAAAAATGTAGGCTATGTTTTTGCTTTAACTTGTGTTGAGCCGAGCCGGCTGCTTCTAGCAACCTGTGGGTAGTAGCATCATACTAGTTCGCTAAGCTTTGCAAATAAACTCAGACATATTTTGGTTACAATGACGGGGTTATCCAATTGTGAAACGGTCTATCTGTCAGTAACATTTTGAAATGAACACTTCGTAGGCTATCGCCAACGAGCAGCAGTAAGAGTTCGACATTCTAACAACCGTTGAGGTGGTGAGCGATGCAGACACAGGAGACACAAAACTTTGAAAGGTTTACGGCGACGTAAAGGCAACTGCATTGTGTTGACGCAGAAGCATAAATTCTATTCACCAGCACATCAGTGAGGGTGTTTACCTCGTATGCATCCACGCACAAATGTATGGGCGTACAAATAGCAGTTGCTTTCAAAATAAAAGCAACGATATTGATTTGCGTGCATTATCTCTATGCTAGGCTCTTGACTAGCCTACTGTTTTTTCACAGACCTTAAGTGGGCCGGTCAGGGAAAGCCCACGGGCCGTATGTTGCCCATGTGTGTTTTAGATATAGGCTTATTTACTATGAACAAACCATTTATAACTGTGTGAACAAATGCTTTACTGATGATAAATTGTGTATGAACAATAAATTACTAATGATGAACAAACCATTAACAACCATTAACCTGTAACAAAGGCTTAATAAATTATGAATTGTGTGTAGTTATTATAAAGTGTTACTGATATTTCTACCAGCATGCTTCAAGTGGCATGGATGCAGACACAAAGTATTTTTACCTAATATAAAGGCTGACCTAAGATATGCAAGCATGATCAAATCATACTTTACCAGATATGGGTAGGCTAGACTGTCTTGAAAACAATATAGCCTAGCATATGAAGAGCTCTTTTCCAAAACGCTATCAATTTATTTTTATAAACATTAATAAGTCATGTTATTTAATTGTGTTTTTCAGGTAATATAAATAAAAGTACAGTTGTGTTGTTTTGATAGAGTAAATAACAATTACCCAATTACAGATCTGAAAACAAAATAATCATTTAATTTAAAAAATGATTTATGAAAATGCATTAAAATGGAGAATATAGCGTTTTGGAGCCAAACTCTTCTTATGCCCCCCCCCCCCCCCCCTTTTTGGCGAGCCACCCCAAGATTTGCAATGGCCCCCACTGGTCACCCCTGTCAAAATTTTCTGCTAGCGCCACTGACCGGAATCACTAATCATGAACTGAAAATCACTAATCTTGAACTGAAAGCAGTAATCATGAACTGAAAATCCCTAATAATCAACTGAAATCACTAATCATCAACTGAAATCACTAATCATCAACTGAAATCACTAAGGTCCAAAAGTGTCTTCATGGATTTATTGATGTTCTTCCAAATGTAATGAACACTATCTCCTCCTAATGGACCATCTTAGTATGTTGATCACCTGCCAATTCTGATGAGCTCCAAAAAATGTAGCTGCCAGTAATGCAAAAATGTTCCAGTTGACTTACCTGAAAGATCAGACATTTTGTCCTGCAAATTGCATTTGTTAAGAAAGATCCACCAAAAATATGCATCTAATCTACTCCGCTATTTCTGCCTTTATTATTCTCTCTTTCTCTCTCTCTCTCTCTCTCTCTCTCTCTCTCTCTCTCTCTCTCTCTTTCTCTTTGGCTCAGAGCTCTGTCTGCGTTATTATGAACTCATAAATTCCTAATTAGGCTCTCATCTCAGACACCTTATATCGACCTCTATCAGCCCTCTTAACCCCTGGGATGGGGGCGAGGAGTGTGTGTGTGTGTGTGTGTGTGTGTGTGTGTGTGTGTAGTGGGGAGAGGGTGGCTGCTTTGGAAACTGGACCTATTGACTCGTCATCGCGGGGTGCCTGCAAACGTAATTAACTGGGCACCACAAAGGGCAGGCTATATCAGTAAATATCAGATGAGATGGACATCTGACTGCGGTTGCTCGCTTGCAAGCCTGAAATAGAGCGTGGCCTGGCCTGGCCTGAACCAACACCACTCACTGGGGACGAGAGGACGAGGGAGTCAACGCCACGTCGGAGGAGGGACAGAGGCCGAGGGGGCCCTGGGAAGGAAGGGGCAGGGGCAATAGAAGAACAGAGAACAGAGGTCCCCTCGTGTGTGTGTGTGTGTGTGTGTGTGTGTGTGTGTGTGTGTGTGTGTGTGTGTGCAGGACCTTGGGTGGGCCGAATGCCCGGAGAGGAGCAGACAAGACGGAGACGCACTTACTCACGCCAGCCTCATTAGACTTGTCCCTTAATGTTGACTCAGAGTGTGTGTGTCGTGTGTGTGTGTCTGTGTGTGTGTGTGTGTGTGTGTGTGTGTGTGTGTGTCTGTGTGTGTGTGTTTGTGTGCGTGTGTGTGTGTGTGTGTGTGTGTGTGTGTGTGGGGGCTAAAGTACAGTGGCTGTTTTTGAACCTGTGCAGGAGGCATCAGTTGTCCTCTGCAGTGTTCTGTCCACATTGTAGTGTTTTCCCAGTGGGGATTCTGTGCTTGCTGAAACAACAGCAGCCCACCTGGAAAGAAGTCAGGAAAGATGGCATGGAAGGTTAGTGTTAGTGTGTGCAGTGTCACTGGGGAATAGAACAGTCCCTCGATCTGTTTTGTGTGTGTGTGTCAATAAAAAATCTACTACGGTTCTCGATCTGCCAAATGATTAGGCCTACCACACACACACACACACACACACACACACACACACTCACACTAAGACACACATACACTTTTGCAGCTTTTGGATAATATGCATGCTAAATACTTGTATTTACAGAACTAATTTGTATTGTTCTTCGAGCCTTCTGGCTCTCTACAGTGGGATAAAATTCATTTGGAGGTTTTAGCTTATTAGCTTATTCAAATGAAGGTGTTGGAAGCCCTCCTTTCCAAGAATAGACAGCACCATTAGAACGGATTGGGTTTTTGAGTAACTGGTTAATGCAGATGGACAGGTGTGACAGGCTGTATCTGACCCTACCCTGTGGTTCGCTTTATGACATTAGTCTTCTGACATGATATTTGATGCGGTCAACAACTTAAAACCAGATGGACTGTTTTCTTATTTTTAATGTCTTTGATTTGGTCTGTTGTCTTCCTTTGTCCAGCACGCCAAGTCAATCCCATATCCTAATTCTTGATAGCGTTACCTTTAGAGGACTAATGCCAATTAGTGGCCTAATTCTTCCATATGTACCCTGTCTAGTGTTTGGAGTCTCTCTTCTGCCCCTGGCTTGCGTAGCCTACAGCGAGCCTTAAACAGCATGATTAAAGATGGTTTTCCCCTGGACAATAAAGTCCACTTTAGGCCTAATATTGAGATACCCCTGTTAAGGCTGTAAGAGTCTTAGTAGCATGGCGATCTGCCTTCTATCTCTAAGTGGAGTCATTTCACCAGTTAGCCCTACGCTAATCCACTTAGTCTGGCTGTGCGCTCACTCTTGCTATTGAGCCGTGTCCGAGGTAGTTCCGTCTGATCCCCTCCCCCCACCTCTGCTCACCACACCACCCCCTGCTCATGGTGCAATGGTTTTGGTGTGTAGGACACCACTTGGACTGCATGTGTGTGTCTGTATGTGGTGTGTGTTTGCGTGTGCATGCCTGTCTGTGTGTGTGTGTCTGTGTGCATGTGTGTGTGTGTGTGTGCGCACCTGTGTGTTTGTGTGTGTGTGTGTGTGTGTGTGTGTGTGCGCCTGTGTGTGTGTGTGTGCGTGTGTGTGTGTGTGTGTGTGTGTGTGTGTGTGTGTGTGTGTGTGTGTGTGTACTTGTGCACTGGCGGTGGCAGAAAGTCTCCATGGGAGTGGAGAATACGTGCGGGCGGGTGGGGGAGCTGCTCTGACTCACAAGCGAACAAACAAGCACAATACCCAGAGTGCACCTGGGCGGGCCTCCCGTGCTCCATCGGTGCCTCTGGCCGCGAGCAGCTCATCAGCGCGCCCAGCCGAGCCGAGCTGCGTCGCGCCCATCCCCCCACCCCCCCCCGTACGTATCTCTGCCAGTCGCGCAGCGGAGGATCCACTCGGCGCATGGGGAGCACAATGCCCCGTGCCCCGTGGCATGCACGTGGCCCAGGGAACAGCCATGCCAGCCTGAATTGATGCAGTGAGGCGAGAGTGATGAGCAGTATTAACACACACACACACACACACACACACACACACACACACACGGAGCGTATTCATCCCGAGCCGCTGTGTGTGTATGTGTGCGGCAGAGTGAATTAGCGGCATATACGCGGCTTGCTGATGTGCTCTTTTGCGAGGCCGTGATCTCGCGCTCGTATGTTCCAGCTGATGACGAAGGCGGGTAACGAGAGCGTGTTTGTTCCATCGTCGCGCATGCGTGTCTGTCTGTGGGTGTGTGTGTGTGTGTGTGTGTGTGTGTGTGTAGCCTGCCCATTTCTCTCTCCGCGCAATCCTGTGACCTCGCAAACGGGAGGCGCGTTCGCTCGCTAGCTGGCTAGCTGGCGAAGAGGAGGCGGAAGGAGGAAGACTATGGCTGCTAGCGTAGTCACCACCATGGTCCTCAGTGCGATGGGCATCGAGGTTCAGCTGTCTGCAGGTCGGTCTGTCTGCAGCCTCTGTCTGTGTGTTTCTTTTTTTTTTCTTCTCTTCCTTTTCTCTTTTTTTTTCCCCCCGCACGCATTCATAGACACGGCCGGATATGCGTGAAGGCTTTTCCCAATCCTGTGCATGTCTGTGTGTACACAGCTGTAAATATGAATGAGTTCTCCTCGGTAATCATTTGTCAGGGCGTGCATGCTTTTGACAGCTCGTCTGAGAGAGCCAAAGAGAGAGGAGAGTAAGAGATATTTGGCTAATGTTTGCTCGTGTGTGTGTGTCTGTGTGTGTGTGTGTGTGAAATACAGTTGATGCCTTTGTGTAGATAATGGAAGTAGACGGCTGCTAAGCTGTGGCCAAACAGTTTTGAAGTCTCTTATTAGGTTGAAGTGCATGCTGGACAGGGCTCCCGATAAAATCTATGCACTTGAAACTGATGTAGACAGCGGCATTTCTTTCAACCTGAATAGTTCAAAAAAATCATCACCCCATCTCTCATCCTAACTGCTGCTTTTGCAGATGCCCATTGACGTTTAGTGGAAGCAATTGAATTAGCTGAACACTGTACTTAGCAGTTACAATCTAACAAAAAAGTGTGACCATGACTTTTTTTTTTTTTTGCTGAGAAAAAGGATGGGACGACGTGGGCGGCGGAGGTTTGGTCAGTAAATAAGACAGATGGATGTCTCTCAGGGGACAAAAGAAGAAGTTGTGGGATGGGGAATAAGGCACCACCCACGGAGGGAGTGCAGAGTTAGAAAAACTTGTTACAATCTGATAAACGCGGTGTGACTTCAGGTTATACATCTCCAAGAGCAAGGGCCACAAATTCAATTTTCATATTTCAGACAGCCAAGGCAATAAAGGTTTAAAACTGTATGCAGCCTGCAGAGGTAACGTCTCTTGAAGGACAGAAAGGTCAGTCGTGACGGCCTAGAAGAAAGATATGGAAAGGAGATTAAAAAATGGCTTCTGCTGTGAATTAGACTTTTCCTTCCACATGTCTAGACATCAGTGATGCTCAGTGGCTGGACGTCTGTTTGTTGTATCTTTCTCTTTTAACTTGTTTTTTCCGCTTGCTGTGCTCTTGTGAAAAATAAGCTGTCGTTACCAGTTGGAAAAGGAAGGAGAGGCGTTTTTGAAAATTGGCACGGCATGGGTAATTGTGGCACTCAAGGAAACGGTACGGCAGAATAGCTGTTATTTGGCTTCTGAGTTATCGGGCTGCTGCTGACGCTGACAGTTGATGTTTTGATCACGACCATTGAGGTTTGCTGGTGCATGTGTGTAAATGAAAGAGAGGTAAAGCACTCCTCTCCAGTGGCCTGTGTGTGGGTGAAGGGTTGGTGGTTGTAGTAGTAGTAGTGCCGAAGGAAGATGGGGGGTGCGCTGTTACGGAAGATTAGGCAGAGGAGAGCCCACAGTGACCCAGTGCTCGCAGAGGCATTAATCCCATGAGTCTGTGGAAGGTGGGTGTGTGTGTGTGTGTTTGTTTGTGTGTGTGTGTGTGTGTGTGTGTGTGTGTGTGTGTGTGTGTGTGTGTGTGTGTGTGTGTGTGTGTGTGTGTGTTTTCTCATGTCCAGAGCATTACTGGACTTAGCTTAAGACTGGCAGGATCAGAAACTCTTCCCATCTGTCTATGGGCCTCAGTGCAGTGCAATGTAGTGCTGTGTTGTACAGTTCTGTGTGTGTGTGTGTGTGTCTTTCTCATCCTTGGGATGCCATCACATTCATCAGTAGACCAAGGAGTCCAAACTGCAATTTTTAACTGTTTTTTTTTTTTTGGTTTGTTTGTTTATTGCAATATTATGAACATGGTGCTACTGGTGCCTCCAGCAAAAGCCAACCTAAAGCAACAGTGACCAGGAGAGAATAAAGAATAAAAACAGACTTTGAGCAGGTTGGAAGTAGGATGCGGGGTTGGTTGAAATCAGCCCAGGGTCTCTTTGCTCTGAAGAGGAGCTAGCATAACGTGGAGTGAGCCACAAACACACACACACACACACACACACACACACACACACACTGTGGGCTTTGTCCAGAGCTTTGCTCATGATGTGCGGGGGAGTGGCTCACAGCAAAAGTGTGTTATCTGGAAACAGGATAACTGCACGCCTGTGGTTGTGGAATGATCTTGTGTGCATAAACACCAATGCTTGGGTACAGGAGTACTAAGTTTCTATTCTAACCCACACAATGTATACATATACATGAAAATATGCATTCATATTACCTAACAGGATGTGCATACAGCACATACATATGTATATTGGCTGTGTCATTATTACATATGTTTATCTACGCCCCAGTGCAATCTTTTGAATGTCATATATGATTCAAATTGTTTCACTTTACAGTAATTGCATTGCCTTATAGTTAAACAGTAGGATATTTGTCCATATGTAAATTAAAAGCAATTTAGATATATGCAGGCTCCACAGTAGTTAATACAGTCCACAGAACTTAAAGCAACAACGCTCAGTACACTTTCATTACTGAGATTAATATTTTTATTTTAGATTTTCTTGTCCATACTTTGTCTCAGCATTACACACATCTCTGGAGAGATGCTCTGCCATTCTTCAGAGATTTCAGAGACTTGTCAGATGTTCTCTCTCTCTCTCTCTCTCTCTCTCTCTCTCTGTAAAATAGGTTTTCTTTTGGATTCAGGCCGATATATTTGGCCAGAAAGTTTCCCCTTTGTTCATCTCTGGTGGTAACGCTTGGCAGTAAGTGTGCTTCTGGAGCATTATCATGGTGGATTAGTCCCTCTCAGCCAAGCTCCAGGAGACTGGAAGTCAACTCGTCACTCAGTGTTGTGGGATATCCACAGCAGGCATCCATGGTGCCATCTATAAATGCCAATTAATCTCCCCACAACCTTTTGCTCTCATATTGCAGCCCCATATCACCCCACTCCCAGCCCTGTGCTTTACTGTTGGGACAATGCACTGTGATAGTCCAGAGTAGGACGGGGGGGGGTCAGGAACTTAAATAGAAAGAAATAGATATAAAAATACATCAATAGAATCATTTGGCATTTCAGGGGTATTGCACATGGTCAGTCAGATAAGTAGGTTCAGTGTGTGCGTGTGTGTGTGCGTGTGTGTGTGCGTGTGTGTGTGCGTGTGGGTGCGTGTGTGTGTGCGTGTGGGTGCGTGTGTGGGTGCGTGCGCACGCGTGTGTGCATGTGCATGTGTGTGTGTGCGTGAGTGTGTCTGTGTGTGTGTGTGTGTGTGCGCGCGAGTGTGTGTGCATGTATGTATGTATGTGTGTGTGTGTGTGTGTGTGTGTGTGTATGTGTGTGTGTGTATGTGTGCGCGCACGTGTGTGTGTGTGTGTGTGTGTGTGTGTGTGCGTGTGTGTGTGTGTGTGTGTGCGTGCGTGTGTGTGTGTGCCTGCGTGTGTGTGGTGTGTGTGTGTGTGTGTGTGTGTGTGTGTGTGTGCGTGCGTGTGCCTGCGTGTGTGTGTGTGTGTGTGTGTGTGCCTGCGTGTGTGTGTGTGTGCGTGTGTGTGTGTGTGTGCCTGCGCGTGTGTGTGTGTGTGTGTGTGTGTGTGTGTGTGTGTGTGTGTGTGTGTGTGTGTGTGTGTGTGTGCCTGCGTGTGTGTGTGTGTGTGTCGTGTTTGTGTATGTGCTTGTGTGTAGAGCAAACATGAAAGTATACGGTGAGTTTGTGTGTGTGTGTGTGTGTGTGTGTGTGTGTGTGTGTGTGTGTGTGTGTGTTTATCTCTCTC
>NW_027468565.1:29083523-29116023 GCF_046254945.1 Alosa pseudoharengus | reverse complement strand
GCTAGGCTCCACGGGCAGTGCCCCAGGCCTCTGTCTCCACCAATAAGGGCCAGGGCAGCCTGACAAGGGAACATGAGGGGTTCAAGCCCTCCATCTCATCTTGTGGGGGAAGGGCAGCCTCCCCCCCATTCCCCCCCCCCAACACACACACTAACAGGCCAATGCTTTCTGACATTTGTCACTTCCTGAATACTCTGCTCTGCTCTGATAGTCAGCTCTGATAGTCACAACCTCTGATCTGGCACTGATCTAACCCTTGTATATGTCAATGGCATTTAAACCAGGGCCTTGATCATTCTACAAAGGGTTAGGGTTACATTAGGGGTAGATGGGGGGCACTGTGGCGCCGTACCACATTCGTGTCCCAAGTGCCCAAAGGGACCCAGGTTCAAGTTCAAACAGTCACTCTCTTCACTGTCCTGTCTCAATAAAGGCAAATGAAAGTGATTAGCCTGAGGTGACATGGGAGACCACTTCCTGATACTCGTTAGTATTAGACTTCAAAAAGTTGTAGCCTTGGATGAACCTGCGCTTCATGTCTACTGTTCTACTGCGTACACTTACCATTGGAATGCAGAACTCTCATGCCATGATGATCAAAGCTCCTCTAGAGATCTCTGGGTGCATGAGGTGTTGATCATATGTAACGAAGTGCTGCTCATTGACCTCTGTGTGTGTGTGTGTGTGTGTGTGTGTGTGTGTGTGTGTGTGTGTGTGTGTGTGTGTGTGTGTGTGTGTGTGTGTGTGTGTGTGTGTGTGATCCAGAGTGCAAACTCAATTGCAGTGTTCTCGAGACATCTGTGAGCTATGATATCAAGCGTGGGCAGCTGGAGAATATGAGCCCTCAGTAGAAGGAAAGATTTTGAGATATTTTTTTTTAGAATATTTTGTTGAACTCTGCCGTAAAGATGGGAGGCACGTGCCCCGGTTTGTACAGGCGGCCTGTGTGCTGAGTGAGGGTCATCTATTATTTATCGGAGAAGAAAAAAATCACGAGTGGCCTCTCCATTGTGAGCGGGGCATCTGTGGTAGAACTACACAGATTTGCCCACAGGGCAGTAGGAAGCGGGCTGGCAGGAGTCAGTGCTGTCACACACACACACACAGACACACACACACACACACACACACACACACACACACACACACACACACACACTCATCCAAGGCTACAACCTTTTGAAGCAGGCTGCAGTCAGCGCTGTCATGTTAATGCTGATGATCAGCTGATGCAGGCTGCGTACAGAACCTCAGCGCGCGCACACACACACACACACACACACACACACACACACACACACACACTCACAAACACTGGTGCGTTGTGCAATCAGTTGGCACAGTCCTCTCTCTCTCACACGATCTGTGTGTGTGTTTGTTTTTTTGATATTCACATACTGTATGTCCCGATATTCATGTAATGGCATGTGATGCATCCACTCTGTCACAGAGGGGGCCCTGAAATTACATTCACGAGAAGATGAAGCAATAAAAAGCTGCCATTGTCTCGCCCATTTCTCACTGCCAGAGCCTCCCATGCTAACAGCAGACGAATGACTGCGCTAAAAAAAGCACAAAAACAACACAACTCTCAAAATACCCTGCTTGCCGGATTTATTTCTTTTGAAACATTAAGTGCTATGTGTCACACTGATTTGCTTAAGACACTGCACGGAAGATGAATAGAGGCTTGCCCCCCCCCACATACACACACACACACACACGCACCCCACCCCACACCCCCCACCCCTTAATTTTGACTAGTTGGGCTTTGAAGTGCGGCAGAGCAGTGGTACCTTATTAAAAAACCTTCCTCTCCAAATGTGAACGAGTGGAGAATATCCGTCTAATGAGCCGTCCAGTGGTCCAGTGGCCTGAAAGCGGATCCTTGATAAATGACTCCGAGGTCCATCCCAAACTCCCTAAATCTCTTGGTTTTCCGCCTTAATGCATTCCTGTGATGGATAATCTCTGTAAATAAACTTCAGACAATTCAGACAATTCAGCCATTAAAGCACCACAGTTATTTCTCCGGAGGAAATCTCCAGCCTGGGAAATTAAGAATGAAAAGAGAGACATATATTTCTCTTTTACGGGCCGTGGAGAAGAGAGAAGGCCAAATTAGTGTCTGCCCAGGTTGTTAGATGACAATGGGGTGTGGCCCTTGCTATTGTGGAGTAGAGAGCAGTGGTGATGGTGATGTTTTGAAGCACCCGCACTCGTCCTTTTGAGGTCAAGGGGAGATGTAACACCCACCTCCCCTCATCCCACCCCCCACACCCCACCCCCAGCTCGCTCGCTCTCTCTGGCAGCCCAATCGATGCTAATCTGGGCCTAACCTGTGAATTAATGTATATTGTTAGAGTAGCTGGGCTGCCTTGCTCTCCTCAGCACTTTCCCTGTAACACCCCCCCCCCCCCCCCCCCCAACACACACACACAGACAACATGCACATTGAAAACTGAGCAGGAAATCAATGACTCCAAGTCGCTCAGCGCAGGAGAAGCAGTGAGCACTTTTCTCAGCACCAGAGGAGGAGCTGTGACAGCAAGGCTTCTGACGAACGCCACAGTATACTCCTGCTTTTCAATTAGTCACTGGAGGAACGGAGGATGGAAGGGAGAGAGAGACAGAGAGAGAGAGAGAGAGTGTGAGAGAGAGAGAGAGAGAGAGAGAGAGAGAGAGAGGAGACACCCTCATAGCAGCTGGCGATTGTTGGGTGCCAAATCCAAACCAGATCTGAGCCAGGTTCCTTGTAGCATCATCAGCTCTGTGAGAACACTGTTCCTCTGCATTGCTCTCTTGCTGTTCATACAGTCTGTGGGGTGGAGGAGAGGGGGAGAGGAAGAGGAAGAGGGAGAGGGAGAGGACAAAGTTAAGGGGTCGGTAGCTCCATCATCTGAGCTTGTTGCCCTTAACATCACAGGAGTCCCCAGAGCTCCTCAATTGGATTTATCAGCGAGCGATCTCTCTCACACTCACTGGCTGTCCGGCCTCTCATTTGGGGCCCTGGGGTAAGCCAGAGCAACACAGGGCCTGAGAATCCATCATGGCTGCCATCTACGGGGCGAGTTCGCCGAAAGCGACCGCCTCAATTGATTCTATTAGGTCTGATTGCTTTCCCTCAGTGCTGCCTCCAGAGGGGAGATAAGACGCTCATGTTTATTTCACATTTTTCTATCTATCTTCTCTTTTGCGGCACTTCGCCGTGAGGAAGATATGGGGTAAAAACGGGGAGGAAAAAAGAATAGGCGGGAAGGTGTTTGAGAAAGCGGACGTGTCACACCTTCGTCTGTTTTCTCTTTCACAGCCTGCCTTTGGCAGACAAGTCGCCGCTTTGACTGTTAATGTCGGCCTTTTTTGCAGAGCGGTTGTCATCCACGGTTAGGCCCCGAGGGAGACGGACGGGCAGGCACTCTGTCTCCATGGGGATGGACCTGCCGTCGGGCCCAGACATCAGAGGGGACACACAGGGGCCGAGAGCGAGAGAGAAAGAAGGACAGAGAGGCGTCCCAAAACACAGACCCTCTGAAATGAGTTAAAAGAGGCTTGTTTACACCACGACACACTATTGTACTCATTGATTGATGATCTTCTCTTGCATTTGCCAGTGTAATAGCTCGCCCCTCAACTGCTCTGCATTCTGGGTTAGAGCCGGGAAGTCCCATGGGGTATTTATATGGCCGACTCTTTTTTGAATGCTGGTGTGCGCCTCCCCTTGTGTAACTCCATCCCGCTGTTTATCAGACAGAAATCAGGAAATCGTGATGCACTGTTGACACATGTTGACGTACAAACTAAACAGAAAATTGGATGCAGAAGCTGAATACAAATCCCTGCCTCCCTGACCTCAGTCTTTCTGCACCTCATTGACCTTGCCTTGTTTTGTGTCCGGATCTTTGATGGCCCCGTCTTCCTGACTCATTTGTAGCAGGCAACCACTGCAATCAATAGACTTGCGGGTGGAAAAAAACCCCCAACATGCCTCTTCGCTCTCTCGATGTTCTCTCTTCGTGCTGGTGTGAATTTTGATGGGCGCCACGCTAAGCTGTGGAGGTCTGGACTTGGCGCGCGGCTCGCGTTGCATGCTAAGCACTGGCAGCAGAGGAAAGTCTGCTTAACAAGGTGCAGTCCATCATGTATGCCCTCACCAGCGATGGCCGCCAAAGCCCGACACACTTTGCTGGATAAACACACTAAGAGCTTTTTTTTTTTCAAATCGGCTTGTGTAGTTTAATGAGGAGCATAACAGAAAAAAAGTGGCATGGCCGCGAGGCTAATTGTTTGAATGCAGCGTTGGTTCCGCATGGGCAGATGTCTCTGTTGCACTTATCAGCAGATGAGATGCTCATAAAAGATGACTCACACGGATTTGTGAAGATGACCGTGACGCACACACACACGCACACTTGCTGACGAAAGGGTGGACACAGATAATGTGCTCGGTGCATGCATAAATGCAACACTAATATGGACAATGATCTCATTTCCTGTTTCAGTGGGCAGATCCCCACAGACTTAAAGACGTCTCCTCATATGAGAGCTGTGTGATTTTCTGAAAGCCCTGCATTAGCCTCAGGCGGTTTACTAGTGGTGGCGGCTGTGAAAGAAAATAGTTCTCCAAGAAGATGTGGATGAATATCCATGAAAGCTAGACGCATTCAGTTTGTTTCTTGAAGTGCAAGGCAACCATTTCCTGTCAGACAAAAGTTTAAAGATGTTCTCCCCCCCCGCCTTTCCCTAGGAGAGATTGGTTTAGTGGCCACCAACCCCACTGCTAGTGTTTTTCTCCCACTGAATTGGAAAATATTGGCCGTCAGAACAAGTTTGGTTTAAAGGCTCTTGCCGAGGCCTCTGTGGACTAGCTAGCAGTTGTGGTTCATCTCGATGTGAGCACCAGGGTCAGGCCGTACGTACCTGCCGGCCCCTAGAGTGGAGTCCGCCTCACTCCGTCCTGTGATGTTCTTTAGTCTGTCAGCGCTGGGGGGGGGGGTATGTTCGGTGAGCGATGGATGGGTGGTGACTCCGGGGCAGAGTGCGGCGCGTGTGACGGATCGACACTGACAGACATCGCTCCGCTCTCCCGTCTCGCTCGTCTCCGAGGACCCGCAGAGTACGGGGCTGAACGCCCATCAAGGTTTGTTTTTTTACGTTCCTGGCCTAGCTTCACAACAACAACAAAATAAGACTTCAGCCATGCTGCTAGACTTGGAAAGCACTTTAGAAAACTCGCTGCGGCCATTCATCACACAAATGTATCATTATGCATCACCAGGGAGGAGGCAAGACCGAGAAATGAGACGAAATGGCGTTTTGGAATAGCCAGCCATCCACACAATGGGAACGAGGGAGAAAATTGTCGCTATTGGGAACCACAGACGCAAGTCGTTTGAAGAAATGAATGGTTCTTTATTAGAAAGCAATTTGCTCCGAAACTGTGATGAGCACACGCCCGACAAGCAAGTGCATGTGTTTGATCAGTCAAGCAGGACCACTCGCAGTTTGACGGCTGCGTTCCGTCTGTGGCGTGATCAAGCCACTGTGCAGCCAGCATGGCGGTTTAAACGATGTTGATTAAAAATAGTACAACGAAGAGAACGAAAACCCGCTCATGTCCATCAGAATGGGGGGAAGGAGCACTGATTGGCGCATGAAAAGCGCTGTGATGTTGGTAGAGTGCGTTTTTAGGCCGAGGTGATGGCAGCCTAGTGGTTCATTTGCGATGCCCACCCCCATTCTGTTCCGTGCCGCTGGGCTTGTGTGAACTGTGGTCATCACCCCCTGTTCATGCATGCATTGCACATATGTGTCACATCTCCACAGCACTGCTTGTGTGAACTGTGGTCATCACCCCCTGTTCATTCATGCATTGCACATATGTGTCTCGTTTCCACAGCACTGCTGCTGTCACATTAGTGTTGCGTAACCTGGGAAACGAAGCGCTGCTGTAATGTGCGAGGTGCTGTCCTTTTTAAAGCCTTTATCACGGTGAAATACACACCACCCACTGCACCCACTGAGGTCGGCCACATCGCTGCACGTCTTTATTTAGATTTGTATTTATCTGTCAGGGTGATGTAGAAAAAAAAGCCCTCATTGAGGACGTGGCTGCGAGGCTGTGATTTTGACCACGCTGACCCAGCTGTTCAGAGAGCTCCTGCCGGAGGAGAAGAGGACTGACTGGCAAAGGGCCTTAATGTAGTGTGAGAGCAGGGGGTCAGCGGGGGGGTGGGGGGGCACCCTAATTGTGTGCCAGCAGAAATTTATGACGCCATTCCCTGCAAATGCCCACATAACAGCTGGGGGAGCAAGCAGGGAACAGGGCATTCCAGCAGAGGACCAGAAAGTCTGACTGCAATGAGAAGTTATCGCGGGTCTGTGTGTGAATATGTGTGTCTGTGTGTGTGTGTGGGGATGTGGTGACGATGGATGTGTGGGGATGTGGTGGCGAAAGGTGAAAGGGGGGGGGGGGGAGTGTAGCATGTGGCTGCAAACAGGACAAATCACTCCGAATGCCCAGCAGCATCTGGTAGCATTCATCTGCCGATAGAGAAGCTGAAACCCCAACGAGCTACGGAATGGAAGAGAACGGAGAGAGAAGAGGATGCAGGAGGGGAGGAGAGAGGGAAGGCACAGAAGAGGAGAGGGAGAGAAGATAAGGAGAGAGAGAGAAATGAGCACATGTGTGGGGGTGGGGGGGAGCGCGGAGGAGAAGAAATTAGCAGACGTGTGTGTGTGTGTGTGTGTGTGTGTGTGTGTGTGTGTGTGTGTGTGTGTGGTGCGGGTGATGGTGCAGTGCCAAGGGTGGTGGGGGTATTGAAAGCGCTGAGCAGGCAGAAGAGAAGGGAGAGGGGGGTGTTGGTAACCCGAGGCTTGTTCTTTACAGAGCCTACCACATGAGGTGGGGATGAGGATGGGGGTGGGGTAGGGTGGGGTAATGTGGTGTGGGGGTGGAGGCACTCTTGACAGGAATACTCTTAGGTTCCTTTGAGCTCCCCATTTGAATATTTCATTGTGGTGAAGGCTAATAGCACTCTGAGTTATGTACTGCTCTGTGGGGAGTGGGATTGCCTCATGCGTTTACACGGGGTCTTACTGGGGAAAAGAAAAAAATATTTTTTTATCTCTCTGTGTAATTATTGAATTATTGAGTCTTCCGCCGACGGGATCGGATCTTCGCATCTCGTTTTGTTGGGGATATGCTTACTTTGTTTCGCTCGGGCAGCTGCAAATGCAGTCCTCTGAGTGTGGGTGCATAACAAAGCCGGAATAAATCTGTTTTTACTTATGATTATGTACATCTGCAGGCAAATTGCTTTGTGAAAATTCAACTCCCTAATCTTACTGATTTCATGCTGCCAACATGGAGGAAATACACATATGGTGAGGTTTGATTTGGCGTGGCCATGTATACAGATATCTATAAGAATTATTCAGGTTGATATGCCTTTGAACTGTGCTACTTTGGTGCCGTGAGTGTTTTGGGGGTACCATGAGTGGAGGGGGGCCGCTGGATGTTCTACAGTGATTTTTGATGTCTAAGGGACAGAATAATGAATAATTGATGGTTCCGGGGCGAAGACGGGCTCCGATTGGCTGACAGGTGTGCAGTGTTTGGCCCTAAAGCACAGGGTTTAGTTCTGACAAAATGGGATTTGAGTGAGAGCGTTGAAGTGTGGCCAGGCACATGTGTAAGGGAACATGCCATATGCAGAGACACGGCTAGAGTCCCCCAGGACTAACCTGAGATCTAGTGCTGCTCCGCACCGCAGGAAAGGAGCCTTCGCAGTTTGTGCCTCCCAAGGTTGACAGTCAGCCAGTCAGTCACGCACACACACAGACACACACACAGACACACACACAGACACACACACACACACACACACACACACACACACACACACACACACACACACACACACACACACACACACACACACACACTCTCACACACAAACAGACACACACACACATTCACGCTAACCATGCTAGCTGATGTAAGCTCGGCACAGAGCCCATCATCTGGATGACTGCACTGCTTTTGTTCTGTATGAGTGTCTGCTGCTCCGCCTGAGAGGATGTTAAAAGCAGCACTGTGTGTGTGTGTGCGTGTGCGTGTGCGTGTGCGTGTGCGTGTGTGTGTGTGCGTGTGTCCGTGCGTGTGTGTGTGTGCGTGTGTCCGTGTGCGTGTGTGTGTGTGTGTGTCTGTACTGGTCCAGGGCCCTTGTGTGAACATGAGCTCGTGATGAGAACGTCTCTGTAGGGAACCTCTGACCTGGGAGAGTGAGCGCCAGACTCAGCCTTTGTCCTTGTCTGTGTGGTGCCGCAGTAATGTGACCTATTCTAAAAGAGTCCCGCTGTAATCTCCAGAGCTTGTGCTCTTTCACATACAGTAATTGAGGACCTGGGATATGCCCTTCTGCCCCAGCATAATTGGAAGTGGATGACACAGCGTGGCATTATTAGCTCCCTGGGTTATTTCTTCCTCATGTCTCTCTGTGAACTTTTACCAAAACACCGGATCACACTCAGGCGCCCGTGTCTCTTGGTTGTGCAGGAAGAGATGTTAAGTTGTGTTCTCGAAAGCGAGGACTCTTAAGAGACTTTTTTCTGAAGCGCGTGTGCGCGCGTGCGTGTGTGTGTACGTGTGCGATGCAGCGCTGTTCGCTGACCTGTCTCGTTTGTTTCTCCTCTCCGGCCCGTTAGTCCAGGCAGACAGCCGCCTGACTCTCCAGGGATCGCAGACTTCGCCTAACCTGCCTTGGCAGCCACAAAAAAGGTTAGCATGAGCCATAAAGCCTGTAACAATAAATTAGGCTCTCTTGTCGTCCAGAGAACAGGGCTCCCAGAGCTACTAGCAGCCCTTAACTTAAACTCTCAACAACAGTGTTGTTATTGGCATTGAAAAAGTTCTGGAAAGTTCTCAATGAGAAATCAGGAGGCTTGCATTTACTCTGACGGCCTTGAGTTTCCGCGAGGTTATTTTTTCTGCAATTGTTGTTAGTCTGAGTTTCAGATTGGCTGACTAGAACACAATGTACATTGTTTTTCACACTTTGGAAATGAAGAAAGTTCACTTTGCCCCCATCACTGTCAGGATGAGAAAATAGGAGAAAAAGCTCAGGAAGCATTGAGGCTGGAAACAGACAAGTTCACAGTAACACGAATAGACATTTTGGATATGCTTTCGTCTTCGTTGACATTCACGGAAATTTGTATCCAAATGCAGATTTAGTGGAACTAAATGAACTAAGTAGAAATGGTTTTGGGTGGCGATCAAGCTCACAGTGTCTCAGTGTCTGAATGCCAATAGATTGAATGTTGTGTAGCAGTTTGTGTAATTCAATGTTGCTAAATTAACAAAGCATGGGACCTTGTTGAGCCCTTATGTCATGCACAGTAAGGTTATGTGCTTGCCTCTGCTTTTCTCAGAGAGCTTAATAAAGCAGAGCCCTTGTGGTTTTGGCCCAAAATCCCAGTGCACTCTTGTCCATTCCATAAACAGAATTCATTAGCTATAGGCTATCTGGGCACCGCGCTGTAACCCAAGCACTTAAACTGGAACAAATGGGCCTGCGGCAGCTGCGACAATATACCATCGGCAATATAGCGGCAGGGGTGGCCTCTCGTCACAAAGGCACGGAAGCTCGGCACAGAGTAGGATTACAGAGCACTCCGCATTCCGCAAGGAAATGTAAGGGTCGCAGGATCGCAGATTAATACCACCAACCGCGTTAAGAATGCTAGGGTCGCAGGATCGCACATTAATAATTCTGTTGAGAGTAGAGCGAGCTGGCTTTATCCGTGAGCGATGCACTAGTCTGTTCTATCGCTGATGAAGTGAGTTTAGGCAATAGAGTGAGATTTAAGGAAAGAGAAACTGAGAGAGAGAGAAAGAGAGAGAAAGATGTAGTGTTCGGTGATCATCTTTTGTTCCACACGTTGGCTCGGTAGACGGTGGTGCCGCTGTTCATTATTGCGGTGTCAGACCGGTGTTTCTGCACAGCCCTTGCAAATGAGAGTGGCTTGTACACGCTCTCTTGTCATCTCGCTGCCACCTTCAGATTTGCAGCGTGATTTGCTTCCCACTGCTGCCTCCACTCAGTCCCCTGACAGGGGCCCTCTCCGAAACAGCCAAAATGAAGTGCCCAAAATACCTGCTCTCCCAGAGCTCAGCAGGAGGGTGCGAGACGGTTGGGAGAGGGAGGGATGGAGGGAGGGAGAGTGAGAGGGAGGGAGGGAGAGAGAGAGAGAGGGAGAAAAGAGCGGGATTCTAATAATGGCCACCCCGAGAGCACTCTCCGGCTCATCTCCACTCGTTTTCCCCCGATAGGTGGGCCACTTGTTGGAGTTTGGAGAGGCACTTGTGTAAACGGAGGAGGAATCCGGAGGTGTGCATCTGCAATGCTCTGCTCTGCTCTGCTCTGCGCTGGAATGGAGCGAGGGAGGGAGGAGGGAGGGGAGGGAGGAGGAGGAGAGCGGGTAAGGCGGGTGAACGGGAGGTGGCCATTTGCATGGCAGCAGCGGAGGGAGGCACCTGTTGGCAGAGCTGTGCTGCCGGCCAGCCGGCCCCCGTTGATTTATGAGCGCCGGTGGAGAGAGCAACGCTGCCTGCCTCCCTCGCTTCACTGCCCACTAAAACCCACAAGAGATTCATCTGTATTTTTCACTCTCATCCCATTATGTCTCTCTCTCTCTCTCTCTCTTTATCCTCCTCCCTCCCCTCTCTATCTTCCCTCTCTCTTTTTCTTCTCTTTCTCTCTCTCTCTCTCTCTCTCTATCCTCCTCCCTCCCCTCTCGATCTTCCCCCTCTCTTTTTCTTCTCTCTCTCTTCTCTCTCTATCCTCCTCCATCCCTTCTCTATCTTCCCTCTCTCTTTTTCTTCTCTTTCTCTCTTTCTTTCTCTCTCTCTCTACCCTCCTCCCTCCCTTCTCTATGATCTCTCTTTTTCTTCTCTCTGGGCCTGCTCAACCATGGTAGACAGACAGGCAGTCCGGGGCTCAGGTGAAGTGACGTTAGCGATGCCATTTTAGAAATGGAGGACAGGCTACATTTTTGGCAGATGAAGGATCTCTGGAGAGCCTCTACCCTGCATGTGGGTCAGCCTGAGCGAAAAAGAGAGAGTGTGTGAGAGAGACTAGGCAATAGCAGTGTCTCTCGGCCACTTTGTGCACCAAATCCAAATAGCCTCTCCCTCTCACAGTCTCCCAGCTTCCTCCGCATTCAGCGACCGCCCGTCACTCCGAGCCTCCTAGTTAGCCAGCAGTGAGGCCGGCGGCGGTAAGAACGAGGCCCCACACGGAGATAATGCATCTCAGCATCGACAGGAGCCTGCTGCTCACACTGACCTCATGCAGATCTCATGCTGATGCTTTTCATTGGGAGAAAGCCCAGGATCGATTAGACTCTGGAACAGCACACTCAGCCTGGAGAGGAGGAGGAGGAGGAGGAGGAGGAGTAGGAAGGAAATGGGCCTTACACCTGAAACATGGTGGCTTTACTCCAGTCTGCTCAAATGTCTCCAGTCTGTGACAGACATTTCTGTTGTTGTTTAGTTTTGTTGCTCTTGTTGTTGTTCGCTTCGACCGGCCCTAAAAACCCATCCGACATTAAAAACCTTCACCTCGGCACTTAAGGTTACGCTCGCTCGCCGCAGGACTATTTGCAGCGTCCTGCGCTGTCCTTCCAATTCCAGTGCCCAGGTTATGGAGCCCCCCAGAGGGGGCCGGACAGGTATTTATAGTGCAGCAGCAATCCGATATTTCCTGCACCCCCCACCCCACCTCAGTCACCCCCCTCCTGCGCAGCATCGGTGGTCTCCGATAGCAGCATGTGGGCCCCGTATGGCTCCCTGTGATGCCCCCCGACCTCTTTTTTTAATGTGTGTGATGACATTCTTCTCATATGTGCGTGCTGGACGGCCATGCGGGCAAGGGGGACGAGCAGTCAAGGCTTCATTAGGGGCCCCCAGACGGCCGAGGACAAGCCCAGATTAACACCAAGGGCCAGAACACTTTGATGTGCGGTGTCTGCCCCTCGGGCCCGTAGAGATGTATGGACTTACTCACACATACATACACACACACACACACACACACACACAGACACATACATACACACACACACACACACACACACACACACACACACACACACACACACACACACACACACACACACACACAGACAGAGACAGAAGATAAAGATCCTTGAGCACAAACAAACACACATATACTTAAGATGTGCCACACCAAGATGTATAGTTATGCATACACTGGTCTACATACACATGTACCCGTAAGCAACAAACAAACAAACACACACATACAGAGACACACAGAAGGATGGTGGTATAGAACACAAGTGTGTGTCCACCTATAAACACACACGTACACAAATGTGCTTACATATGCATACAACCCATCCCCTAACAAGCACTCACTCTAATGCATTGTGGTCAAACGTCTTTCCTCAGGAGGATAAGGACATACACACACACACACACACACACACAAGGCAACACACATGGGGGTGAGCCATGCACATATATGCAGCCGCCCTCAAGCCCACTCCTATGTGCTTAGTTTAGGCAGGGATAAGGAGGAGATTTAGGTGTGCAGACGTCCAGATGCATATCTCTGCTGGATTTTGATTGGGATTCATCCCTCTGTCCCCTTAGATGGAGGACCAGAGGCGAGAGAGGATGACTGCTCACCATGGCGACACACACACATGTTTACTCCAACTATTTGCCCCCGGCAGAAGGACCCCTGCGCTGTTTTTTCCGTCCCATCCAACCCCCCCCGGCCTCTCACCCAATGTGCGCTGGTATGAAGGCAGCAGCTCTGGGCATTTATAGACGAGTCGAGTCCTTGTTACGGTGATTCACCCCCAGCACCTTCAGCAGAGCGAGGCGCGTGGCCACTCTGATAGCCATGTGCCCCCGAGAGATTGGAGCTCAAGTGACCGAAAGAGAATAGTCACAGTTAAAGGAGAAATGAGAAAGAAAGAACTTGATCATGACTCAAGCATGCGCACACACACACACACACACACACACACACACACACACACACATACACACACACACCCTCTGTGTTCTCTATGGTCCTTCTCCCTCGCCACCCTCTTTCCTTTAAAGTTGTGTATTTATGTGTGTGTGTGTGTGTGTGTGTGTGTGTGTGTGTGTGTGTGTTTCTCCCTTTCCCTCTTGCACACCCAGGCCCCATATCATTTGAAGCTATATCTCACCCTGAGCTCTCCCTGGTCTCCCCTATCAAATACATCGACTGGCTCCAGTGATGTTTTGTTGTCTGTTCTTTACCATTCCTCGGTGGGTGATACATCACACTGCTCGTTTTTTTATTCCCTCGAAGCTTTATGTGTGTGTGTGTTTCACTCTCCTCATCATGACTGGCCGTTAAATCTTCTGGCCGCCCACCGCTTTGTCTCCTGTTTGACGCCTCCAAACAGGTTGCCGTAAAAACACACACACACTGCCTGACGATGGCCGCTTCGGGGACAGATCATGTTTGAAGACGTGCCGCAGTAACGCCTGTTCCATTGTGATACCCCTCGGAATGTAAAGATCAGATGTCCCTTTCTCAAGTAAATCCCATTCTAATCAAACACGGGCGAATAGGGCCCCCTGCTAGACCCTCGGCGGAAAACTCCGGAGACGAGTTCTCAGTGATCAGATGGAGACAGTACTTCAGATCCTCTTCAGAGCTTGTTTTCTATTTTCTTTTTTTTTCCTCTTTTCTGTTTGTCCGTGCTGAAGTGAGTCGAAGTGTAATTAACATCCATCGCATGATGAATGAGCCGGAGAGGATGGCTGCGGCCTCGCTCGTTAAAACACGGCAAGATAAAAGCACCTCACCGCTAGAAAACACACACACACACCCCCAAACCGCCCTGTTCGCACACCAGGGTAGCACATCCACACACTGTCTGTTAGGCGTTCATTTTGTGTCTACAAGGAGTGGAGAAAACTGCATGGCATTGGACCACAGCATCTCATTTTTTTTGCTCTGTTCACAAGGCTGAACTTCCGCTCTCTTGTGTACCGGACACAGGAGTACTGGTACACTGGTCCTTGCAAGGGCGCAGAATAGAATAGAACTGTCACCCCCCACACCCCCTGCATGACTCACGCAGCAGGCCCATGAACGTTGTTCTTCAGTGCAACGTCGTGTTCTCTGTGAGGAGAGCAGCGTGGGGCCTTTGGCAGGCTCTGTTATTCCAGGAGACATATGGTGACTCCTCATGGCCGTGTGGGCGTCCGGCTACTGGAGACGCTGATCATGGGCCTGCTGCGTGAGTCAGGCAGAGACGGGGGGGGGGGGGGGGGGGGTGACAGTTCTATTCTGCGGCCAGCGTGGTCGAGGTCCAATCTCTCCACTTCTTTCCCCGTGCAGCAGCATGAATGAGAAAGAGCGGAAAATTCGCTCGTACGGAAGCAGGAGGGGGGAAATTAGAGAGGCATTCACTGTGCACCCTCCAGGGAAAAAAGTCTGTTTATAGCCTTGATTTTTTGCAATCTATTATGCACACTCTCTAAAACATTCTGTTTATTTCTTCGTCTCTCAGCCTGGAAGTCATGGCGAGATGTGTTTTTAAAACCTTTCCCAATCCCCCCCCCCCCCCACACCCCTTTCGTGGTGATGAATTGTGTAAGTTCGGCCAATTGGATTATCGCCCGGCGCTGTATCGCACTCAATAATTTTGTTTGTTATCGCTATCACCATTACCCCTCTGTATGGCTTCCTGGCCTGCAAGGGCCAGAACGCAAACCAACGAGAGGCCAACTGATTAGCTATTTCTTACGTAAGGAGAGGGAGAGAGACAGAGAGAGAGGGGGGGAGAACCAAAAGGGATGGAGAAGGAGAGTGAATGTTTTCAATTTTACTGAACAAGCCGGAGGCACATCCATCAAAATAACCAGATAACAACAGAGAGAGAGAGAGAGAGAGAGAGAGAGGGAGAGAGAGAGGGAGAAAGATGGGGATAAAGAAAGCACAAGGAATGAATTTTAGGTGCAGTTGCAACCTGTAGTTCTTCCCATCTTCAGAGAGGCCTGTGAAGTGGTGTGTGATGGGCAGGACTTTGAGGGCATGTTGTTAGACGCAATGCCCAAACATGTCATGAAACCCAGTGGGATGGATTCTTCTTTTTTTTTGGATTCCAGTTCAGTTTGGGCCTGAGAGCGAGTGTCCTGACCTGTGGCGTGGGCTGTCCGATGTGTGTCGGTTTGGGTTGAGGGGTCATTCACTTTTCTGGGGCCTCTGGCCCGGCCCAGAACGTCTCGTCAGGAGAGGTCGAGTGTGTTCGTCATCATGTCGGGAGCAGACTGTCAGGGAGGAAGATGTCAGTTCCGCTCCAGAGCGCCTGGACACACTTCGGTTCAAGAAGCGATCGGCCCAATCTGACCACACTCTCTTTCACTTGATTCCATTTGGCTCTCATTCCCCTACATCTCCCTTCTTTTTCACCATAGCTCTCCCCC
The DNA here is from genome assembly GCF_046254945.1 of Alosa pseudoharengus. Lineage (NCBI taxonomy): Eukaryota > Metazoa > Chordata > Actinopteri > Clupeiformes > Clupeidae > Alosa > Alosa pseudoharengus. The sequence continues at coordinate 29,100,518 of NW_027468565.1, read as the reverse complement.
CCCCCCCCCTCTCTCTTCGCCCACTCCTCCATGTGAAATAAAAAGTCCTGTTGTCTTCGGCTGGGGCCTGATTGACCTTCCACAAGCATTGAATTAGCATTGAGAAGTTCAGCGCCCGTCTTCTCCACTAATTTCTCCAGTGGCTACTGACCTTTCCAGCCTCACCTTAAAATAGCCCATGAATGGCTGACATTAATTTAGAAGGCAAATCTTTGGCGTGCGCCTGGACCCTGCGAGCAATCGCGCTCTTGAAAGAGGAGAAGGCTGGACCGGGTCAGTCAAAGTTCCCATTTAGAGCAATTTGATTGAAAACGAGTCGTCATTTTTTAGGTGGAGCGAAGTGACAGGGCCATGGGCTTGTCCTGTGAGTACTTTTCTCTGTCAGTGGTTTCACGTAGGAGCTTTGTGGCAGCCATGGAGTGGAATTATGGCAGAGGAAGAGGGGGATAAAGATGGAGTGGTAAAAGAGGTTGAAAGATTGAGAGGGAGAGAGGGAGAGGTTAGAGATTGATTGCAGCAGACAGGGAAGGACAGGAGGATGAAGAGGAAAGGAGAGTTGAACGTAGGAGGGGGATAGAGTGAGAGAGAGAGATAATGCAGAAAGAGGCAGGGAGGTGGAGAGATGGATGGATGGATGGATAAAAATGAGGTTTGAACACCCTCCTCTCGTTCTTTCTCTCCCCATCTTACTCTATCGTTCTCTTTGTCTCTCCTTCTACCATCCAGTTGTTGTCCTTCCCTTGGAAGGTGTCTCTGCTCGTGTGTGTGCCACTCAAGAGAGAGTGGCGTTGTGTGTACGTGTGTGTGCATCTGTATGTGTGTGTTAAGCCATAGGGACATGTAATTGATTGGACCTCACCTCCTCGTAGTTAATAAGTGGAGCTCACAGCTCATACACTGACTCAGAGGGTGGGATGATGAGAGGAATGGAGCGAATGAGAGTGAGGGGAGAGAAAGCAGGAAATCGAGAGAGAGAGAGAGAGAGAGAGTGAGAGCTGTGTGAGATTGAATTGTATCGATTGGCTGCGGTTGATTCACACGCCGCTGAGTTTCTCAAACTGCTTCTCGTTCTGGACCCCGCGCTCCACGTCTCCGGCACTGAACTTGAACGCCACTCATCGGGGCAGCGCGGCACGAAGGACTCTGACTCACGTCTTCGTCTGAGCAGATGACCATGTCAACACTCGGGAGAGTTTGACGTGAGAAAGAGGCAAAGAAGTCTTTGTTTGTAAAAAGAAGCAAAGAAGAGGATGGCAGTAGAATTCTAATTGGCCTGACATTAGAATGAAGTATATAGTATATATACACTCTTTAGATCCCGTGAGGGAAATTTGGTCTCTGCATTTATCCCAATCCGTGAATTAGTGAAACACACTCAACACACAGTGAACACACAGTGAGGTGAAGCACACACTAATCCCGAAGCAGTGAGCTGCCTGCTACAGCGGCGCTCGGGGAGCAGTGAGGGGTTAGGTGCCTTGCTCAAGGGCACTTCAGCCGTTCCTACTGGTCGGGGTTTGAACCGGCAACCCTTCGGCTACAAGTCCTAAGCGCTAACCAGTAGGCCACGGCTGCCCAACAGTGATTAATGTGTCCTTCTTAATACACAGTTAGGTCAGTGTGTTTCTTAGTGTTCTTTGACCAGTATGGATGGGTGTTTTTGCAAGTGTGTGCGATTGCGTGACTGGGAAGTGGATGGGCTTCCATAACTACAGTACCTTCAGTCACCAGCAGATTCTCTGTGTGTGTGTTAAGCCATAGGGACATGTAATTGATTGTACCCCACCTCCTTGTAGCTGTTAATAAGTGGAGCTCACAGCACATACACTGACTCAGAGGGTGGAATGATGAGAGAGATGGAGAGAACGAGAGTGAGGGGAGAGAAAGCAGAAAATCGAGAGAGAGAGAGAGAGAGAGAGAGAGAGAGAGAGAGAGTGAGAGAGCTGTGTGTCTGTGTGTGGTGTGTGTGTGTGTGTGTGTGTGTGTCTGATTGCTTGCACATACATCTTCTTGGCCCATTAACTATTTAGAAGAGGAGAGCCCAGGTATAGTGTGAATAAAGTAGGCTGGCTCTAGAAGCCCGATCACTCTCAAACGTGTCATTAAGGCACAGGCTTATTCCAAGTGTTTATGTTTGTGGATGCTGGAAGTGGCGAAATTTGAGAGATGGTGAAGGACTGGGTGTGTGTCCTCATATTGCTCATTCCACCCGATGAGTTCTCACTCACCGCCAGCATGTGGTAAATATAAGGCGTTGTTTACATCCGACACTGTGAATTATTCAGCTATCACCAGGGAGACGCTCTGCAGCTTTATGATGTCATAAAGGCTCAGGATCTCAAGGGCAGGCAGACCAAGAGCCAAGCTTATTTGCAGTTATTTACTTTATTGCATGTTAACAGGGTTTGCCTGAGATGATTATGCATTTTGTATTATTTTATGAGGATAAACACATCCATTTATATGCAGCATATTAGTTTTGCACCTCTACACACACACACACAGACACACACACACACACACACAGAGAGAGAGAGAGAGAGAGCTCCCTCTATGAATGCGGTGTATGCTATTGTATACCACTTGTTCATTCTGTTATTACAGTAAAAAGAGGGCTTGTGAAGAGATTACACGTTTGACTTGGACAACAGAAACTCCACTCTAAGCGGCTTTGGGACTTTTCCAATCAGGCCCAGATCTGGGTTTATTGCGGAGCCCAAACAGAGGACTTAAGGTCTGAGTGTCCACTCCCAGCTGCCTCTGGAATTACTAACATGCTGCAGTTTCTTGCCCTCAATATTTTAGAAGGAAGCTGCTGGGCCAGGCTCACACACACACACACACACACACACTCACTCTCTCTCTCTCTCTCTCTCTCTCTCTCTCTCTCTCTCTCTCTCTCTCTCTCTCTCTCTCTCTCTCTCTCTCTCTCCCTCAAACTCTCTCTCTCTCGCTCTCTCTCTCTCTCACACACACACACACACACACACATCAGCGTTCACAGATACGCACACACGAACACATTTTCTGTCTCCATCTTTTTTTCTCTCAAGAGATTCTAGCAGCATCTCAGCATGTTACCTCTCTTTCTCTCACCCCTCTCTTCCTCCATATTTCATCCTCCTCTCTCTCTCTCTCTCTCTCTAAACTAACACATTCAGACATAGGGGCTTAGACAGGCATGCACATATGCACAACACACTGACACTGCCTGTAGCAAGGCAATATAAAAATACTGTAGTTATTTTTTACCCTTTAATAGTCACTCATGCGAAATGCGAAAAACACTCTCCCCATCCCTCTCCCCATGTTTCTGTTATGTAGAACAACATATCTTCTGCACATAGGAGGAGTCAGCAGCTAATGTAGACCAGATTGGCCTTTAGCTAATCAGAGAGCAATTACTGCTTACCATCTGATCAGAGAGGCTGAGGGACCAGAGTTGGCCGTGTGTGTGTGTCTCTGTGTGTGTGTGTGTGTGTGTGTGTGTGTGTGTGTGTGTGTGTGTGTGTGTGTGTGTGTGTGTGTGTGTGTGTGTGTATGTATGTGTGTGTGTGTGTGTGTGTTAGCTGTTGTTGTTGTCTGTGGGTTGTTTGTCTAGTCTTGCTCTAATTAGCTCAGACAGTGAAGCAAACATGAGTTTAATTAGAATTGGGGATATACTGTATACTCTTAAATTCACCCTCCTGATCTTCCTCCTCCTCCTCATCCTCTTCCTCCTCCCCATACCTTTGTCAGAGTATTAGAAGTGCCTTATGCACTGTGCACTGTCTCCTCTTCACTGCATTCAGGTGCTCAGTGAAAATATGATGAATCCATAGAGCACTGAGGTGTGACCACCCACTGTTCACATACGCCAACTCATTATCTCCATGAGCATGGCGCAGTTTATTTTGAAGTTTAAGGCAACACAATCAAGTCAACCACTAGCTGTGTGACATTTTGTGACAGGACAGTAAAGAGAGTGACAGGAGGCGAGTGGGAGAGAAGTTTGAGCGCAGTAGCAAGTAGCACCAGTAGCAAACAATTGTCTTTAGCGACAGCGTATACTTTACTCTTTTTTGTTCTAAATATCTCTGAACTTCTTTATCCTTCAAATAATAATCTCTGATAATAAGCTTGCATGACCATTCACATTGACCTCCCAACGCACAAACACACACACAGTCTTTCTTGCGTATCTGCACCGTTTAAATTCACACATACAAATTTAAAAGTATTAATTAACCTTGTACACAACCACACACACACACACACACACATTTACACACTCTCTGGCACACGTATAAATTCACACTCTTACAAACATTTAAGTGGGATTGCTGCAGAATAAAACCTGTGTGTGTGTGTGTGTGTGTGTGTCTGTGTGTGTGTGTGTGTGTGAACGAGAGGACACATTAGTGAGAGCACTGGAAAAAAAGTGTTATTAGATCAATGCAGGAGAGAGGAAAACATAATGGGCCTCTCCGCTCCCCTCCACAGACTACCGTATGTGTGTGTTTGTGTGTGTGTGTCTTTGTGCACTTTATACTGCACAGTGTGAAGCAGGGTTGTATTATGCTCTGCATTCCAGTCCATAATAAGAGCTGAACATTAGCCACTAAGTCAGAGACACTCACAGCACTCTCAGGTGTTTGGGCAATGGCTCATTATTTTCATTACAGGGACCTTTTTCAGATTAGAACTCATCCGTATTATTTGATTCTCTCTCTCTCTCTCTCTCTCTCTCTCACTCTTGCTCTCTATCTATTTTATATACATTCATCATAGGTTTCATTCCCTGTTACAGACTACCATCGCCATTCATCACTTTTAGAGAATATTAATTGGTCTTAGCAGGATGAAGGATAACCTGGTCCACACCTGGACAAATAATAGTGCCCCTCTAGTCTAGACACACACACACACATACAAACGCACACACACACACACACACACACACACACACACACACACACACACACACACACACTGTGTGAGCGCGAGGGAAGTATATTGAGACAAACAGAGGCACCATTGAGAGGAGGACCCAGATGTTCAGGTCAGGGCGGAGCTGTGATCTGTGGTTGAGTCCAGGACAGCCACACACACACTCCATCATGGCTGCCTGCCCCATGGGGCATTCTTTGGAGCTCAGGAGTGGCCGTTTAGCTACTCTCCTCCTATAGTCAATTTAGCGGGTCCGATAGAGTCAGCCCAGGTCTGTTACGCAACTCTCCCATGTCTCCACGGTCTTGTCCAGCCCCCCCGTGTCTTTGTTTGACCATACTGCACTAGCTTTAGATGGACTTTATTCATTTATAAAGATGTATCAGACGTGTAAGATATGAAAATACTACAGGAGTTAACTCTCTTTACATCTTTGTCTCATCTCTCCTGTCAGATTGAAATTAAAATTACAGCATGGATGAACAGATTCCCACAAACTAATGAGAACAGAGTGTAAATGAGGATGTAAACAACATAACCTGTGTGTGTGTGTGTGTGTGTGTGTGTGTGTGTGTGTGTGTGTAGCATTTACACTTATTAATACACCACGGTTCACACACATTCCCACATAGTCTGCATTGTTAGCACACACCCACGCAGACGCAGGATGCACATTCTGCAACACTCCTTTGATCAAGTTCCTTCATCATCTCACCGGCTCTCCTCTCAGTGTTCGCCATTTGGTGTCCAGCTCACATATCCGTCGTGTTGGCCTGCTCTGGTCACCCAAAAAAGGACTCCGGCCTGACTTTGTGGTTTCACAGTATCGCCTATAAGAATAGCACAACTCGTCACATCTCTCTCTCTCTCTCTCTCTCTCTCTCCATCCAGCTTGCACAGAGTGCCAGTTAAGTGCATCAAGGTTGTGTGTGTGTGTGTGTGTCTAAATATGTTCATGCCCAACTCTACACTCTCTGCATCTTTGTCATACTCAAATATTCACCAGCTATTGACCTTAGCACATCCTGCTGTCCCAGATATGACCTGACGAACGCATATCTAGCGAACAGGAAATGTTCACTTAAGCAGGCGTCTCGCTCCCCCTCTCAGTGGAACAGGAAGAGATCAACAGACGTTCCTCTGGCCAGTGAGGCTGGCCAGTGAAACACTCTCCCTTGCAGCCTTGGGCTAGTGTAGGCATGAGACCACAACGTCAAAACATGATTGAATTCTGATGCTTGCATATGAGTCTTGATATGCTGCATGAAAGCCTCCTTTAGTCATTTAAGGAAGGATCCAATTTCATTAATGTTATTATCTGGAATGTTAGTTTAATAAGATTAGGGATTTTTATTGGTATCGCAATACATTTTTTGTGTGTGTGTGTGTGTGTGGTGGGGAGGGGGTGGTTTGAGGTGCACTACTTTTCTTTGAGATGTTTTTCTAAGAAATGATCTGATCTGGAGGAGAAACGGTCTCTTCCTCTAATAGTGGCTACAATGAAAGGAAAAATGCTCCTAATACACAGCCCTCACAGTAGTGTATCCTTATCTCTGTATCAGGGCCATTCATTAGAGCTACCAGACAGTCTGAATAGGCAAGAACTTTCTCTCTCTCTCACACACACACACACACACACACACACACACACACACACACACACACACACACACACACACAGTATGAGCTACAGAATACAGCAGTGGCAGTTTGAACTTCTTGTCGAGGCCGAGTCCATAGTGTATTGGGGAGCTGTCAGGGTTTTCCATTAGAAACATGATGGACTCAGTGGACTGTCCTTCACAGCCGCCCCAGGAGTCAGGGGCATTTTGTAAAAATCTCATCAGCAGAACAGGGTCGTGTGTGGGTGTGTGTGTGTGTGTGTGTGTGTGTGTGTGTGTGTGTGTGTGTGTGTGTGTGTGTGTGTGTGAGAGAGACTGTGTGTGCATACTGTATGTGTGTGTGCACATGCATGTACACACACACACTCCTCCTACGTAGGTGTGTGTGAGCTGTGTTGTTTGTGTGTGTTTGTTGGTGACTGTGTGAATATGAGGGATGGATAGAAACAACTTGAGAGGGGTTGGACGCTGAGGGGAGATGAAGAGAGAGAAACAAAATTACAGAAGAGAGAGATATAGATAGAGAGAGAGAGAGAGAGAGAGAGAGGGTGAGGCATAATGTCAGCCTGTAAATATAGCCCAGGATTGTGCCACGACACCTGGATGTGATAGGCCCCTGTCAAATGTGAGTGTGTGTGTGTGCATGCAAGTGTGTGTGTGTGCATGCAAGTGTGTGTGTGTGCATACATGATTGATGGGGCGGCAAGAACGGTCAATCACAAGAGCTCTCGTTTCCCGTTACAGAATCCGCAACCATCAGACGCTCTCCGCAGGAGGTCAAACACACACACACACACACACACACACACACACACACACACACACACACACACACACTCTCTCACTCACTCACTCACTCACTCACTCGTAAAGGAAAGGAAAACCTTTGATCTTGTGATCCCTGAACCCAAGTATCCACCCCATGCATTCCCTCTCCCACTGAGTTGGAGCCGGTTCCTAGCTAGCGCATATTAGGATTTAGGACTTTATTTGGACCCCATTAGCTGATGCAGAAAACATTAGCTGCTCTTCCCGGGGTCCACACACAACTTATAACAAACAAGAAATCAACATACAAGACAACATGTACTGCGACACCACAGCTCAACATAGCATACGGAAAACAGGAAAGAACAACCAAAGAACAACCAAAGCCAACAGCTACATGCCATCAGAGGCAGTCAGTCCCAAACCCCAAAAGCCCCTTATTACTTCCTAGCTCTCTATTATTAAAAGGATTCTCCAGAAAGATATTACTCTGAGTCACGCTCACTGGTCTGGGTTCTGCTTGTCAGAATAGCAGAGACGGTACACGGCAGCAGGTATATTAGCGGCTAAAAGCGCTACACCCCCCCCCCCCCCGGCACACACACACACACACACACACTCCTTCCCCAATCAGACGAGTGTAATGGTGCCTGTGTGAACCCCCGGGGTGCAGAGCGGAGCAGCTAGTCAGTGGCAGTGGCAGAGTTAGCGAGTGTGAGAAAGCATAATGCAGCCTCAGCAGCTAGCAGAGGTCTGCTGTGATTACACTTAGAGTGTGCCCTACTTACCTCCACATGCGCGCACACACACACACACACACACACACACACACACACACACACACACACACACACACACTCTCTCTCTCTCTCTCTCTCTCTCTCTCTCTCTCTCTCTCTCTCTCTCTCTCTCTCTTCCCCCCTCTCTCTATCTCTGATTCTTTCTCTCTTTCTCTCTCTATGGGGGAGCTGGCTTAGATGAATACATTTGCAATTTCGTGTTATAAAGCATTTATTAACAGCTTGTTACATGATAATAAAGAGGTATGTGTCATTAATGGAATTCTCTCCCATTAAATGTATTTCTCCATCCATTACTTTGCTTTCCCTCGCTATGATCATAGAATTGTTTTGTGTGAATTCTTTGTAAATCCTAGAACAACAATCAAATAACTGTTCAAAATTCGAAGAAGTGGACGTTCTACTTGGCATGGGTTTAGAAAATCAATGTGACTCCTTTTCTGCTGGACAATCATGTGATTTGTGATTTCATTTTGAGCCCTTGATGGTCTTTTGATGTACCGTATCAAAGCTCCTCTTTACGCAAGAAAGGACCAAAAAATCCAATTGAAATATGACATCAGTGGAATGTTCCCATAATGTGGTTAGAGGAATTGAGCTGATATCATAATACATGGGAAATGTCATGTTCGACACATAATCTCTTGTCTCGGAGTTTTTACCAGGAGATAGGCTGTTTCTGTGCTCCATTGTTTGTGGAAAAATGCCAAATTCTCTCCACCCACACATTACCAAGAGCTCGGTGTCATATCAAGGGCCACCAGACAGCACGAGGCAGAGCAGGGGTTGCCAGTAGAAACACACACACATACACACACACACACACACGGTATGGAAGGAAGATCAAAAGAAGAGCCAGCCCCCAACCCCATGTTTTAGACGCGGTCAGTTAGCTGCCATGGTTGTCTCGTCACATACAGTACCTGCCCTGTCAATCAGTTATCTCTACCTGACAGGAACAGGCCGCTTTCTGTCAATCTTTTTTTTCCATTATTCTCTCCCCTCACTCTGTTTAATTCTCCCTTTTCTCCTCTCCCTTCCTCTCTCCCTCCCTCCCTGCCCCCCTCTCTCTCTCTCTCTCTCTCTCTCTCTCTCTCTCTCTCTCTCTCTCTCTCTCTCTCTCTCTCTCTCTCCTCCAGGGGTTTTGTGTAATTCCGGTAATTCCCTCTGTAAGAGCCGTGTTCCTTCCCAGACCCTCTCTTAAAACATTCTCCCCGGAGCAGAAATAAGACTCAGCCTGAAAGACACGCAAATAAAAATGAAGGCTGTGGAGACATTCCAAATCATTCCGCTTTTCTTACGGCATTAGGCAGAAGTGACAATAACTCTGCACTTCTCTTCTTATGGTGTGTTTTACCTAGATGAATCATAACTGTCAGTGGTGTCTCTTTCTTTTCTCTCTGTCTTTCTCTCACATACCCTCTCTCTCTCTCTCTCTCTCTCTCTCTCTTGTGGGGCTTGCGGTGGTTAGTGGCACCAGTAGTTGGTCTCTGTCAGTGGCTGTCCCCCCCCCCGTGGTGGATTTATGAAGCTCTGTGTCTAATTTGATTGTGATGAATCATTTTGCTTCCATCTGTGCAGCAGCCATAACACACACGCACTGGAGCGAGGAAGAGAGGCCTCTGTGTGCGTGTGTGCATGTGTGTGTGTGTGTGTGCGTGTCTGTGTGTGTGAGTGTGGGGAGGGTGCCCAAATTGAGGGCTCTTTTAGAGGATGTCTGGATGAAAGACAGCTCAGGAGGCTGTCGGCCTGCAATTGATCCATGGATCTTGAACGGCATGATGATATAGAGAAAAAGATGTCTTTGCCTTTTACACTATATGAGAGAAAAGTTGTGTGTGTGTGTGTGGGGGGGGGGGGTGCTTATGATGAGCAGGTGTATGTATATGTGTGTGTGATAAAGTGTGTCTACTTGAATGCAGCCTTTACACTTTCAACAGAGTTCAGTGTGTGTGTGTGTGTGTGTGTGTGTGTGTGTGTGTGTGTGTGTGTGTGTGTGTGCGCACATATGGCTGGTCTGTTCGCACTCGGTGTGTGTTCAGTCCCCCCGCTGGCATGTGGAGTCCAGTCAGTCATTAGTCCAGTCCAGAGGGAATGAAGCGGCGCGGCTCGGTGCCAGAGGTGTCTTCCTCGCCACATCTGCGGAGAGATGAGCTGCAGACGGACTGCCAGTGGCTAGCGTTGGCACAGTCACATGACCCTGCCTGCCCACTCGGGGCAGGAGTCAGACAGCGCCAGCGGGGGCACAGTGGGGGGCTCCCATGATGCACTGGGGCAGAGTGTCAGGCTTTCACAGGGTCAGCCCACATTGTGCCAGTGGCAGGCCGAGACACAGACACAGCACACGCACAGCTGGTGTGTGTGTGTGTGTGTGTGTGTGTGTGTGTGTGTGTGTGTGTGTGTGTGTGTGTGTAAGTGACTGACTGCATGGACCAGTGGGTGGGCCCTGAAGGCAGGAGACTGGCACAGCGGAAGGGTGGTAGTGCCCTCTTAGATGAGACGGCACGTCATTACAGAAGAAACGGCGCACGCTTGCATCCCCCTGCGTGGAGACAGCACTCTCACACAGGGGGTGGGCGCGCTGAACTCAGTGGGGTATTGGACGGGGGGATGGGGGGGGGGGGGGGACTGGTCGGTAACAGGGGCAGACGAAGCGTAGGCACAGAGGAGAGCTTTTCATCTTCGGACGTTTGCACGGTCACCATATCTCATTATCTCTGCATTTCATGTTTTTAAAGGAGAGCAAGTTCACAGACGATTTGGCAGCGAGGCAGGCACAGCAGTGGTCCGAGAGGGTTGTTTTTGTGTTTGTGTTTGTGTTTGTTGGTCCTGCTCTTTGGCCCACACACTGTGCCACCAGTGCAGGCGGGCACACGAGGGGGTTCCGAGTGCTCCTGGCGTCCGTGTCTGGAGTCAAGCGCCAGAACAGCAGGTCACCCTCATTCTCCAACTGCAATGGCCTCTTGACTTTCATTTTATTCTATTTTACTTTTGTTAATATGATGTGGACAGATTGTGGAGAGTGTAGACTGTGTTTCATCTCTCTCTCTCTCTCTCTCTCTCTCTCTCTCTCTCTCTCTCTCTCTCTCTCTCTCTCTCTCTCTTTCTCTGTATCTTCTTTTCCCTTCCCTTACCCATCCTCTTTCTACCCCTCTTTCTCTCTCTCTCCCTCCCAAACTCTTCTGTGGCTTGACTTCACTCATCATTTATTCATGACGCCTCTGGTTTCTTTGGCAGACATGTGTACTGGGCTAATTTTACCCCCAAAATGTCCAAACACTGCAGAAGCCCTCACCTCTCTGCTGTCCAAACACAGATGTCTGACTGGGCAGTCACCCACACACACACACACACACCACCACCTCTCCACCTCCCCTACCCCCATCCCCCAGAAGCACCCCGTTGGCCACAAAGGTTCCTGAGAGAGGGTGTCACGTCGAGTCACGTCACGTCACCCCTGGGAGACCAGGTTCTTTACTAGTTAAGTTATGTTTTTTTGTGTTGTCTTTGATTGTGAGTATTTGTTTTTCTATGCTTTGCTCTTGCACTGTAGCTCTAAGTGAACAGGGTCCTTATGTGGCAAGCTTCCAGCAGACACCAGTGGAACGATCCCACACACACACTGCTTCCCACATCTTTTCACATTTTTTTATTTCTAAATCAAATTATCTAGGCTGTTCCATCCCATTTGTAGACTGTGGGAATCCAATCCCAAATCCTATTAAGGTATCAGGGATGATCTGGGCTTTAGCAATGTTCTCTCAAACTCAACTGTTTTTTTTTTTTGTTTTGTTTTTAACCTCAAGTACATTACATGAAGCATAGCGATCAGAAGGCCCCCGCACAGCAGTGGGCGCATGAATGGAGAAGCAGGCTGACAGCTGGGCATGGATCTCATCTGATCACAGATCAGCCCGAGACTCACACACACACACACACACACACACATCACACATACACACACCACCACCAGATCAGCCCGAGACTCATTTGAAAAGTGCTGATGTAATCCTCGGAACCCACAGGTGGCCCATCAGAACGCGGCTGCGGAAATCTGATAAGCGGCTCCGTATCCGCCGTGTCCCAATCGCCGGTTCCGTCGCGTCTGTCCCAATCCCATCAGTCACCTCGTGTCACTGGGAATGAAATCCGCACACACGTCGTAGCGTTCCCAGAATCTAAATGAGGGCTTTAACCGACGGTCTATCGGTTGTTATGTGATGTTGCCAGAGGACGATTATCTTGTCTTTTCTTATCTCATTATTTATTTCTACTTTACTCTATCAAAGAGGAAGCCATCCCCTCTGCTGTGCTGCAGTGGAGACTGAAAACCTCGACTGAGTAGTAACATGTATGACCAGTACCCAGAGTAAGAATGAGCCCTTACCTCTTCACCATGTGTATTTGCCTCCTCTGCTAGTGAAAATGATACAGGTGGCTATGATACTTTGATTGTGTTGTGTGCAGTGGTGTAATCTAGTTAGCTGTAGTGAGTACTGTGATGTAGTCTAGTTAGCTGTAGTGGGTATACTGTGATCAACCCCAAATGTTAATACCTATCCTAGCCTATTTTAAGTGGGTATACCGAGATGGTGATGCTTTTTAACTCATTTAATGCCAAGCTGTTTTCGGGAGCTTTGTCCTAGAGTGCCAGCAATCTAGACAATTGTTGATGATTTTTGTACAGCCACAGCATATTCTGTGTTATAGCTATGAACACATACAATGGCTCGATTAAAAGGTGAGACTTTAAACTCTCGGTGGGTGCAAACCGTGTATTTCTACACGCCTCTGTTCCTGAGAATTCCCAAGCTAAACAGTGGCTAGTTTTCATCAAAATCGCTGTTTTTTTTCTAGAAATGGAGATATAACGTCTTTCATGAAATATGAAGTGTTGCCTGTTACTTACTTGTGTATACTTTCCGGGAAGTGATCAGCGAGACCTGGCGAGACTGCCACCTAGTGATAGACCCACGAAAATGGCCTGGTTTTGACCTGACGTGCATGCGTCACTGATTCGACCCAAAGCGGCAACCGAGTTATGATAAAATGTCCAGATTGTGCGTTTTCATGAGTTTACGATCGTCATATATTTCATTTCCATTCATCACAGAGTTCCCAAAATCACATATAAGGTGTGTTAGAGTGTCTAGTTTCGTAATTAAAAAAAAAAAGCTAAAAACGTAATATTACGTTTTTGGCACTCAACGCATGGGAAGGAAAAACGTAATATTACGTTTTTGGCTCTCAATGAGTGCATATACTGCTTAGTCCTGTGTATCACATAGACTATGTGTGTGTGTGTGTGTGAAAGTGTGAATGAGTGCCTCCTGTGTGAAGTCAGGTTATGTCAGTGTGTGTGTGTGTGTGTGTAAGTGTGAATGAGTGCGTCCTGTGTGAAGTCAGGTTATGTCAGTGTGTGTGTGTGTGTGTGTGTGTGTGTGTGTGTGTGTGTAAGTGTGAATGAGTGCGTCCTGTGTGAAGTCAGGTTATGTCAGTGTGTGTGTGTTTGTGTGTGTGTGTGTGAAAGAGGAATGGCTCCTGCCTGCCCATCTGGGTAGAAAAGATTACAGCACACGCTCTCTTAGCGAGGTGTAAGCCCTTACTCTGGCAGATGCTGGCAGTGATTGGATGATTCATTAAAAACGTGTGCACTCACTTCCCAACAAAGCATATGTCACACACACACACACATACACACACACACACACACACACACACACACACACACACACACACACACACACACACCAATAACTCTCACACACCAGTGCACATCCAGGTCAGGCCACAGAAGTCTTTCGCTCTGTGTTTTTTGGACTGGCTAGCTGGCTGTACTGTGCTGGGTTGTGCAGCGGCCTGTCAGACGATTCTAATCCCAGTCCACAGGTGGCGTTCACTCATCAGCACACCCCACAGCTGCACCAGGATCAGTAGTTCGGGCCTCACCTCTCTCTCTCTCTCTCTCTCTCTCTCTCTCTCTCTCTCTCTCTCTCACACTCACTCTCTCTTGCTTGCTCTCTCTCTCTTTCTCTCTCTCTCTCTCTCTCTCTCTCTCTCACTCTCTCTCTCTCTCTCTCTCTCTCTCTTGCTCGCTCTCTCTCTTTCCCTCCCCACTCTTATCTGGCCATGCCGAGCCGAACGGGCCTAAGTTGGATTTTTCTCCCCTGAGCACCGTGACCTCCGTCACCCCCGTCACCCCCCGCCTTCCACCTGAGCTACTTGAGTGTCCAAAGTTTTCACTTGTTCTCTCTTCCCACTTCTATTATGTGTGGGGTTTTTTTTTTCCCGTTCCACCTGATGGTGTGAAAAAGAAAATGAGCAGCACACCTCTCCATCTACCCAGCCGAGACAAAGCTAATGAAAATGTTCCCATGATTCAACACCCTCCAGCTCATCGATCAAAGAGCACCCCCAGAGAGGGAGGGAGAGAGAGCGAGAGAAAGAGAGCGAGGAGAAAACCTGCAGTGAGGAGGATGGAAATTGGAAGGAAAGGGAATTAAAGAAAAATGAAGTGCCATAGACAAAGCTCCCCTCCATCTCTATCTCTCTCTCTCTTTCTCTCTGTTTCTCTCTCTCTCTTTCGCTCTCTTTCTCTTTTTCCCCCTGTTTTTCCACTCTGCGGAATATTCACTCCTCTCCTAAAGAGATTATGCATTATGCCTGAACGCAAATCTTCACTTTTCCCTCCGCTAATAATAGCCTTAGCCCAGCGTAAGGGAGCGAGGGCGCAGGCCGCTTCCCGGGATGGTTTTCTTCCCCTCTCTGCTCATTGTGATTTCAAACAGGCGGCTCCTTCCTCCTGAGGGCTCCTCTGACTCAACCTGATTGGCTCGTACCGTAGCTCTTCCGCCCCCCCTGAGGCCACCAATCAGACTGGATTTAAACTACTTTTCTGTGCTCTCGGAGGGAGTCTCTGAGTGAGTGAGTACGCCAAGTTTCACCCCCGACAGACTTTTTGTTTTATTTGGCTGCTTCCATTTTAAGATGGAACAGAAGCTCTGATTGTGAAAGTGAAATCAAAACTGGGCACCAAAGTCTTATTCGGTTCGCAATGTGGCTGCCGTTATGCGGCATCTCATCCGGGCCCACACGGCGGCTGGACCAGAATTCTGGAACGTTCCAGAGCACTGTGTTGCCTCCAGGGACCCCATTCCTTCCCTGCGAGCCATGCCAAGCGTTTTGAGGATGCAGGGGAGGGGGTGGCAGTTTGGTTCAACCTGTGAATCCGTCAGTCAAAGTCAAGTTGGTGGTACCCATTTGCAGCACCTCTGTCTCTCTCAGTTCACACACACACACACACACACACACACACACAGACACACAAACATATATGCAGACATACACACACACACAGGCACACTCACATGACCATAACAGAGTAGTCAGAAGCAGGGTTGTTAGGTACACATGCATAAACACCCAAGACATTGGATCTGTGTGACTTGATCCTCAGTACCTAAAAGCATCCACAGAGATAATGCTGTATGTGTTTACATTTACATTAATTCATTTAGCAGACACTTTTATCCAGAGCGACTTACAGCAAGGGAATAACAGTCAGAACATGGTAAGTGTGCATCAGGTGTGTCAGGTTGTCAGTAGCACTAAGAGATGAGTTATCTTTGCCACCTTGGTAGGTGCAAAAGAGAGGGTGTCAGCTTTGATGTTGATGTTGTGTTAAATGGTTTGTTTGGCTGGGAAGACCAGTAGTTAAGTAGTAGTTCAGTAGTCTTAGAGAGGTTTAGTTGGAGGTGGTGTTCCTTCATCCAAGTGGATTATGTCAGAGAGACAATCTGAGATCCGTGCCAAAACCGTGGCATCAGGCTGGAAAGATAGATATAGTTGTGTATCATCTGCATAGGAGTGATATGAGAAGCCAAGTGAGTGGATGATTGGGGCCAACAAAGAGAAGGGGCCCAATCACTGAGCCTTGGGGCACCCCTGTGGCAAGGCAGTGAGATGCAAACACGTTTCTATCCTTAAAGCCCTATGAGCCTGCCAGTGGTATCAGGGCTTGGGCAGTAAAATGACCCACCGCCTGTTAGTCAGAACCTTCTGGGGGGCGCCTCCTGGATAAACAGAACATCATAGTCACCTGTCTGTGCGTCAGCAGACACACATGGTTTGACGTGTGTCAACGGAGTCTTACCATAGGCAGAGGGGATACTGCTGTTCCTCCCAATCAGCAATATGAGAGAGCAACACACACACACACACACACACACATAAACACACACACACACACACACACACACACACACACACACACACACACACACACACACACACACACACACACACACACATAAACACACACACATGGCCTGGGCACTCATTCTAAATTTACCCAATCAGCTGAGTATCTGGCTGGACTGCTCATGACCTAACTGTGCCATCTGGGCCAGAGAGCAGCCATTCCTTAACAGTGCAGTCACACACACTCTCTCACAAGCAGACAAAAAAGCAGACCCAACCTATGTGTGTTTTAAAGAAAGATACATTTGCGGAGAGAAGAAGAGCTGAGTAGAAAGTTAGCAGCGGAGTGGAAGGAGTGAAATTGTGAAATGACGGCAGAGAAGGAAGAAAAGAGAGAGGGATGAAAAGATCCTGTGAAATTGAACCTGCTTCAGTATTCCGCTGACAAGTCTATATACCTTAAAATCCTGAACATCACAATTACTCACACACACACACACACAGTATCTACCATTTTCTGTCTTGTCTGCACACACTCCCCATCTCTCTCTCTCTCTCTCTCTCTCTCTCTCTCTCTCTCACACACAAATATGTTGTGCATACATACATGTGCATACATACATGTGGCTCTCTGCCTCACACACACACACACACACACACACGTGCCTCGTCACTAT
>NW_027468565.1:29076023-29078523 GCF_046254945.1 Alosa pseudoharengus | reverse complement strand
AATAATGGGGTGCATGACCCCCTGGGGATGAGAAGATGGAGCTAGAAGCTAGATGTGTGTGTGTGTGTGTTTGTGTGTGTGTGTGGGGTGGGGGATACAGATAACGTATCCTTACCCACTGCATCGCATCTAGGCTAAAAAAAAGTAATTTTCAGAAGCAGAGCATGTGCTCCCAAGGACACTGTATTCATTAGCCCCAGTTGAAGAATCCAGTCGTTTGGATAAATAGCATTTGTGTGTTTATAAATTGCTGTCATGAGCACAAACAAGGGCATTTTATTGTGTGCGTTAATGTTGTAAAGGAAACTAAATACGCTCTGAAAAGATGGAGAAATTCACCCTCCCCTTCTATCTCTCTTTGTGTGTGTGTGTGTGTGTGTGTGTGTGTGTGTGTGTGTGTAAAAGTCACCAGCTATGTTGATGCGCAGGGACAGATGTTCCATGGAGCTCTTGCAGTCTGTTAGGGCGGTGTGCTGTTTGCTGTGTGCTGTTTGTTACCTTGTCCAGTAATCCACTCAGGCCATTGCCACTACTTTCCCTTGATATTAAGGAGATGGTCACTGTGTGTGTGCGAGTGTGTGTCGTGAGTGTGTGTGTGTCGTCAGTGTGTGTCTGGGCATGTCTCCTTAATTCAGTTCTCCGTATGGTTGACTGGCTAATGTAAAAACGAGTTGACTCAGCCAGTTAAAAGCAGAGTTTCAAGCCCAGGGCCGCACTGAACAGAAACACACACACACACACACACACACACACACACACACACACACACACACACACACACACACACACACACATGAGGATCCCTGCATGGATGTGTCCTGAGGCCCTGCAGCACTGCACAAAGAGATGTCCATATTTATGACTGATCTGTATGCAGGAAAGCAGGTCCGTATGCAGGTCTCTAGAGAACTGTCCGAACCTGCAGGAGAGGAGGGGCACATCTCAACTTGAGTCACCCCCACCCTCCATCGCCTCCGTCTTTAGTATTATCCCCCCACTGTGTATACAGGTGCAGTTCAGCCTCCAACCCAGGTGGGGCAGGGCTTCTTTTTTTTCCCTAATTGGGTAGAGGTCATTCATGCGGCCATGGATCTCCCACTCATTGGTCAACCCCTCAGGTGTGGCACCTTGCACACTGTCTTGCAGATTTAATTATTGGTTCTGCAGGTGCGGTTCTGCAGGTCCGACCTGTGTGTGTGTGTGTGTGTGCGTGTGTGCGTGTGTGTTCATGGAGGAGATGGAAAGGTGTGTGAGTGTATATTTTATGTGTGCATCTGAGGGAAAGTTTTTTGTGTGTATGTATGTTTGAGTGTGTGTATATGTGAATGCAGTTGACGGAAAGGGGTTTGTGTCAGTGTGTGTGTGTGTGTATGTGTGTGTGTGTGTGTATCTGTGTGGGTTGAGGAGGGAGGGCTAGCTATCATCCCACCTCAGAAGGGAATAAAATGAAGTAGGTGTCATGCATAGAGACTATTGATTAGCCATCCCCTCTGCAAGAGAGCAGGGAAAAGAAGAGATGCTATGCCAGGCACTAGCGCTACCACTTAAGAGGATGTGCATAATTTCTCCTGGCCTTCCTTCCCTAAGGCGCTGTGTGCTGCTCTGTGTTGCATAACCAACAGTGCCTCAGCTCCCAATAGGCCTAAAGAGAGAGAGAGAGAGAGAGAGACAGACAGAGCAACTGACATCTCGAGAAATAATACAAGTAAGATGGTCCGCGTATGTAGTTAGCATTGCATTAAGCATGACCCCCCCCCCTCCCCCACCCACACACACACACACACACACACACACACACACACACACTTCCCATGTCCCTTAAGCACGCTGAGCCAAAGGGGAAGACAAGCGGAAAGAGAGAGAGAGAGAGAAAGAAGGGAAAAAGTGACAGATGAATCAGAAAAGAGAACGAGTGTGTTCTCTCATGCCCATCTGTTTCAGTGAAGCGAAGCGGGGTCGTCCTCCCTCACTTATACACCAAATCAGGCTCCGCCGGGCGGACCAAGGATGCCGTTGCCATGGCAACTGTGGAGTTACGGCACAACTGACTGCTGGAATATAACTCTTGGGTGCATGCTGTAAGCGTGTGTCTGTGTGTATTTAGTTTTGTTTAAATGAAAACAAGTCCAAGTGCTGTGTTCTTTTTGGCAACCGTTGTAAAAGTGTGTGTGCATATTTTAATGTCTAGATGTCATTTACTTTACAACACAATGAAACTAAGGTATGGGTCTCTCTCTCTCTCTCTCTCTCTCTCTCTCTCTCTCTCTCTCTCTCTCTCTTTCACTCAATCACCCGCGCACACAGCTTTAAACCTTCAATGGAACCAGATAAAATGCAGACCAATCGATACATACAGCACAATCATGCATAAAAGAACACGCATCTGTCCATGCTGCCTATAGAGTGATAGATGATGGAGTGATGAATAAGTGAAAGTGTAAACAACTGTATGCTGGTACGACGGTATTCTCCAGCTCACGGTGATGGGAAGTGTGGCAAG
>NW_027468565.1:29061023-29063523 GCF_046254945.1 Alosa pseudoharengus | reverse complement strand
CTATTCAGATTGACACCTGAGGAGTTAAATGTTTGCCTTGATTTGCTTTGATTATCCACAGCTTGAAAACACTAATGCTTTAGTCTGATAACAAAAAAAAAAAAAACAGGCGACAAAGGCTTGAAAGCAAAGTTTACTTATTCAGAGAGACAGAGAGAGAGAGAAACAGAAAGAATTCAGCAGAAATTGCTGAAGTGTGAAGATGTGTATAAAACTCTAGCACTAATGAAGGCAACATCTGCATAACATCAATAGACGTTCCCTCTCTCCCTCCCTCCCTCCTTCTACCTCTCCTCCTCTCCCACCACTCCTTCATTACATCTTTCATAGAGCTGAGTGTTTTCACATACACACACACACACACACACACACACACACACACACACACACACACACACACACACACACACCTCTTACTCTTCTGATATGTCACCCACTCTTTCCGCAACCTTTGAGGTGTTTCAGGTGTGTGTCAGGTGTGTGTGTGTGTGTGTGTGTGTGTGTGTGTGTGTGTGATGTAAGTGTACAAAAATGTGTCCAGACTTTAGCACTGAAGGTCATGCATCAGGCGCTCTACTTTCTTCGTACTTGCCATGGAAGATGAGTTGAAAGACCTGCCTGAGCAATAGAGTGAACTAACACATGCCGACACACACACACACACAGGAACACACACAAGCATATCAGAAAATGAGTGACTCAGACTTTGAGGCAGACAGAGGAAAGAACAAACAGGGCAATCAGTCTAGCCAGACATCCACACACACACACACACACACACACACACACACACACACACACACACACACACACACACACACACACACACACACACACGCTTCCCTATCTATCACTGTCTAAACACTAGACCAAAGAGCACAGAAAAAGGCTGGCCACAGAAAGATTCAATAAACAAATGTCCTGGCTGTTAACATGCTTTTGTATTCTGTAAATGTGATCACGTATGTGCTGTCACATGAAACTCACAGTAATTCTCCCATTCACACACACACACACACACACACACACACACACACACACACACACACACACACACACACACACGGCCAATCATTAAAGCTGTACTGTCAAGGCATGCAGCAAAATATTTATTTGTGATTAACTCAGAGTTTGTGCTCTTTCTTCCTTGTTGTTTGTGCTTCCTTGATGTCTAAATTATCTTTTTCTCTCAATTCAATTAAATTCCATTCTATTTTTAAAAAAAACATTGCCATGAACGTTTCAGTAACATTATTACCAAAGCTTAAGATAAAGCAACAAAACACCATCATAATAGTAACAATCATCTCTCTCTCTCTCTCTATCTGTCTCTTTTTCAGTTCTTTATTGTCTTGCTGGTCATCCTGCTGGCTGAGCTTATATTGCTCACCCTGTTCTTCGTATATTCTGACAAGGTAAGGACCTATCACACACACACACACACACACACACAAACACACACGAGAGAGAGAGACACCCCCCCCCCTCCTATCTCTCAGCATTCACTGATAAATGTCTCACACATGGCTATGTAAGACATGCAATCCCACAAAGGCTTATGCATCTACTTGATGTTTGTTTCCTGTGTCTCCGGAGCTTAAACACTCATCTATCTGACGCACACACACACACACACACACACACACACACACACTCATATTTATACACACCCTGGGGCACACTTCCTGACAACGACCTGAAACAAATGACAAAGCACTATCTGATTACACTGCAGAGATCAGACACACACACACACACACACACACACACAGCGCATGATCTGTAGGCCTTGTCAAAGGCAAGCTAGTCATGTGGAGAGTGGAAAGGTTAAGTGTTTCCCGCTCCAGTTGCCACCCCACAGGTCAAAGGTCAGCCAAGACAATAAAACCCTGATCCCCCAATGCCGACCAGTTGGCCAGGAGCTAATTGGTGTTGAGAGCACTCAATCCACACCCTGGATCTCTCTCTCTCTCTCTCTCTCTCTCTCTCTCTCTCTCTCTCTCTCTCTCTCTCTCTTTCCCTCTCTCTTTCCCCCTCTCCAGGGCTGTTCCCATGCCCTGTGGTGCCCTCTGGGTAGTGTCAGCTGCATGTGTTGGTATGTGAAGCTAGTATATGAACACTGTACAGCCCAGATCAGTAGATTAACCCCTGCTCTGGTGAGCTCACATGCAACCCTGCCCAGGTCAGAGGTTGTCTGTCTGTCTGTCTGTGTGTGTGTGTGTGTGTGTGTGTGTGTGTGTGTGTGTGTGTGTGTGTGTGTGTGTGTGTGTGTGTGTGTGTGTGTGTGTGTGTGTGTGTGTGTGTGTGTGTGTGTGTGTGTGTGTGTGTGTGTGTGTGTGTGTGTGTGTGTGTGTGTGTGTGTGTGTGTGTGTGTGTGTGTGTGTGTGTGTGTGTGTGTGTGTGTGTGTGTGTGTGTGTGTGTGTGTGTGTGTGTGTGTGTGTGTGTGTGTGTGTGTGTCTGTGTGTGTGTATGTGTGTGTGAAATTAAATTATGAGTCTG
>NW_027468565.1:29051023-29053523 GCF_046254945.1 Alosa pseudoharengus | reverse complement strand
AGTGAAGAGTGTAATTATTCACACAGTGTCATTTCCATCAGTAGTGACATGCTAGGTGAAGGCGCCATCCTTAGCACCTCTCAGCCCATTCGGTAATTGGCTTTACGACTTAGAGACAGCGCCATCTGATCTCTGATTGGGTGTCTAATTAGCACTTTGGTTGAATAGATGTCTCTGTGTTTGATTACTTTAGACTGCATGAGAGTGATAGAGAGAGAGGGAGTGAGAGATAAAGTAGAGAGTTAATTTAATTAGTTCAAAGAAGACAGCTATATTTAATTTTCTTCATTATTTCTTTTTTTTTTCAAATGTTCTTTTGACAATGAGTCTGTTGACCACAGTACACAACAACACTTTTGATCTTAGTGAAGCATTCATGATGAAGCTGAACACTAATTAACTCAACAGCCAGTAGAGACAGAATGCAGGGGGACAGAGATGGGACATAGGTAGGATAAAAGACAGAGGGAGGGAGGGAAGAGGGAGGGAGAGAGAGATAGAGGGAGGGAGGGAGAGAAAACAGAGGGAGAGAGAGGGAGAGAGATAGAGACAGAGAGAGTAAACGAGCGAGCGAGAAAAGAGAGAGAGAGATTCTCATAGCGAGGGAGTGAAAGGTCAAATATGTCTGTAGGGGGTCTGTTGGCGTCCTGTATCAGGGTGCCTCAGGGGCTGGATTTCTGTTAACACTAATCATTACTGGCATATACAGTAACAACCCTGACACTAGTGTGCGTGCGTGTGTGTGTGTGTGTGTGTGCGCGCGCGCTGGCACCACACCAGGTGTTTCCTGTGTCCATAAGCCTAGATGTGTGTGCTGACGTGGTCGTGGTGCTGGGAGAACATCAGTAATGAGAAAGTGCAGTCTTCTCCTCAGAGAACACTGGTAGCTCAGACTGGGGCCATGAAAGGGTTAATGTTACTCCGAGGAGACGTGTGCACTAATGATTTAGCCAAACAAGAGCGCCGAAACACGTCAGCCAGGGGAATAGCTACACCCAGGCCACACATCACATCTGTCAGTGAAGCCCTGCATTCGCCATCCAGATGTCCAATTCACTACACAGTCTCTTCCAACTGATTATTTCTGTTATCTTTCTCATCTTCCTCCTCTCACTCTCTCTCGCTCTCTCTCTCACTCACTCTTTCAAATGCACACACACACACACACACACACACACACACACATACACTCATTCACTCACTCACTCACCTACATATCTAACCATCTCCTGTTGTCTGTTTCATCTGCAGGTCAGTGAGAATGCTAAGCAGGATCTGAAAGACGGCCTCGCACTCTACAACACAAACAACAACATCGGCCTGAGGAATGCCTGGAACATCATCCAAGCAGAGGTACCACTGGGAATACTGTCTTTGTTACAAGCGTGTGTGTGTGTGTGTGTGTGTGTGTGTGTGTGTGTGTGTGTGTGTGTGTGTGTGTGTGTGTGTGTGTGTGTGTGTGGATGGATGTGAATTGGAATTGTCAGTCTTGCGCGTTTTGGTGAATTGTTGTCCACATTACGCACCCAATCATCAGGCCTGCCTCTGGGGAGGCGGTCAGAGCCGAATGCAGATTGTGAGCGGAGCCGAATGCAGATTGTGAGCGCCGTGGCTCAGCATGGCGAGATCCGCCCGGCTGATTTCAAAGTTCGAATTGAAAAGGGGCTCGTAGGCGTCCCAGCAGGGCTTTGCTTTCTCCAGCCAGTGTGAGGGAGAATGCCTGTGTGCCTGGGAGGGCCAGTGATCTGTTCCCCGTATCCCAGCTGGCTTTGGGCCGGGCGTGGCTCTGATCTGGCTCAGGTTTGGCCCAGACCACAGTTGGGTCCGTCCCAGAGGTAGCTGCTGTGTGGTAATAGACTACGGAACGTCTACATTGATATGGCAGCATTTTCTGACTGTCTATTTTACTTTTAAATCAGAATTATTTTCAGATGGGTGTATGTGTGCGTGTGTGCGTGTATGAAAATGTGCAGGTGTGCCTTTCTGCATCAGAGACCTTAAGTGAATATGATGACTCAGTGTGACTCCAGGCACAAGTACACAGCCAGACCAACAGACCCACACCAGCTCAACCCATCTCTCTCTCCCTCTCCCTCTCTCCCTTCATTTCTCTCTCTCTCGCTCTCTCCGTTCCTTTCTATCTCTCTATCTCTCTCTCTCTCTCTCTCGCTCTCTCCGTTCCTTTCTATCTCTCTCTCTCTCTCTCTCTCTCTCTCTCTCCGTTCCTCTCTCTCTCTCTCTCTCTCTATCTCTATCTCGCTCTCTCCGTTCCTTTCTATCTCTCTCTCTCTCTCTCTCTCTCTCTCTCTCTTTCTCTCTCTCTCTCGCTCTCTCCGTTCCTTTCTATCTCGCTCTCTCCGTTCCTTTCTATCTCTCTCTCTCTCTCGCTCTCTCCGTTCCTTTCTATCTCTCTATCTCTCTCTCTCTCTCTCTCTCTCTCGCTCTCTCCGTTCCTTTCTATCTCTATCTCTCTCTCTCTTTTTCTCTGTGCAGTGGAAGT
>NW_027468565.1:29033523-29043523 GCF_046254945.1 Alosa pseudoharengus | reverse complement strand
GACAGCTTCATTGCTTTACTAACACAGATTTACAGAGACAACTCGTACAGAAATACATGTACAAACACTACTTCCTTCAGTCCCGCCATTTCTGTAAGGCAAAGGAAAGACATTTCTAAAAGAAGAGAAAGAATGAATGAAAGAAAGAGAACAGAAGCAAACTGTTGTTGTTCTGGGCCCCTCTGCCAGTCATGGATGTGTATGTAAGTGTAGCTAAATGTTAGCAGCCGCCCCCTGTGTACATGAGTGAAGAGCCCCGACCTTTAGCATGCTCTAGTTTTCTACTCCACGTTAAGAGACATTCATTTGCTTTATTTTTGTTTTGGTTTGTTTTGATATGTTTCAGCTCAGAACAAATGTTGTACCCACCCATACCCCCTAATGTATGTGTTTTTTATTACACCTTGTTTGGCTTTGTGCACCAGTGGAGGAGGTGGGTTTGCAGTGTCAGTAGTGTGGGGGGGGGGGGGGTGTAGTGGCCCTGGGGTTGGTTCTGGTCTGGTCCAGATTGCGGTCCAGATCCACTCCAGGCTTGGCCGCCATCTTGGGGTTGAGGGGTGGGGGTAGTGCAGAGTGGTCTGGGAAAGTGAAGAGAATGAGTGTTAATTGTGTGGGTGGGTTGAGAATGCGTATTTGTGTGTGTGTGTGTGTGTGTGTGTGTGTGTGTGTGTGTGTGTTTCTGTGCTTATGAGGAGCCCAGGTGAGAGAGAGGAGAGACATCGAGAGGAGATCTCCGCAAACAGAGACGAAATTTGACAGGAGGGTCCCCTTTAGTAACAAACACACACACACACACACACACACACACACACACACACACACACACACACACACACACACGCTATTCCAACCTCTTCAAATCGCCAAAACAAGCAAAACATCCCCTAGGAGCCAAACTCCACTCCCAGGAGGGTTAGACTCTAAGGCATGAAGCAGTCTGCTCTTGCTCACAAGCAGGTGTCACACCTCATTCCGCCACCACCCACCCTGGCACCCCAGCCCATGCCACCCCCCACCACCCCACACCCACCCCCACCCTGCCACCCCACCCCATGCCCATCCCCAGGTCTCACCTGACCAGTTTAATCAGTGCCTGTCAGTGACTCGTTGGGGCAGGATGGGATTCTTCGTTTGGGAGCAGGCTTATCTTCATTTCCTCACATCTTTCACTTTGCGCTCCTTTGATTATTTTTCTTCTTTTTTTTCCTCTCCTCCTATCACGCGGAGCCTGGGTTATCATTTTTTTTTGTCGCGCACAGATAAAGCAGTCACACCTTCAGATGGGGCTGAGCAGCAGTCTCGTCTGTTGCCGTCGACGGTGGCAACGGTGTCGGGCGACACGTTGTGTGCTTCAGTGACGGGGCCGGCTTTTGAGAATCAGATCAAAGCTGCCGTCATTTGATAAGAGCGCCGAAGGAAACGTGAACGATCAATCGTCCACTTAATCTCACCAATTCACCGTCACACACACACACACACACCCCGCTTTGATTACACACTCATATGCGCGTGCACCCCTACACATTCCCTTGCCGTCACACAGATTAGCAGTTGCTAGCTCATCATAGCCACTGCTTTATTGGACTTGTGGGATGGCTTGATTGCTAATTGCTCATCATCCACAGTGATAGCTTCAGAATGAAATTAGCCTGCACTCTGTTTGCGGTAGGCTACTATGGTGGGATGAGTTTGCATTTTTTATTTCGAAAAATGGGACCAGGATGAGGCTCAGCTCTTGACTTCACAGAAAAGAAGTGGAGAATGGTGTGATAAAGAGAGAGAGAGATATATAGAGGAGCGTCTTAACTCTGACGTGGTGCTGCTATAAGATATGTTGCTGAAGTAAAAAAGAAAATGGAAGTAGGAAGTTGGCTTACTCAAACACATCATCTTGCTCAAACACAACCCCCTCTCATGTACACATACACACACACACACAGACATAAATGAAATGCAAAAATACATGGAAATGCATACCATGAACGTACACATACCATCTCATCCTGGAGTCTACAACCTAGAGGAAGCACACTAACTAACAGACAGTGCTGCTGTTTCCTCTACTCATACAACTACTACAGCCTTGAGCTTTACAACATTCAGCTCTCTCTCTCTCACACACACACACACACACACACACACACACACTAATGATCTTCAGGATACATGTGCAAACTGCCAATCATGCATGGGTCATCATCCTAAGTCGTCCGTCATTTGTTTGATGGTTTGCTTGTGTTCGGGGTGAAATGGGTGTTTAGAGTGGAGTGCTGTGACACATAACAACCCCAAACACACATCCCACGTGACGGCATTTGATGAGGAGTTTATTTTCATTGGTGTTGATTTGTCACCCCTAACAATGCCATGAAGTGGAACAGATGGAGAGGGGAACTGGGCCGGCTCCATGCACTCGCGTAGCAGATGCTCGATCCTCCGTCGCTGTTTATTGGCGCATGAGGTTTTCTGACCCGAGTGGCGTTAGGTAGCGCACTTCAACATCTGAGCCGCTGCGGAATTGCTGACAGTGTGCCGAGAAAAAGACGCAGGCTCAATGTTCAGGAGTTAAACACCACTAATTGGATAGATCATTCCTCTACTCAGAGATGAGCTCTCACACTCATCTGCAGGGCTAAGAAAAACAGAAAGAAACGGGTATCCAATTGGAAAAAAAATAACTGGCAAAGATGACAAGGATAGATGATATCCATTGGGATCCTTACCACTGGGAGGATTAGGCTACCTGGCATTGTAATTCTACCCCATTTCCAGCTCCTAAACACACTCACCCCAGTCCCTCAAGAGAAGAAAACCACCTCCACTGGTTGACATATTTTGTTTTGTATTGAATCAATGCTGTCTATAATCATTTTAACGGTGCAGGAAAACGTAAAGAAAAATGCAAATTGCCTGTCACTTTAACACAAGTGTTACATTATGTTACTTCTTTTGTTTATGGAATTTGTTTTTGTAAATTGGTTGTTATTGTTTGTTTGTTTGTAATGTTTTGTTTCTTTTTGTTTTCTTGTCTGTTTTTATACATCATACATTTTCTTTCCATGTTTAACTGTGCAGCTTTTTTTTTCAGCTTTGTCTCGGTGCGGCTCCAGACCGCCGTTAGGGACTCCAGCGTTTGTTAGCAATAGCTGATGTGTTAACTCTGCTCTATGGGGAGAAATGCTACCCATCGATACTGCCATGTGTGATCCACTACCACTGCTAAAGAGATATGAACTCATCTCAGAGTCAGACCTTCAAAACTCATCACAGGAACAACCGACGGAGAAGGAGACACAATCTCTGAGCTTGGTGCCGGTTGTCTCAGAGACGTGGGCCACACTGGTCAGTCATGAGTTGTGAGTCGTGAGGCTTTCCTTCGGCACTCCTGTCCTCTCCTGAGGAACCAGTGGTCACACACACACACACACACACACACACACACACACAGAAGCACGTACAGACACACGTACAGACAAAAGAGATGGTCCAGCTGTCCTGTGCTGCAGATGCAGAAAGCAGTGAAGGGTTGTGAAGATGCCAGCATTCTACTCAGTTCCTTAGGAAAAACTAAATCTAGTTTAACATACAGGACACAGATTTTTTTGTACCCACTTTTGTTCAGTCATTAATTGCCTATTTCATATTTCTTTTGTTTTGTTTTGTTTCTTTTTCGTATTGTTGATTTTGTAAAACAGTGTAAAGTTCAGTACATGTACATGTTGGTCTATGTTAGTACTGTTTTTTCATTTTTAATTCACACGCTTGCCGATTGGTGAAGAAAGTGTCTGAATTTGGTACGATTACCCCCCCCCCTCCCCGCCAATACACACACACACGCACACACACACACACATTATTCATTATTATTATTACATTATTCTCCAATTTTACAAAAATGCCTACTTTTATATGTACCTTCTCTCCCCCTCTTTCTTTGTGCCAGAGACACACCACTGGCTCTTCGCTGTTCATCACAAAGATGGAATAGGAAACATGCCTTGTTTATTGGTCTCCTGTGACTTGCGTGTGTTTTCATACTGATGCTTTGTATCCCCCCATCCTTCAACACCCTGTGGAGTGTGTCGCGTTGTGGATACGTCGGCACCCCACTGTTTGGTATATTTGATAGCACAATGTTGCTATCGATGTAGCGAAAGCTCGATTTATCTCAAATCTTGTCGACCTAAACTTGTCCTGTGGAGGTTTTTGTTTTTTATTTGATTTTATTTTCATTTTTGGGCTACATGTAAAAGCACTCAGTATCTACAATAGTGGTGCACCAAATCTCATTCTTTCAAATTCTACTATTTTTTAAATAAATAAAGGTAAACGTGTGTTGCTAAATCCCATGAGAACCTGTGCATGTTGTCTGTTTATTGAGTATTTTCTCAGAGCTAACCTGAACCCGTATAATTTGACAGGAAGTGTCTGGTTTTGGTGTGTGTGTGTGTGTGTGTGAGAGAGAGAGAGTGTGTGTGTGAGAGAGAGAGTGGGTGGGTTGTCATTGTTGTTGCAGTCATCATTAAAAACAGTGACTGATGGAAGGAGCTGTCTGAAAAGCGCTCGTGTTTGAGAGTGGTATTCCAGGAAGGAGAGTTCGGGACTTCCACTGCCACCTGAGTACTGCATTTACATGTCAGGCTCGAGTGCCTTTGGTGCCCTTCATAGATATGCCTTGCAGTTGAATTGGACAGCCACCCTCCAACATGCAGCCTGCATCAATTAGGCTGTGATTAGGCTGCTAGTATTCATGAGAACGGGATTGGATTTTGATCAGACACAGTATTTTTTTCTTGAATCATTTAAACAGCTCATACAAGGGTGCAGTATGCTGGACTACAAGGAAAATTAACAAGTAGGCAACAGCTATCTAAACCAGCCAATTAAATCAACACTATCCAACAAATTGCCACTTTTCTGGGGTATGGTTTCAATGAAAGTACTTGGTATCATCTTCAAATGAATTCGAATGGGATATGTATGGTCAAGTGAAGGACAAACACAGTACACCTACCATTTCCACTAGCTAGCAGTAGACGTGTTGGTAAGTCTTTTCCAGCTCCAATGGGGCTGTTGGTTTTGTTTGCAAGGGTACTGCTGCATGTTTTTGATGTTGGGAGCTCACCAGTGTCCACAATCTCCAAAACATGTCTTACAGTGATAACTTGGGTACAAAGGTAAGTGTTGTTGGATTAATTTAATACATCTTTAATGTGTTACTGAATGTTTGCTGCTCCAAACCGAAGTCTGCCAAGATTTCAGGCTTAAAGTTCTGAGTATGTTAACCTGGATTTCTCTCCCACACAAAGATTTGTCTCAAAGAGATTTGTGTGTGTGTGTGTGTGTGGTATGAGAATGAGAGAGAGAGCTTGTGTGTATCAGACAAAGATGCTAGGACCCCCATGAGGTCCACAGTAGCGTTTCTTAATCATGTTTTTCAAGGGTTTCGAACACTTGTTTTTGTTTTCTGTCTGGGGCTTCATCCACTTTATTATGCAATACCAACAACCTCTCCCAGTCTTGTACATGTGTGGTGAAGTGTGTAAATTTGTAAATACATTTCCCTACACAGTGCTGCAGCACAACAGTTTTCTTTTTTTTTTTTGTGTAATTTCTCCGAGAAGCAACCATGCACAAACAAATGATAACCACTCGTTTCAAACGTTGTGTTCTGTTGTTTCTTCCTTCATAAAAACATCCACAGTAAATCAATGCCTAGTAAACACGAACAGCAACCTGGCGCTGTAAAGAACATCAGTAAGTTGTAATAAAAAATTGATTAATTCCACTAATGCATCCTGAGCCAGTGCTTGGAGTTCTGCGGTGGCAACGGGCCTAAGAAAACACCCTCGCGCGAACAGCCGCTTGTATCGATCCAACATGGCAACAAGGCTGTTCTACAAACACGAGGCGTGCCCCCGACAGAAAGCCTGACATTCAGCCTTGGAGAGAAGAGCAGGTCCCCAGAGAGAGATAACTCACAAACTGTGTGTGTGTGTGTGTGTGTGTGTGTGTGGAGGGTCACTGGTCAAGAGGAGAATGCAGGAAGAAGAAATGAAGCAGAGAAAAGAATCTTGACATAGGGAAGAAGAGGAGGACATGGTGATAGTGATATATACACAAGTACAGACTGACAGATTGGTAGAGATATAGACGTGATGGATCAATCAATTAATAAGTAGACCTGTCAATCAACAGATTGGTTGTGAATCTAGGGACACAAAAAAGAGGAATATCTGCTATCATTTCTACTGACAGAGAGAGTGCGAGAGAGAGAGAGAGAGAGAGTGAGTGAGTGTCAAGGATGGCATTGAGAGACTTACAATGCTTGCTTGTTGCTTACTTGAAATCCCTCAAATCTTTTGGCAATACAGATGTGTAAATTTGTCATTCAATTCACAAGGCTTACTCGTACCAAATTTGAATTGGACAGTGGGAGAAGACATGATTGTTTAGATTGACCGGAGGATAAAGACTGGACAGAGGAGAGAAAGAGAAAGAGTTGACATTCCAAACTATATAGATGACACTATATATAGACTATATAGTCCTTGTCTTGTGGTAGATGCAGGCAGGCTGACCACCTGTGGCCCCGGTCACTCTGGAAATCAGAGAGCAGCACCAGGTCATGAGAGAACCAATCTGACTCCGCCAGCCATTCCCTAGTGGACTCGCCGGAAGGCCTCCAGCTGTACAGCCTCTAGGTGTGTTGCTGTGCTACTGTGTGTGTGTGTGTGTGTGTGTGTGTGTGTGTGTGTGTGTGTGTGTGTGTGTGTGTGTGTGTGTGTGTGTGTGTGTGTGTGTGTGTGTGTGTGTGTGTGTGTGTGTGTGTGTGTGTGTGTCTGGCAGTGGGAGGATAGAGTGATATGAGAGAAGATGGAAGAAAGCAGAATTGCTGCAAGAAAAACAACATACAGTATATGAAGAGGTCAGGAAATCAGCTCTGTAAAACTGCAGGCACACTCGAGGTCGTGACTTGTCTTTCCCAGGCATTTGTATTTGCGTGTACACACTAGTCCGTCCTGTTTTGCTTTTTTTCTTTTCCAGATTTCTGAGTGTACTGCTTTCATCCAGTTTGTTCGAAATCCCCAGAGCTTTTCAGTGATCTCAATCTCATCGCTTTTTTTCCTTCTCCTTTCCCCTTGATCCGTTTCTGCTGTGGGGTGGGTGGGTGGGTGGATGGCAGCAGCAGCAGCAGTGCACTGAGCAGAGCAACCAGCCCAGACGGCCCTCTCAGACCCAGCCAAAGCCAGGGGGCTTTACCACACTCTTTCAACCCAGACAGAGAGATTGCAGGCAGGCCGAAAACACACACACACACCTACTTCACTTCCTGGGTGTCATACTCGGGGGACATCGGAGTGGTAACGTGACCCTTGCGTGTAGCGCCTGAACTGTATGGGTCTACAGATTGGGTGGGAGAGTGGGGCATGGATTGTGGTGGTGTGTGTGTGTGTGTGTGTGTGGGGGGTGGGGGAAGGGGTGGGGTCGGGTCAATGCGCATGTCAGCTGTTATCCCTTCCCTTTTTTAGGCAGCAAACGAATGCACACCACATAAGCACGCTGTATGTACACACACAGACACACAGACACACACATACACACACACACCACACATACACACTGAGAGCAGCTGAATCACACGCCCACAGACTGGCCTGAGTGCAGTGTGCCTGGGGCGGTGTATCGCTGTGTGAGAGAGAGTGAGAGAGTGTGTTATTTTTGTCCAGCATCGCTGGACACTTTCACATTTGGTGGGTTTTCTGGGCCCCGCCGAGTCGAGCGTAACGATGGACCGCGACCTGAGCCTGAGTCTGAGCCTGAACCGGGCCGAGACCTTCTCCTTCATCAACCCCTGGATCCGCTACTTCCTCTTCTTCTTCAGCTTCCTGTTCTGGGTGAGTCGCAGAGGGTGTGTGTGTGTGTGTGTGTGTGTGAGGGTGAGAGGGTGTGTGTGAGAGGGTCAGAAACCCTTCGTCTGACCGCACGCAAACGCCACAGGCGTCATCGAGGGCCTGAAAGAGACACAGAGAGACAGAGGAGATCATGATGAAGACTCTTAGATAGATGAAAGAAAGACAAGATAGGTGTTTCCTGATGTTTCTTAGACAAACAATGTTGTTTGTGTGTGTGTGTGTGTGTGTGTGTGTGTGTGTGTGTGTGTGTGTGTGTGTGTGTGTGAGAGAGAGAAGACGAGAGGAAATGTGTGTCAAGGAAAAAGGGCTAGAGAAATAAATAGATTTAGATGTTTTACAGACTCCCCCATGAATAAAACATTTATATTATAGGGGGCCTGTAATTTGGAAAGCTTTTGTCACACAGCTACAGAGCCCATGCTCGTATTGTTACGGCCCATTGTTAGGCTGTTTTTCTATTCCGAATCAGCACTTAATCAATAGGACGACTGCTGGGCTGCTCCACATTTACATATTGTTGCAATATGCGGGAAGCCGCTCTGGCAGCCACGGCTCAGGGATGAGCTGCCCAACCGGGCCAGATATTCTGACATTTGTTTTGTTCACACTGATTCATGGGATCATTCGAAGCTGCTTTAGCCCAGACCCAGAGCTATAAATTCTCATCCTTATTCTAAACAGATATACACTGCACACACACACACACACACACACACATTCCATGTTCACACATTATGTCAGAGAGGCAATGTTAGACAAAACTGTCATAGTTCAATGTAATGGCATATACAAGTCCGTGTGTGTGTGTGTGTGTGTGTGTGATTGTGTGTGTGTATGTTTGTGTGTGTGTGTGTGTGTGTGTGTGTGCGCGCGCCACTAATGAGAACATCCCGATGAATATATGTGCATGGAGTGCCCCATTGTGTGTGTGTGTGTGTGTGTGTGTGTGTGTGCTGACATTTTGGATGACACACAGTCATGTTGACGCTGTACAGATGCAGGGCCCAGTGTGCCTCGACCGCGTGTCCCAGCTAGGCCCCACTGCGCTGGGTTTGTTTACCACTCCGTCCCCCACTCTGTTCCGGCCGGCTGGGGCTAATCCAGCAGGCTTTTGTTTGAGAGGCTTCTGCCCGTGGCCTCTCTATAGCCCTCGCAATCCTACTGGAGCCAAACGCCCAGAACGCCTTTCAGATGACCAAAACGCTGGAGAACACACACACACACACACACACACACACACACACACACACACACACACACACACACACAACACACACACACACACACAAATTTGAGTACACACACTCACAAATTTCCACACCCATCACAGCCACACATACAGTATACACACAAAATGTCATGCGCTCACAAAAGCTTCATGCTTACACTGTTGCACACTCACAAAAGCAACACACAAGTCACACTCAAAGTAAAACAGCACACACACACACACACACACACACACACACACACACACACACACACACACACACACACACACACACACACACACACACACACACACACACACACACAAGCGACACACAACCACACACACACACACACACACACACACACACAAACACACAAAAGCAACACAGCATCACGTGGTCTCATTATTGCTGTCTGAGTCCTGCTGAGGGAATGACATCATTTCTGCCCCACTGCCGGCCAGCGGATCGGCTAACCGCCATGCTCAACGACTTCCTGCCGTGCTCAATGACTTCCTGCGCATCTGTGTGTGTGTGTGCGTCGCCACACTGCTCTTCATTCCTGGGCCTTCCTCCTCCCACACCGCATCTGAATGCAGCAGGCAGCTGCAGGGAGCTGTCACCCAGGCTGTCAGCTAGGCTCACAAACACATGAGCACACACACACAAACAAACACAAATCCATACACACACACACGCACACACACACACACCACCCACTGAATACGCACCACTGGCCCAAGGCTGTCATTTCTAGGTGGAATCACTTTTAATGGATCCATGACATCATGACTGGCCACTTGCTGATGACCTCTAGGGCTCTAATGATTTCTGAAAAAGTTTACCCTGAAAGTTCTCCTTCAGTGGTCAGTG
>NW_027468565.1:28918523-29028523 GCF_046254945.1 Alosa pseudoharengus | reverse complement strand
CATTAGCTATGCCTACACCATGCACACAGTGGTAGCCCTACGCCCCAGTGCCTCCCTCAAGCTACACAGAGCCACTGGCACGTGAAAAAAGTGGTGTGTGTGTGTGTGTGTGTGTGTGTGTGTGTGTGTGTGTGTGTGTGTGTGTGTGTGTGTGTGTGTGTGTATTTGTGTGGGTGGGTGTGTGTGTGTGTGTGTGTGTGTGTGTGTGTGTGTGTGTGTGTGTGTGTGTGTGTATTTGTGTGTGTGTGTTTGTAGGTGAGTGTGTTTATGTGTGTGTGTGTGTAGGTCAGTGTGTGTGTGTGTGTGTGTAGGTGAGTGTGTGTGTAGGTGAGTGTGTGTGTGTGTGTGTGTGCGTGCACCTGCAGTGCTGTGAGCAGTGTGTTTACATCACTGCCCAAGGTTAGCACCTGACTCGGGTACGGATGTAGCGTGGATGTGGATCACCTGCTTTCCAGGATCACAAGCCCAGCTGCAACGTGCATGCAGCCGTGTTCACGATGTAGTGAGCATGAATGTTGAAATTAATCAGACAAGAAAATTCGATTTCATATGTGAGTGTTTAGGAGAGTGAATAATGTATGTCTTATGTACTGCTTGTCTGTGTGTGTGTGTGTGTGTGTGTGTGTGTGTGTGTGTGTGTGTGTGTGTGTGTTTGTGGTGTGTGTGTGTGTGTGTGTGTGTGTGCCCTAATGCTAGCATCACCACACAGCAATGCGTTTTCTTCCCCCAGACTCGAGATGCTCTGGGAAAGTTTGTGAAGAAAGCCATTGTCCACTACAGAGATGACCTTGACCTACAGAACCTCATGGACTACATACAGAAAGAGGTGATCCATCCACCATCCAACATATGCACCCTATTAGGACAATGGAGGTCAGTCACCACACAAGGGCCACAGAAACCAACCAACTCTGGATATTGCATTCACATACATCTACCTATAGAGCATATAGATGTAACCTATAGAGCAGTAGCCTTCTGAACTAGCACTGTTCACTCTGACATACATCATTACATTCAGCTATGCCAAACACAGCTATGCCAAACACCTATATAACCATCAACGGTTATTTTCCACTCAAATAAAAAAAGCACACACACAATATAATACCTCTGTGTTCATTAAGAGATTATGTACACCTCAAAAACAACAAAGTCGTCAGAAATAAAGTATGCTGGAAACCCTCTGCGCCGTGCTTAGCAGCAGACACACCAAGGTCTTGTTACACTAATCACATACTATTCTCTCTCTTATACCCAATATGACACAACAGCAGACACACAGGTAGACGGATCGATTAACACCACCCACAAACTCAAAGTACTACACTTAGCTGAGCCCCCGTGCAGGTTTGTGTGAAATCACAGCGTACACACACACACACACACACACACACACACACACACAGCCAGACATGTAACGTTATTTAGTGTTTACTCCTCCATCACTACCTTCATCATTAGCTGCAGTGAAGCTTAGGAGAGAGCAGTCAGTGTAGAACTAGAGGATTAGATAAACCACCAGGACACACACACACACACACACACACACACACACACACATACACACACACACACACACACAAACACAAACACAAACACACACATTTTACTGAGAGAGAGCCATATAATAAGCACAGGTACACACAAGCACACCAGATCAGTTTACACATCCACGCTCATCATCCCTCGGTCACAGACTGAGCACGATGCATTAAAGCGAGGTGGCGCACCCTACTCAACTAACGTACACACACACTCAACCATTTCACAGAGCTACTCCCACATCAGATTCAGGCCATGGCCCCAAGGTCACCACCACTTACTCGCAAGCGGCACCGGCAACACACAAGCGGCACCAGTAAGGGACAGATCAATCTCAGTGTGTGTGTGTGTGTGTGTGTAAAGTCTACTCATGTGGATATGGTCTACACACGATGTGGATTATTCCTGTTAGCCGACACCTTCATGCAGCAGCCCACAGATGCACATATCCATTTGATTGCTTGCCTCCTTGGATTAAAACTATTATTATAAGAGACCGTCTCACAAGACCATGTTTTTTTTTTATTTATTTTTTTTATTTCGTGCTCCAGTGAACTTGGGCTAATTAGATTACCAGCAATTTATTTTAACAAGGATCTAATTGCTATTTTTAAGATTGAAATGTCAAACGGATAAGGAGGGCCAGCGAAAACTATTTAGACTTAATCAAAATAGCCGTTTTTGACGTAGATTTGCACAGTGCAGAGACTTGTGTGCCACAGCTTGACGTACAGCAAGCCCTTAGGATTCAGGATCAGATCCATCTCAGTGTGTGTGTGTGTGTGTGTGTGTGTGTGTGTGTGTGTGTGTGTGTGTGTGTGTGTGTGTCCTAATGCTAGCATCACCACACAGCAATGCGTTTTCTTCCCCCAGACTCGAGATGCTCTGGGAAAGGTTCTAATAAGGGACACATCCATCTCACAATCTACTGCAGCAAGGCACTCAGTGGAGGACCTCATTCAAAATCAGTGCACAGTGCAATATACAAACATGTACACACACAGGAGCATGTGTACACACACACACACACACACACACACACACACACACACACACACACACACACACATACACAACAATAAACGATAACACCTGCTGCATAGCCTTTGGTCCAAAGCAGGACATATTCCACAAAAATCAATTCGCAGTGTCAGACACCAGTCACACACTCTCACTTCCGACACGCACTCACACACACACACACACACACACATACACACACACACACACACACACACACACACACACACACACACACACACACACACACACACACAAAGCACAAAATAGCCCAACTAAATTCCAGTCTCTACTATACACAAGGACAGACCTGAGGTGCATTTGAATCCTTTCAGCCTCCTCTGTATAAAAAAAAATGATGAACGATGAATGATGAAAAAATGAACGCCTGATGGCACAAGTTCAATTAATTCTTTCAATATTTTTTTTTATTATTATTAATTTACTTTTTGGCTGTTCTGATTGTAATTATGTTGATGGTTTTAGCTATTTAGCTTTTTAGCTTTAGAGCTTCCTACTGCTCTGAAAGTGAACATACAGTATGAAATATATGTAAATTCAGTATGTACTGGGTGTGGAGTGTGTGTGTGTGTGTGTGTGTGTGTGTGTGTGTGTGTGTGTGTGTGTGTGTGTGTGTGTGTGTGTGTGTGTGTGTGTGTGTGTGTGTGTGTGTGTGTGTGTCCTGGTGGTTTATCTAATCCTCTAGTTCTACACTGACTGCTCTCTCCTAAGCTTCACTGCAGCTAATGATGAAAGTAGTGATGAGGGAGTAAACACTAAATAACGTTACATGTCTGGCTTTCTAATAATATACACCCCTCTCTCTCTCTCTCTCTCTCTCTCTCTCTCTCTCTTTCCTACTCCCTCCATTTTCTCTCTTCTCTCCCTTGTCTCTGTCTCTCTCTCTTTTCCTCCCACTCTGTCTGCCTCTCTCAACTTCTTGAAACTTCTCACCTTCCACTCATCCTTCCCTCTCTTCCTCTACTATTGATCTATCTATCGCTCCCTCTTGCACATACGTATTCCTCTTTCTCTCTCTCTCTCTCTCCTACTCCCTCCCTTCTCTCTAACACCTCCCCTCCCTTGTCTTTTTGTCTCTTTTTTTCTTTTCTTCCCACTCTGTCTGCCTCTCGATCTCTTGAAACTTCTCACCTTCCACTCATCCTTCCCTCTCTACTATTGATCTATCTCTCCCTCTTGCACATACTTATTTGTCTCTCTCTCTCTCTCTCTCTCTCTCTCTCTCTCTCACTAATCCCTCTCTTGTGTCCCTCTGCTAGTTCAAATGCTGTGGCTGGAATAACTACACTGACTGGTCCTGGAATCTCTATTTTAACTGTACCCATGGCAACCCCAGCACCGAGCGCTGTGCAGTCCCCTACTCCTGCTGCACTCCTGTACCTGGAGAGGTGAGGGCATTCGACACACAACTACACACACAGTTACATCAACACAACACCTGCACAACTACTACTACAACACCACCATACCAACACAACTATTACAACACCTGCACCACTACTACAACACAGCAATACCCACACAACTCAGTGATTGCAGGGCATTGGTGTCTCAGCCAGGTCCTTGCATCACATTTCCCCGGCTGGGTCAGGCAATGACAGGTCATTGGACAGCATACAGCCTTCTACCAACTACTTGCCCCCCCCCCCCGACACACACACACACACACACACACACACAGAGGAGAGCGCCCTCAGGTCAAATGCTCTTTCATAATCAAATGTGTGATTGTGGCTGTGGATCACACTTGGGATCCGGCGGCCGCGACACCCTGATTGCCTCAGCAATCAGACCGTGTTTGTGGGGGAGACAGGTAGACCGGCATGGCTGTCATCTCTGGCCATTTCAGCTAAGTGCCTCTGCCGGTTGGTAAGGGGCTGGAGTGATTGTTTTAATATTGCATCTCACGGACGTTTTCAGATAAGCTCCTCTCCTGCTGCGGTCAGGGAAGCTCACAATAATAATAATAAAAATCAACTTTTATGCCAAATGTGTTTAGCTAGAGAGTGACACACTTTGGACATCAAAAGAAAAGATGAGACACACAAAGAAGATACTAAAATATTGCTCTTTTGTTCTGTAAATTAGGCTCTGACGCACTGGTCAGACATATATGATCAGGTTAGTGTCCACGTATGAAGGAGATACAAGGATGATGTTGAGGACACACAGAGCTCAAACAGGCCTGCCTCTACCCTGGTGTGGCTACGTAGCAGACTACATTTACATTTAGTCATTTAGCAGACACTTTTCATCTAAAGTGACTTACCAGTACATATGTCAATTACATTACAAGGGATTACATTGTCCCCAGAGCAATTTGGGGTGTAGTGCCTTGCTCAAGGGGACAACGGTGGAAGCAGGGTATTGAACCCACAACTTCTCAGGCTACTGCATGCTAGCCCGGCTCCTTAACCACTATGCTACCGCCGCCTCAGACTGGGCTCAGCTCTATCCCACAGGCTGCTGAAATACAGTCCTACTGCTCCATCTGCCTACGTTACAGACACCTAGCATCTGGTGAAGTAAAACTTCATCAATCCCCACTTAGGCACTCACTGATTTGTATCACATATGCTAATTTGTTGAAATGCCCTTTTAATGACTGTAAATTGACTGAAAATTTCTGAGGGTTTTGGACCATCTCATTTGCTCTGTCAGACCCCTGAATTGCTTCATCTGGGTGTACTGCTGCCACCTTCTGTTCAGCTTAAACAACAGCTCAGTA
The DNA here is from genome assembly GCF_046254945.1 of Alosa pseudoharengus. Lineage (NCBI taxonomy): Eukaryota > Metazoa > Chordata > Actinopteri > Clupeiformes > Clupeidae > Alosa > Alosa pseudoharengus. Next base: position 29,023,209 of record NW_027468565.1, on the reverse strand, counting down.
CCTCAGTCCCAGGGCACTGATAATGGTTACGGTTTAGTCTTAACCCTGAATATGATGTACCTGTATAATCTATATAGTCAATCTATATTGTGATATAATATTACTGTGTGGTGCTCATGTTTGTCTACCAGGCAGTGGTCAACACCATGTGTGGCTTTGGGGTACAGATGCAGACCTACGTGGAGGCGACCAAGTCTGTGTACGCGGTGGGCTGTGCTGACCAGGCCGTCCAGTGGATTGAGTCTCACCTGGTGCTGGTCGGGGCCCTGGCCCTGGGATTTGGTCTGCCACAGGTGATGTCCACATACAACACAAACACACACACACACACATGCACGGATATATACACGTTACAAATACACACACACACACACACACATGCACGGATATATACACATTAAATACACACACACACATTTTTACCTGTATACTAATTCAACCTCACATGCAGATGCTAAAGCATATGGCAAACAGAGTCACCGGTAAGTTACAGTAGGGCGCATTTGTGTTGTATGTTTGCTGCTTATCTATCATCGTGCCGTGGTTTCTCTCAACTTTAGCTGGGATGGGAGATGACGAGGTAATGGACTCTCACTCTCACAAACATAATACTCTATGCACCATATTACATGAAGACACACCCACCGAAACAAACACACACAGACATCATGCAGCACCTTGGTACAATACTGTGTGTGCAGAGAGACAGACACCCCCACATTGTTAAAACATGATGTGTTGAAAATCAAATCCAGGCCTCACTGTCGACCAGATGTCAATCTGTGATACATCTACACATTACATACAAATCTGATTGCATACATATTGTATGTGTGTAGATCCCTATTCGTGCAGACATGTTCATTCACATAGACATATGCATGCACAGTCTGCCTTCAGCCAAGGCATGCAAACCTTCCACAGCTGTTCAGCAGACTCCAGTGCCGACGTCAAATTAACTCACTGTTTTTTATTCTGCATCTGGGTTCATATGCGCATAAGCTTGTATTAACAACAGATGCAGCCCTTTAAGTGCATTTTTTTCCATTTGCACATTTCTTGGGTTTAATTTACTGTGGGTGTCACAGGCAGAGAACGTGCGAGCACTGACAGAGGTGCAGAGAACCCCATGTAGCATGCTAGACAGACGCCAGGCATCCAACGAGGCCCTCTATGTGAGTGCTGTGTTCACCGTCATCCTACTGACAAAACAAAACAAAAGAAAACAACTCCTCTACCCACCCCCATACTCCACAGGAGAGACGGAGAAAACAACACAGCTGACCTCTTTTCTTCCTCATCGCCAGCTTCTTTTTGATATTTATTCACCCTCCTTAATTGTCTCTCTCTCTGTCTCACTCGCACACACACACACTTATACATACATACATATAGACACAGACGCACACACACACACACACATTTATACATACATAGACACACAGACACACACACACACACCATACACACATTTATACATACATACATATAGACGCACACGCACACACACATACAGACGCACATTCTTGCATTCAACCATCCACCCCCAACCTATCCAGACATCAAGAGCCTACGCCGTGAATTACCCATGAAGCCGTCAAGACAATTACATTCTTATGCAGACGGCTTTGATGTTGTGTGATTCCAATTTATGGCACCGCGGCCTTTCCTTTCTCTCTCTCTACATTCGTACATCACCCCTGATGTGCAAACGCATCCAAATCAGTTTCTAAAAATGCCTCAATGAGGAAGAAACTGCAGTCCAGAACAGTACAAACAGACAAACAGAGCTCTCTCACTGAAGCAAATGAACTGCACTCAAGCTGAATAATGCCTCTATTCTTGGGTGCCAGTAAGTCATTTGGATGAGATAAACAATACTCAGAAAATAAGGTTGTTGATATAACCATGAACAGCCCAAAACAATCAAGAATGAAAAATAATCATAATAACTACTACAGCCATGAAACTGTGGCACTCTGTCTTGGGTGGCCTTCATGGTCGGCATAGTTTAAATTTCTTTTTTAACTTGAACATAAATTGAATTATATTTTAACTTGAACATGAGCATTTTAACTTGAAAACGTTCATAAAGCTAGTCCAAAAATTACTTCATTCAAGGTTAGATGAATACCTTCCAACAAAGAAAGGGATTTCTCAATTGGCCAAGAATGCTTCGGAGCCAAGATGGCAGCTCCTGCCTTCCAGTTTCTCTGTTTGTGTTGCTGTCTGTTCCGTGCGGTTGAAAGCAAGGATGGGGGCTGATATTACACAGAGTTGAGATGTGGCCCACTGCCAGCTGGCAAAGACTTCAATTGGCCCGTCGAGATGAAGATTTCACGCTCCGGGGTTGGAGGGAGTCACGCCTTCTTGGAGTCCATCCATACAGATTAATGCATTGAAGGGAAAATCCTCCTTCTTTGATGACTGTACCATCTTCACCTTCGTAAAAGGCTCTAGGAGACTTCTCTTGGGCTCAGAGAACCAGCAGTCAGATCTCTTCAGTCCATACAACACAACCTGCACACTACAGACTTCACAGCAGTGTTTCTTTTTTCCCCCCGACAATGGACTGAACTGAGCAAAAGATGCAACCTCAGTCTGAATGAATCCAAGCCTATCTTAAGTCTGGACTCATCAGTCCCAGAACACATACTGACAAAATGCGAGGCTTTCCCAGGACTTTTACCTCAGACGGCAGGGGGTGATGTCTCAATACAATGGGTTTCAATCCTAACATACTGATATATATATTACAGTATGGGAGGACTGAATATGGTACACCAAATGGGAGCAAATTAAGAGAAGGTGCCACTTGCCTTTTCTATGCGTGGAGTATAAAATATATGAAACATGTTCTAATTGGGCATACCTTTTATACAAGTCGTCTGTAATCAATCTTTGTAGACGTTTAAAAGTACAGTTATGGGTTGCAGTAAAACGTTAGGCATCATATGTGATACCAGTCTGAGAGATCTGATGCCTGCTTCATGCTTGCGGAGTTGGGATCGTTAGGGTATGTCCCCTCTCTCTCTGTTAACTAAAATAGACATGACAAGGTCACGAAGCTATAAGCGTTGAGACTGACAAATAATCAGACCCCAGTCCACTTTATTAAATAATATAAATTCCTTTCAGTATACACTACTATATATACACATACTGTATCTATGGGCAAGTTTTCATAATCTGATAATTATTTACAGATTGCAGGGATTGTACTTTCCCAGATCCTCATCTCTCAAATCAAGACTGAAATCAGCTCAATGATGTGAAGAAAAGGGAACAACATGGAAGAAAGGGATGATGATGAGGATGAAGGTGATTTGTGGCTCTCATGTGGACATAAAAAGTCCAGAGTAAAAACACTAGAACACACTACAGACCAAACACTCAGACTACAAAAGTGCTAGTTATTATTTATTAAACATTTGTGAATATTTGACAATATTGTATATTGAAACTTTTTCACACATAGATTTTATTTGTCATTGATGTTCATTTGGTAATAAAATATGCTCAGCTAAAAAAAGAAGTCTCTCTGTGTCCTTCAATCACTTTTTTGAGGGACCTCTAATAAAATCCATGAAATATGTGAATTACACATTACAGTATCTCCATCTAATTATCACCTCACTACAAGGTGAGAAAGATGGTGTGAAGTTTTAGAGATGAGGTTTACATGAAGCTACAGCTTACATCAGACGTGCTGCTTAGGCTATAAGCATTATGACCTAAGTCATGAAAGTTGTCAAAAAGATTTTTGTTTACGAAATGTGAGATGCCTCAATTTCACAGTTTGGCTTCATCAGTTAAACATGCAGGGCAGAGAACTTCTCCATCATGCGGTCAGTAAGGGGAGAGTTCGGCCGTAAGGCATTCCGCTCCACCAGTAGGGACCTATATGGAGAATTATGGATGTTATTAATATCATATAATGAGCACAAATCAAAAATCAGTACTCATCACTAACATGTAGTTTATGGTTATCTAAATGCCAACCCCACACCTAGCTGATAGTCTATAGAGGCTGCTTTAATGCAAGAAATTACAATGTCTGTTTGCACAAACTCTTTCTTGTTTACTGTAGCAACCAGCACGAGCTGGGATGACAGCAGGTGGTTGTTGAGAGACCTATAAATAATGAGTACAAAACACAACCACTTAAACTAGACACAGTGGCAAAGTAAACATTTGAAGCTCTTATTTCATGAAACTCCCGTAGCAGTGCCCCAAGGGGCAGATAACTCTTGTATTAACCGCACCCGTGTATTAACCACAGTCCCCAATAGCCCAGTGAATCAGAATCATATTGTGCTTTAATCAGAAAGGAGAATAAAGAAAGAAATGCATTCCCATGTATAGCCCTCCCCCGTGTATTAACCGCATAGCTGAACACATTTAGCAAGATCTATGTATAAACCTCAGCTAATAGGCAAGAAATTAAGGTAATAAAGACAAGTAAACGGCAAGTTACTAGCCAATCAACAGATGGAAATTGTAACCTCTACATGAATTGATATCAGAAGTAATGAAGAGCAACACTGGATTAAATTAAATATTTCCAAATTAACTGGTGTTATTTTTATTTTAGTTAAATTTTGTTATGCCTTTATGAACTCAAAGCAAGTACCGCACGAAGGAAACCAAGGTTTTATTTTAGTTCCACGTGTAGTTCAGAATAAGTATCTGACTTCAGAAATTTCCTACATGCATCTCAAACATTACATAGGAGAAATGTCTTGGAAATTAATTTGATGTATAAGATCCAGCCCGGTCACGGACATATATTGCTCAACTGCTATCTACTTTTAAAGGCCCCCTAAAGAGTTTTTTTACATTAAAATAACGTTTCCAAAGTCATTTCGATGGCATATGAACTCTTAACAGGGCACATAGCACTTCTGCCGCACTCTGAGCAGGTCTTTTTGCTTGCAAAAGTTTGGTGTTCGGGTAGGATCATTGCTTTTTCTACACACTGCTGTCGGTGTATAACCTCTATATTATATCGGAGTTATGTTCATACTTTGTTGCAAAAGACGCATACTTAGCTTTGTTTATTATTGTGCTTCTCAACTGTAGGGAGACCATGTTTTGGCTACTGGCAAAGTCCTTTTAGGCAAGTCCCCCCACTCTGTGGCCATCTTACCATGCACTTTGGGCAATTCTCGGGCATCTATTTTCCTATTCGAGTGAATGGGGAGGCATACAGGAAGGGGCGGGATATGTATAGACTACTGCCATATATTGGCATTACAAACTAACCACATGCATTTCTATGGAGGATTATTTGAGTGCTGTGTCTTCTCATTAGAAAGTCTCTGCTACTGGTAGCAGAATGACTTCACTCATACCTGGCATACTTCTGATGGTGTTAAGAACTAACCCCATGCATTTCTATGGAGGATTCTTTGTGTGTGTGTGTGTGTGTGTTTGTGTGTGTGTGTGTGTGTGTGTGTGTTTGTGTGTGTGTGTGCGTAGCAGAATGATTTCACTCTTACCTGGCATACTTCTGATGGTGTTTGTCCTGAGATTTGATGGCAGCATGCAGGAGCAGCAGGTTGAATACATCTCTCTGCAAGTACAAACATTAGAACGAATGAGTGTGTGTGTGTGTGTGTGTGTGTGTGTGCACGAACAAGTACAAACATTAGAGCAAATTAGTGCATGATCAGAGAGAGAGAGTGTGCATGATCAGAGAGAGTGAGTGTGTGTGAGTGTGTGTGTGTGTGTGTGGGTGGGTGTGTCTGTGTGTGTATATATGTGATATTGATTTGTATGATATTAATGTTTTATGTTTTCTTGACCTCATTCTAAAAGCCTGTCTCTCTGATGGCTGTGGCCAAGGTCTCAGCTCATCTGTCTCCAAAGCGGCACTGTGCAAACTAGTTCACAGGACCACATTTGGAGTCGTGCTAATTAAGCAAAGAAAAAAACAGCTGTTACTGCTTCATTTACTGCTTCATTCTGTCCAGACATTCAAAGACGCAATGAGGACTGAAGTGAAGGCAACCTTCCCCACAGTCTGTTTGACCCTCAAGCGCTAATGTCTGAATATATGAATCACTTTATAAGCACCAGTCTCCAAGGATAGATGAAAAACAGTTAGAGAGAAAAGAGGCTCTACTTATGTGCACATCAACACTCATTATCTGGTGAGTGCAAAGTTTGAAATGTTTTTCGGTCTATCTGCTAATGCTTTCTACATGTACTCATTTTGCAGAAAATTTCACAGAGTGACTTAGATATACATAATTCTTATCAGTATGTGTGATTCCTGGGTACTGAACCCATGGTTAAAGTCTGCACCTATAAAAAAATGAATACACACACACCTGACAAAACCTGAGTCCCTGAATCCCAAAACAATGAAACCCTACAACAGTACAACTTCAAACTGAACAGTCAGACACGTACAGTAGTTGGACACATTAGGTGGTTAGATCATAAATTCTGGAACCAGCCCATGACTGGCTATGTGATTGGGTCAGTTCTGCCCTCTGCGTTAGTTGTTAATCAAAGATCCTTGATTCAACCCTCTCTGTGTTAAGGGTGCTGTGTAATGACACTGGGGAGTAGTTGCTTGTATGTCTGCAACTCTAAGTGCTCCTTGCCACTGTTAGGCAATTACACTCTCAGCTACACTGCCATAATTACACCTTACAGTTTACATGCAGAATTTTTGTTCAGTTTCTGCCTTGCCTGCCCTCCATTGTTTTCGCTCTCCAGATACTCACACAATTCCCCCATACACTCTAGGCACTTCCTGTCATCAAGGATTTTTGACAGGAAAGCACTCAGTACAGAGTGTCTCCCAGACATGACCTGAATGCTGCAATGCCAAAGGACGCATATCAGTAGCAATCTCAGAGAGCCGCAGACGCATGACATGACCAAATCCCTTTGACCATTTAAAGGAAAAAAAGAGTCTTGAATGTGACCTCTTATATTATTAATGGCTGGCCGACACAGCAGACCCTCATCAGAGGACCGCAGTGGGCGATTGGGGATGTGGAGTTGGATCATGGAATTCAAATAGCAGGGAGCAGATCCAGTAAGTGTCCTTTAGGCCAGAGCTATAGGAAGCCAATGAAGAGTAAATAGGAGAGTAGTTATATATGTCTTCTTTGGCTGATTAAAGACCAGGCGTGCTGCAGCATTTTGACACTCAATAGTCAATATATGACTGAACTACATCACAAGGCCAGTTTGGTCCTTCTGTGGCACCTGACTTGCTTCCTCTTCCTGTTCCTGATGAGTGTATTGCTCACCTGCGCATCGCTGCCCCCTATGTCACTGATGCGGTAGCGCAGCGGCTGCAGGAGCTCCACCACGCGGCCGTAGTTGCCCTGGTCGTACTCCACCAGCGCCTGGCACATGGGCAGACCCACGCCCTCCGCCAGCTGGTACTGGTGATTCTCCTCTGGGTCTCTGGGCACACATAGGGCAAGACAGAGGCGTGACGCGGGGAAAAGATTTGTTTAAAAGTAGACACATTCATGCGCACGCACGCGCGCGCGCACACACACACACACACACACACACACACACACACACACACACACACACACACACACAAACTTACAATTAGGTTGCAACCGCAAAGTGGAACTGGCCAATACTCAAATTTGCAATGTTCTTGGCTTAATAAAAGTCAGTTGACTTTTACTCTACAGTAGACCACACTTTAAATTTAATTCACAAGATAACAGGAAAGAACATTCATTTCCATGCTTAACGTCACTATTAACACATACAAAGTAGGTTACCAGAGGGTTTCAGGAGCGACAGAATGTTTTGTATGAACACTTTTCATCAGTTGTAGAACAACAGAACTTACTTTTGCATTTGTATGTGTTTGGCATGCTGATACTTGCTGACACAAGTATATACAGTATGTATATAATAATGCCACACTTGCATATGTTTGGACAGCCGCAATTATCTGCAGACATTTGTTTTTAAACCTGGCAGCTACTATGAATTACGGAAAACGTCTTCTTTGAATGTGAGGCTAGGCAGTGACACATAGGCTGTTAGTTCCCAAGTACTGAAAACCTTTGTCTGCCTTGACAGCAAAGGCAATTTGCCTTTTGGAACAGAAGTGACACTGTCTGATGATGGAGGGGAGAATGATATACTCCCTGACGTACATCCTCTCTACTGTCACGTTAGACTAATGAATTTCCTTAAAAGAGAAATAAAAATAAAACTGCAGGGATATTTGTTTTTGTTCCAGGGACAGGTAAGACGACATCGCATAAATCTAAGCCATGATTCATATCAGGCATTTTTAAGGAATGCTATATCTCTTTCTTGTAATAAATATGTCTCAGATTCACACCACAATGTGGCAAGAGTCAAATCTAGAAAAATGTTATCACTGTAATGTGGTGCTTTAGTGGCACTTTATAACTGGAGATCCCAAGTTTATAGAGAGGCCTAAACTCAATACAAACAACGTGCTTCCAACAGCCACAACACACATCCCCAGATGCAGTAAATGGATCTACAGTACACAACAGAATGTGAATGACATAGTCTGTGTGTCTGCTAGATGCTGCACCCTAAAAGCAGAAGTGTATCTCTGAGAAAGTGGACAACTGCTGGCACTCTAGAGGGTCTCACTGGGGGAATACACACTCCTGTTACGCAATACTACGGCATGACCCTCTCGGAGCGTGCTTTAAGTTCTTTCCAGTGTTCATGACCCACTTAAGAGTCCCACAAAGTCCCGGAAGATTTACCGCCAGAAAAGACTGCATGCACGCCAACATAGGATGTGTGAGTGTGTGTGTGTGTGTGTGTTTGTTTGTTTGTTTATGTATGTGAGGGTGTATGTTATTTTGCATAAATGTATGAATGCATGTCTGCCCTTAAGCATATTTGCATACACAAAATAAAACTTTCCAGAACTTAAGTCTTCCAACTGCATAATTCTTTCTATGGGTTTTGTATAATAACCTATACTGAACAGTATAGGAGGGCTCAGGTAGAATGTAGTAGTAGAAGTTCACATACATGCATGTACACTACCGGTCAAAAGTTTGGGGTCACTTAGGGCAGCAGTTTTCAGATTACATTATGTGCTTACATAATTGCAAAAGGGTTCTCCAATGTTTTCTCAGTTAGTCTTTTAAAATTATATTAGATTAGTAAACAGAATGTGCCTTTGGAAAATTGGATGAATGGTGAATGAATGATATTGCATTAAAGATCAGCCATTTCTTTCTACAACAGTCAAGAACCCTTTTGCAATAATGTAAGCACATAATGTAATCAGAAAACTGCTGCCCTGATTAAAAAATAATAATGCATCTGATCTCAGCTGGTATTCTGTCTATAATGGAGTGGAATGGAAATTTCCAAGTGACCCCAAACTCTTGACCGGTAGTGTATGTCATGTGGTGTAGGTGTGAGTGCAAGCTCTTTTGTGAGCTTGCAGAAAAGTGTGCAGAGAGGGGGTTTGTGTGTGTGTGTGTGTGTGTGTGTGTGTGCGCGCACGCGTGTGCGTGTGTGTGCGTATGTGTGCGTATGTGTGTGTATTTGTGTGTGTGCGCGTGTGTGTGCGTCTGTGTGTGTGCGTATTTTTGTGTTTGTGTCTCACCGAGCTCTCTCCCTCAAGCTGTCCAGTAGACGGTGGGTGCAGTCAATGGCGCCGCCCCCCAGTGACACCATAAGGAAGTGCAGGTCATTAAAAAGTAGAGTATGATCCTCACTGTGAGGCTCAACCACCTGCAGCATCTCACGGTAGCGATCCTTCACACTTACACCTGAAATCACACACACACACACACACACACGCAAGACCACACACTTTATAACCTTAGATTTCTAAATTGAGTGTGTGTGTGTGTGCAAGCAAGAGAGAGAGAGAGAGAGAGAGAGAGAGAGAGAGAAAGAGCAAAACACACACACTTATACTTTTTTCAGTATTGTGTGTGTGTGTGATCTCACCCTCCATCTCCAGCCTGTAGAGAAGAGAGCAGGCATCCACTGTGTCTTATACTTTTTTCAGTATTGTGTGTGTGTGTGTGTGTGTGTGTGTGTGTGTGTGTGTGTGTGTGTGTGTGTGTGTGTGTGTGTGTGTGTGTGTGTGTGATCTCACCCTCCATCTCCAGCCTGTAGAGAAGAGAGCAGGCGTCCACTGTGTCCAACATGGCACCTGTGGACACACACCGCCGGGACACCTGAGGAAACAAGCACACACACTGGGTTCCAAAACCACTCACAGACACACACACAATGGGTTCCAAAACCACTCACAGACACACACACTGGGTTCCAAAACCACTCACAGACACACACACTGGGTTCCAAAACCACTCACACAGACGCCCTGTCTGTCCCAAATTACTCTCACTCAAAAGCTCAGGAAAAGCTCTCGGCAAAGTTTTATTTACAGCTATAACTAGTACAAAGTACAAACTAGTATACATTTCTTTTTTACAATATTGATGAATGAGTTTTATTTCTCAATGAATAGGAATCGAGGGCAAATATGTCATTTTAAAAAGGAACATTTTCTGCAAGGCTAATTCTGAGTACCGTATAATACATCATTTTTCTGATCTTTTCAACTACTCTTGTAAAATAATATGTTGCTTGAAGTCTTTGAACCTTGAATTTGGAAAAGAACTTTGCCAGAAATACACTGTGCTATCCCTCCTCTCTTTAGAGAACCATCAGAGGACTTAAAAGGCAGTCGTATCACTGCGCCTTAAAAGGCCCAGAGAGTTCCCACTGTTCAGAAGCAGGAGATCTTTCAACCCTCTCACTGGTGCTGCAAAGCTTTGAGCCAACACATCCTGATTGGGAACGGCCCGCATGTCAATCAAGGGTTACGTATGCACCTCTGAGTGCTTGTAATCCACATGCTTCCATACTTCAATTTCAAGATAAACTTAATTCAAGGCCATATTGCCATATTTTAGTCCCATTAAAGAAAGTCGGCCATGTCATGCATCCCCCCCCCCCCCCACCTCTTTTATCACTCAAAGGGGGACATGCTGTAAAGGAACAAGACAATAACTTCCTCTTGGGGAACAAAATTCAGAAGTCATGTTGCGAATACTGCATTTTCGTCTGTAACAGAAAAAAAGCCCTGCAACAACACCCCTGCCACCCCACAACCCCCCCCCACCCACCCACACACACACACAAGAGGGAGGAAATGTGTGTGTGTGTGTGTGTGTGTGTGTGTGTGTGTGTGTGTGTGTGCGCGCGCGCGTGTGTGTGTGTGTGTGTCGATCACATGACCGCTTTTACACTTCCGTTCTTCCCTGGAGTGCGTCTATGGCAAGCGGCAAATGCATCTTTCGTTTTTTTGCTTTGAGATTACAGCAAGTGTTATCTGCCGTCGGCATAATGTTGCATCACGGGCTGGCAGCGAGAGCACTGACCTGGCTGTCGTAGATCTTCAGGGCCGCCTCGTACTCCCCCTGCAGAGCCAACAACAGGGAACAGAACATCCTCAGGCAAAATAATGCGCCCCTTTAAATAATTCAGAAGAGAGACAGAAACAATGGAGAGATGGAGAAAAGGCTGGAGGAGAGAGAAATGGCAGCCAGTGAGCGGGAGAGTGTGGGAAATAGGCTTTCTAAGTGGGAACAGGGAGCAGGAGGGAGAGTGTGGGAAATAGGCTTTCTAAGTGGGAACAGTATGGAGTGCTGAGAGCAAGCAGATGAGCTACTCAAGAAATGAATAATTCCTGAAGTGCGCTGTTTTGAACAAGCTGGGAGATGAAGTGGTTGTGGTTATCTGCTGTGAGCAAACACACAAACATGTATTGGTGAGAACATGTGCATGCACATGCACACACGCACGCAAACAAAGACAGACAGACAGACAGACCGACCCACACAGGGGCACACCTACGCACATCGGCATAGACAGGCATAGCCACAACCCTACACACACACACACACATACAGTGCTTGTTTTACTCACCTTTTCAATGTGATAAAGCGCCCAGTGCCAGTAGTTATGGCAGGCAAGCATGTCACATCCCTGGGGAGAGAGACAATCAGATAGAATATTCAGCTATTTATCCGCTTGTCTGAGAAAGACCGAATGAATAATCTAGCAGCACTGGTCTATGGAGACTTTCACAGAGCATAATATCAGGGGACAGAATTGGATCAAAACCTCCCACTACAAAACAAAAACACTTACTCTCAAAGCTGATGTAAACATGTTGAGCTCAAGTGTCTAGACATGATGACATTGATTTAGTGGTTTTGTTCTTTTATGTCCCCACAGAAAAAGAGACATTTTGCTTTTTTTTTTTTTTTACAAAAATAACATGAGCCCGGTTAGTCTTTCACTAGCTTAGTGTTTTGTTGTACAATAAATAATAAGTCCTCCAAGAGACACCCACGCGTCTCTGATCAAGCCCTCAATGAAGTTCTGAACTCCGGGCCTTTGGCATATTCTCTAAGATTGCACTGTATTACACTGCCTTGCATTGTATTCAACCACACACAGATATACGCACATATGTATGCACACACACACAGCGACATACGCATGCCCACACGCACGCGCGCGCGCACACACACATTTGTGCGAATGAACTGCCATTAAATTAAATTACATTGTGTGCAGAGCGATCTATTATGTAAGAGCAAGAGTCTGGCATTCCTCACCACCCTGTTGACCACTGACCTCCCAGTCCTTCTCCGTGGACTGCATGAAGTTGAGCCCCTTGTCCACCTCGGCTTTCATCTCATGGACGTGGGCCACAGAATGGACACACCAGGCGTCGTCCGGTGCCAAGGCCAGCCCCTGCAAAAGGCCAACGGCACAGCACGTCAGAATAGCTGAGAGCGGACCCGGCCGTGGCGCGAATGGCTGGGGCACCTGCACCGTACGCCGGCGACCCGGGTTCGATTCCCGCCCCGTGGTCCTTTCCGGATCCTACCCCCGACTCTCTCTCCCACTCGCTTCCTGTCATTCTCCACTGTCCTGTCTCATTAAAGGCATAAAAAGGCCAAAAAAATACTGCTGGATCGAGCGCTACACACAGCACACACATGGAGCACTTTACGCTGCGCTACGCTAACTAAGAGCAAGGTCTGAATCCTCAGACACTCACTTACTCACTCACTCCACTAACACCACTACGGAGAAGCCCATCAGGGCTACAGCATTACAGTACTAATTATATTAATCCACTTCTACTTTATACACTCATCTATATTCATAAACCGATATATTTCAGCTTCATGTCCATTTGTATTAACTCTGACAACTGACTGGAATAATGCAACTGGAATAAAATTAAGTTAACGTGTTTAATGTCCTAATCTCTTTTGTAATAGAATGTGTTAATCACAATATCATACATTCATTCACTTATTCATCTATATATCTCCACCTTGGTTGAGTTAAGGGGAAACATTAAGAGGCAGAGTCTTACTTCTTTGGCCACTTTCTCAGCCTGCTCGTAGAAGTGAGTTTCAAGAAGACCAAAGGAGTAGAGGCCCTTCAGGTAGCTGGGGAAGAAAGGTTGGAGGAAAGAAATCAGTTCACTGGTGGCAACATGCCAATACTGAACAGAGCCACGAGAGTGAGGGAGAGAGAGAGAGACAGAGAGAGAGAGAGAAAGAGAAAGAGAGAGGTTTGACCTGACAGGTAGAGTATACACACATAGTCCTTGATTGATTGGTAGGCAAACATCAAACAAAAAACTATACTATATTGAGGCTCTGCTCCACCATGACATCGACCTGTGAAACTTTCCATATAGCTGTTTTTATCGGAAAGATGGCAAACGGAGGTAAATAACATGCATCCGATACAAAAACGGGCCTCTCACTCGCTTTCATTTTTTAGACAGTTTAGCCATCATCTACAAGTTCATTTTGATGGTATATGCTCATGTGAAAGAATAACCTGGGTGAACCCAGACAAACCTGTTAGCAAATTTGAATTGGCTCTGCAGGTCGGTTTGGAAAAGATCCCATTGACGTCTGTTTCCAAATCCATGGGGCGGGCTTTATATGATGACAGATAGAGCAGTGCATTCAACCCGACTAATAGATGTGCAGATGGCGACAGGGTGAAGCAGATTTGGAATTGAGTAAACAACTGCATTTAAAACCTTTGTTTACAAGAAAGATGTGTTTGCTGCACTTCTGTAACGATTTAGTAAGAGTTTAATGCACCCATTTAAGTTTAATTTCACTGCTGGTTACACCCCTGGAAGTCTTAAATAGGAAATTTGGAAATGGGCATCAATCCTTTCCAGACGCACATTCAAATTTGCTAACAATTTGTTTGTCTGGGTTCACCCAGGTTAGTGAAAGATGGACAGACAGACCAATCGATACCATCTTGGATATGTACAAGGATACAAGGAAGTTTATTGTCACATGCATATAGTTACTGGGAGTAAGAAATGCAGTGAAATTATGTCTGGTGTCAGCCTATTTGTGCATTTATGGGAGGGGGGGGGTAAAAAGTGCAGTAGAAGAGGGGTTTAGTATATTAAGTGGCAAGGGCTGCATAAGAAAGGTGGGGGAGGATTGGGGGGGGGGGGGGGGCACCAACAAGGAGCACCCAAGAGCAACAGGGGCAAGGAGCAACCATGATGTACCGTGATGTTCAGGCTTCGGTGCAGCACAGCCCGTGAAAATGTCAAAGAAAAACTTAAAAGCACAACCATGTGCCATGTCATAATAGCCATTTAACTATACTGCCAAAGCACACCATTTATTAGTACAAACTTGGCTCCCTTTGGTGCAAAGTGTTTACACACCTTTTAGGTTCTCTCTAGTTTTACACCAAAACCCCTTACTCCATTACAAAAGCACTTTAATTAGTTTTACACCAAAACCCCTTACTCCATTACAAATCACTTTCATAACAGGCCATGCAGCCTAGAATGCTTTAAATGAAATAAAAAAAAAAACTTTGTTAACATCTTTACATATAATCAAGTAAAGGAGAAAAACAACGACAACTAAACTACACTATTGCTTACCTGGACAGGGGTGTGTGGGGTTTGTAATAGGGCAACACTCTGGCCACGGAGTCCCTCATCTGGATCTGGTAACCCAGGTAGAAGAAGCCATCATGGGCAAACTTGAGAGCCAGCATGTCTGTGGGGTGTTCCACCAGAATCTCTTCCCACACGTCACAGGCTTTAGACAGAGCTCTGCAACACAGGCACATCGGAAATAATGACCAAAAGTCAGTTGTATACAGCAAAGATGTTAAATGTTAAGTTGCTATTGGTTGGGGACTTCCAACAGTGGCTGATCAACAACCAAGCCAAATGAATACTAGACAGCATGAGGCAGGACACAACAGCAAATTACAATGGGCTAAAGTCAGCCGTAACGCCCGCTACAGGCTGTGCCCGGGATCCGTAAAGGCACTTATTCATGCGATGACCACAGCCAATCACACAACAGGGTGTAAGGTACAATTATAAGCAATGGATCGGATCTATAAGACAATACTAACAGAAATGCATTCTTTTTTTTATGAAAAAGTAATAATAACAGACCTCTATTCAACCACATTGTAAAATTAAAAGTTATTAATACATTGATGTACAGCTGTAAAATGACATTATTTCCATCATATTTTGTACAGTAAATGTATGAATATGCTACAAAAGTGGAACTTTATAGACATCAGTTTTGAAAAAAAAAACTTTCGGCACAATAAAACCAATTCTGCCCTTAATCAGTCACCTGTATGGGACAAAGGAACTGTATCTATCTAATGGCTCACAGAGTGGATGAGAATACTGTAACAGGCATACACATCAGTGCAATTTCCAAATGAAAACTACTTAAGCTAGTGCTGTTTGCATTATGTATGACATTTTTTCTAGACTGCTTTGGCACTAAATTCATAGCAAACTGTGCCTAAAGCCAGAGTATAAACATTTCGCTATCTCACATTTTCTAGCTCTGCCAGTGGGATTGCTGTTTGTATATTCTATTTTTGTTGAGAGAGGAATCTGACATTAACCCAAGGGCATTCAATGAATAACATTTGTGATTATTGGTATCTAACAAAAACAATGTAATGGTATTTCAGCAGAAACATTTGCCCTTTTGTACAGCTGAGAAATGACACAAGCCTGGTAAGAAACAACAAATCAATATGATGACACGGTGGTTGTGAAATCCATGGACTGATCCGTAGATGAAGTCCACATTCATTATCTCACTGGGTGAGGCATGAAATCAAAGAACACAACCAAATCTTTAAATGTTCTAAGAATAACAAAAACAACCATCATAATTAGGCCCATTGACTCATTCTAATATTCCATGACCTTGACCTTTGAAGTGTTGGTTTAAGAAGGGGTTAATTATCTCACAGTAGGTGAACTCATATGCCTCATTAATGATGATGCTACGGCAGAAATCTGGAGAACTAACAAGTAGTCTGTGAGTTTTTAAAGATTTTTTTCTAAATAAATGTCTCCTAGGTTGTTGTTATGCTCGGAGCAAAAGGCACAGTACCAAAAGGCCCGTTGTTGTGCCATCATAATGCACTGCCATAATCTGTGGTCCATTGCAAAGATTAGGCAAGTTATTGCAGAAATTGATTTTGGAACCACAAACCAAAATGATACAAGCATCGTCATGCTGACATAAGCTTCTATTACACTGAACAGCAATTTGATTCCCTTTCAGAGTCAGGGAGCAGCAGCTCAATATGAACAGAGCTGACATGAGAAATCAAATATTCAATACGAAGACCAATGCCATTGTGTAGTGGCAAATGATTATCACAAATACCCACCCACGCCTCTGTTTATGCCTCAGCATTCATGCCTATCGCTCGCATCTAGCTTATTTGTTTGCACACATTATTTGTCGCCTGTACAGTTAACTAATGAAGGAATTAGTGTCAATTTGGCATACACAGGCCTACCAGAAGAAGAGGTCTGAGAAGGCCGCTGAACTAATGGACCGATAAGTGACTATACGAATGATCTGGCACTCCGTGGCAGTAGCTGAAGTGGGTCAGTTTGAAGCAGACCAGATAAGCTGACCTGGATCTGAGCAGTGCTCCTACTCCGGCTCCTCTCTCCCCAACGCCTCGGCTAATGAAACGGCGCTCTGTCCATTAGGGCTCTGACTGGCCCTGAGCCAGCACAGCTGTTTCACTCATTTAATGCTTCAGTGGCCTGCAAAGGATGACGAAGCCCAGGAGGTGGTTGGAGGGGAGTGGGGAGAGGAGGGGAGGAGATCGGAGGGGAGCAGAGGAGAGGAGAGGAGAGGGGAGGGAGGGAGGGATGGGAGGAGAGGGGAGGGGAAGAGAGGAGAGGGAAGGAGAGGCTGAGGTCCTCCAGACAAGTCTGCATAAATTACTCCAATCCTGCTCGCACAGGCCTAGGCATTGGTGGTGGTTAGTGATGTTCCCCCTCCACTTTAAAGCACTTTGGGTGCCTTGAAAAGCGCTATATAAATGCAATGTGTTGTCTTTGTTGTTGTTGTTAGGCCTGATTCTGCCACTTTTCTGAAATACAATGTCTGGATAAC
Source organism: Alosa pseudoharengus (assembly GCF_046254945.1). NCBI lineage: Eukaryota > Metazoa > Chordata > Actinopteri > Clupeiformes > Clupeidae > Alosa > Alosa pseudoharengus. The sequence goes on along the minus strand of NW_027468565.1, from coordinate 29,005,696 downwards.
AAGTTTTGGGAATAGCCACTTCACTGGACTGCTACTGTGCGGTACCAGTTACCAGAGGTGAAAAGTAACGAAATACATTTACTCACGTTACTGTATTGAGTAGTTTTTCTGTGTATTTTGTATTTTTTAAGTAGTTTATAAAATCGGTATTTTAAATTTTACTTGATTACATTTTGAGTGAAGTATTGTACTTCAAAAATCCCATCCATTACTTGAGTAAAAAAAAAGTTAAGACTAACGAAAACGGAAAGGGAGAGAGAAAAAATCGCGCCCTAAACCACTAGCCTAGTGATAATGATCAGCATGTAGGCTACAACAGGACATGAATCAACCTGGCGCCATGCAGTCTTTCTGAAAGTGATGGAGATGGAGCTGGATCATGAGATGCATCAGATTACATGTGTATGTATTTTCCGCTATTTCAATGGGTTGTCTCAGTTCGTTATAGCACTAATGATTGCGGAGATATATGAGCAAACACCATGGGATTTCGTGTTTTGACGTTTGTGCTCACCTTTCTTTGGAAAGAAGTTTATTAGCAGTTGTTTCCCCTTATTTTAATATCTCTCTTTTTCCTGTTTTGGCCTTTGTTTTTGGTAACCTGACTTGGCTTTCTTGGAGAAAGACATTGCACCAGCAGCACAACAATTAGCGGTCTACTAGGCCTACTAGCGATGCTCAACTAAATAAACAAAAGATAGACTATCTTATGAATCGTGCAGGCGGACTAAACCATTTAGCTCTTTAGCAAGGGAGAGTGAGAGTGACCTTAGACAGTTTTCACTATGTTGTATACAAAATCCAGTCAGTCAAACATTAAATTTCGTCTGACATTCATTTTGGCATTTAATTTGGAATTTAAAATATTCAGGTAAAATAAATATATGGTGGAAATAAGTATTGAACGCTTACTGTAAATGTTTTTTAGCCTACACTTCCAGTGAGTCTATTCAAAATTTTCACCACACATTTTATTAACACACATAAAAAAAATCCAAACATAAGAGTTATGTGTAATAAAGTGGAATGACACAGGAAAAAAGTACTGAACGTGCCTACTGAAATTTCTTCAATACTTTGTGGAAAAGCCTTTGTTTGTAATGACAGCTTCAAGACATTTCCTGTATGACAAAACTTATTAGTCGCAGGTGTGATTTTGGCCCATTGTTCTAAACAGATTTCAGGGGTCCCTCTTGTGAATCCTGATCTTTAGTTACTTTCAGAACTGTTTAATTGAATTTAATTGAATTGGCTGCCTTCAAGTCTTTCTGGAGCTTTCTCTGAGTGATCCTTGGCTCTTGGAATTGACTATCCTTCAGACTCCCTGGTCAGAAATATTGCGAGGAGATCCTGTGCATGGCCGGTTGATGATGCAGTGATGTTCCTTCCAAATGCATCTGTAAGTTTCATTGATATGTTTTGCAACAATAAGGTTGCAAAGGTCTGCAAAGGCTTTTTTGCTTTTATCCATCATGAAATGTTTCTTGTGTGACACCTTGGTAATGAAAAACCTTTTTATAGCCCATCAATATATAGGCTACTAACCAAGCTTATATTAATTTGCACAGATAGAAAGGATAACTACCGGTACTCTCTAACTACTTACAGATTCCAGCTCGTTCCCTTTCCTTGCCTTAATGCTTTTTCTTAACGTGTTCAATACTTTTTCCCTGTGTTATTCCACTTCATTACACATGACTCTACTTATAAGTATAAGTACTGTATACTCTTTTGATCCCGTGAGGGAAATTTGGTCTCTGCATTTATCCCAAACCGTGAATTAGTGAAACACACTCAGCACACAGTGAACACACAGTGAGGTGAAGCACACACTAATCCCCGCGCAGTGAGCGCTCAGGGAGCAGTGAGGGGTTAGGTGCCTTGCTCAAGGGCACTTCAGCCACTTCCTACTGGTCGGGGTTCGAACCGGCAACCCTCCGGTTGCAAGTCCAAAACGCTAACCAGTAGGCCACGGCTGCCCCAACTTATGGAGTTGTTTGGATTTTTTATGTGTGGATTACCTGAGTTATTACTAATGCCTGGTGAAAATGTTGTGCCCCCCGTATTCCACTTTTCAAGGGCCCTCTCCTCCATTGGGGCCCTATGCTTCCCACTTCCCCCCCCAGTTCGACGCCCTTTAATCTGCTGAACCTTCTGCTCATTTCCAAATATAAAAAAACTCTCTGCAACTCAACATTGGCGTGCCTGCCTCAGCTGCCTGTGAGGGGCTTTTCAGTTGTGCTGGATTACTGTTCACTGCAAAGCGACCCAAAGATGAGTGCAACTAACTTTGAAAATCAACTACTGCTCAAACTTAAAGGATAACTCCGGTGATTTTACACTATCTCCATTTCTCAACGTCACCGAGTACTGTCTGTATGAACAAAACTGAAACAATCGGTTTTACCTAGCTCGATTTGCTGCAGCTACAGCGTTACACGCTGGGAGCATGAACATGGCTGCCTTAGCTGCTGGCTGCAGCAACTCGAGCTAGGACCAAAGTCCTTTTAGGCAAGTACCTCCACTCGGCGGCCATGACACCAATCTTGCTTCAGCGGTGAGATCACAACAGATGATTGGCATGATGTCTTCATAGCACACCACATGATTGGCTCAATGTATTCACAACACACCACATGATTGGCTCAATGTCGACGTTTTGCCGCGGAAGGGTTGTGATATGTGTAGACAACTGCCATACGTTACAAACTAACCCCATGCATTACTATGGAGGATATTTTGAGTGCTGTATCTCCTCATTAGAAAGTCTCTGGTAAAACTGGTTGTTCTGGTACCCCCGCCCCCAAAAAAAAAAAAAAGTAACTAAGTAACTTTTAATTAAAGTACATTTTAAATGAACTACTTTTTACTTTTACTTGAGTACATTTTCAGATCGGTATTTTAACTTGTACTTGAGTAATATTTCATCAAAGTATTGGTACTTTTACTTAAGTACAATATTTTCGTACTTTTTCCACCTCTGCCAGTTACATGCTTTGGCAGAAGAAATGTAAGACATGAACTTAGTCTCTGTATCTATTGTCCACTCTACTTTGTTGCCGAGGCTACAGGTTATATCTGCAATGTCTTCATCTTTACTGTTTGTTTTGTGTTCTTAGGTTCTCATGTCCTGTTTCATTATGTTCATCTATTAGTGATGCAACCTTGTAATACATATATTAATTAATTGGGGGCAGCCGTGGCCTACTGGTTAGCGCTTCGGACTTGTAACCGGAGGGTTACTGGTTCAAACCCCGACCAGTAGGCACGGCTGAAGTGCCCTTGAGCAAGGCACCTAACCCCTCACTGCTCCCCGAGCGCCACTGTTGTTGCAGGCAGCTCACTGCGCCGGGATTAGTGTGTGCTTCACCTCACTGTGTGTTCACTGTGTGCTGAGTGTGTTTCACTAATTCACGGACTGGGATAAATGCAGAGACCAAATTCCCCTCACGGGATCAAAAGAGTATATATACTTATACTTAAATAATTATAAATAATATTTGCTGACCGTATTTATCTGTTTAACCCAATCTCCCTCTCCAGTTGAAGCTATCTGCTATCTGTGACTCCGTTCTTACCCTCTGGAGAACAGCTCCATGGCCCGAACATGCTGTCTCTCTCGGGGTGTGATTTCCTGGGTCTTGGCCAGTTCCACTGTCCGTCTTACGGCACTGGCCAGACGCTCATTTCGCTCCACCGACGACGCCGTGCCAACCAATTCCAGGCCTGTGCCGATCACGTGACCCATCACTTCAAGGGAAGCAGACATCACATTGGTTATCTTAAGGGTTGTCTTACCTGAAGTCCCTTTCATGAGCACAGCACTGTAAAAGTAAGTGGTCCGTTCTAAATTACAATGACACAGTGCTTACTCTTTCAGTCAACTTCAGAGAAGGCCAAAACACAAGACACCTACGCCACTACAACTTCATTTTGGACCCCATGGACACAGTAACAGTGTTGAAAATGTGAACACTTCCATCCCTGCTCTTTAACCAGAAAGCTGGTGAATAAATTATTCAAAATATATTGAAATATTCAGGTGATAATATTCACTGTGGCTGTTATTTACTTCAGAAATCAGCAAAGCAGCTGCTGAATTGCGAAACTGTAGCTATGAAATGGACATGTGACACATGATCGAAACAAATATGCTTTGGTCAGTTAGCCTGCAGTTTGTCAGTTAGCCTACAGTTAGATTCTTCAGTCTATAGGAATCAGTGGCAACCAGAAAAGGCAGGCCACAGAGGTGACGTCAAGGCCACATGATCATCATGAGGGAACACATAAGAGCTTAAGCCAGGCATCACACAGAACAACACTGCACTTTTATACACTGCAAATGCTCCAAACACCCCCCCCCCCCCCCATATATCTGGGTTAAACATTTCTATGACTTAAAGGGACACCAGGCAAGCCTGATGAGTTTCGTAGAGAAAAAGCTCCCTCGCTCGGTCTGAAGCTCTTTTCCTTTTCTTTGCGTCTTCCGTCAAGGGTTTTCGCTGCTTCTTCGCCGACGTTTGCATCTCTAGCGTTTCGTTAGCCTGCCTCTGTGCTGTAAACTGATCCTGCTTCGGTCGGCGGGTAGGATAGACCGAACTTGCAAGTGGGATATTCTTCCTACAGGCAGTAGGGGCGGGCGAGAGAGCCTTCATTCGCCCCGTAATAAGTCATTTAACCATATACCGACTTACGAAGATGATTAATTAACACAAAAACGTTGCCTGGTGTCCCTTTAATGTCTGCCTTGGGTGAGGAGTCCAAAGGCCATGTTCACACCAGGAGTGTGAGGTATATGTGTATGTATGTATTCTAATGCATACATTAATGTTGATGTGCATGTTGAACAAGGTGTGAAGTACACAAACAAATAAATAAATAAATAAATAAATATGTATAAATATTGTATACATCCAACAGGGAGCTGGTGAGTTTGAACTGACTAATGCATAGAGAAACCCGTAGGAGCTTAAGAAGGATATGCAGGGGATGTGCTTGAGGAACAGATTTGAGAAGGCATGAGGAGGCCCTACCCCCCTCCCCATCTCTCTCTCTCTCTCTCTCTCTCTCTCCCTCTCTCTCTCTCTCCCCCTCCCTCCCTCCCTCTCTCTCTCTCTCTCTCCCTCTCCCTCCCTCTCTCTCTCTCTCTTCTTATATATATATATATATATACACACACACTGTATCTCTCTCTCTCTCTCTCCCCATCTCTCTCTCTCTCTCTCTCTCTTCTTATATATATATATATATACACACACACACTGTATCTCTCTCTCTCTCTCCCCATCTCTCTCTCTCTCTTCATATATATATATATATATATATATATATATATATATATATACTGTATCTCTCTCTCTCTCTCTGGAGACTTAGTCAGAATTATGGTAAATCAGGAAACAGGCTTTATTCTTTCAATGATGTGCATCAAGGGAGAGACACAAGCTCCACCAGGACTACTCACACGTATCTCTAACGAAACAGGGGAATATCATTGACTTAAATATGTTACAAACGGACTCTGTTTGAATATGTATAGGTAAAAGGGCTGACCCTCCTACACTCTAAATGTTAATGAATACCATCAGAGTTTTGGTCACCTTTAGTTGTTCTGTATGATAATTGACTGGGATGGCCCTTAGTGGTCTACCCCCCAAACCCAATTGTCCAAACGTAAGTGTCTCTCACTCCTCACTATGCTTCCGGGCTCCAGGAGGTCTGAGTGCCAGAGCAGGAACAATGAGAATTGCGCACAGGAATTATTCTGATTCACAATTCTTTCAGGAGGCCCTACCTCTCTCTGTTTGTCTCTTGCTTCAGCAATTTTGTTGTCTTATACCTAAACAGCAGATATGTCAGGTGTTTGATTGTAGTGACTTGATGTTAACATTACCACCATTATTCCCCACAATGCATACACACAATTAGTGTTTTGTGAAGCCAATATGTTGTTTTTCAGTATCAGAAGATATTGCCTAGATAAACCCAGACAACCCTGTTAGCAAATTAGAATTTGATCTGCAGTCCGTCTGGAAAGGATTCCATTGCAGCCTGTTCCCGTTTTACGACTTCTCACATACCAAAGTCTGGATCTGCAGCCTGAACCGCAGCGATGCAACCCTCGATACCGCCCAAGGTGGGATCATTGCGCCACTGAACATACTGTAAACCCATAAACATTAACACGTTAGATAACTCTGACCTGGGGTTGGGGCTGGCAGAAACGGCAAAGGTTGCCAAGATGCACCGAGCCACAGGCACATACCTGTGTAATAATAGCATCATACATTTTGCAGGCCTCATTGCTGGTGGTGGACAGAGGTAAACCCTCAGCTTTCCAAGCCTGCCAAATGCAAATGAATCTTTAGTTCAGCAACAGCATAAACCATATGGTGAGCGCACAACCATCAACGAGAACTATCATGTGTACAAAGAGAAACACTGACAATGAATAACGACAATGCAAGTTATGCAACATGTGCTTGCATGGAATCGGTAGCCAATCAGAATGAGGATGTCAACTTAATTTAGCTCACACCGTTAAGAGTTAGCGTTATACAGTCTAAGTTAGGCCTATGACATGTTTTAGTTTTTGATGCTGCCACCCAGCCTACTTCGTGATTAAAACGAGACGTAGGAATTAAACTAGCCTACAATTAAGCCTACTATATTAACCAGGAATGTTACAAACGATAGCCATACCTGACAGTCACGAAAACTTGCAGCAATCATTTTCAAATAGTCTTCCACCCGTTTCCTGCAAAGGCCACAAGTTGTAAAGACCATAAGGACCGCCTTCAAAATATTGCCAAATGTCGGGATGGAACGAAAAACCGGAGTAGAGTTTTAATAGGAAGTAGCCCAAGGAATGACTGCTTGCAAATATCGGGTTGTGGAATTAAGCATAGCCACACTGACACTACTACAAAATATTGAAAAACAAAAGTCAAAAATTTCAAGATTCCAAGTTAGCAATATCCTAGCAGCCAGCAGCATCACTTCCTGTGAGACATTAACAAATGATGCGTTTAGGCCATGCAATATCCAATCTATAGTAGCCTAAATATCAGGGACCTTCTGTGTGATTACGTTGGTTTTCCCAGTGCGGGTGTTCATGTGCTTTGAAGTTGAAATAGGTGGAAAACATGGATGTCACAACAAAGGTTAAAACATATGCTCATTAAACAACTGTATTTGCTTCAAAATAATGGTGTAAGACGCTTGTGAAAGAAGGATATGCAGCTTTCAAGTGACAAAAAACGGCAAATTCCTAAGCTCACATTATTGTTAGACATGAAAGTCCACATGGACTACAAATAAACTACAACGTGACAAGCCCACAACTGGGCAACTCTTCCCCCAGTTTCCCCACCTCTTATTTCCACATGAGCGGACTTGAACGATTATGTTTTCACTGGGATCCCTCATCCCCCATTTTTCCTTATTATTTTGACTTTATGTCTGGCTTTTTTATTTTAAAGTGGTGGAAACAAGCTTCCATAACTTTGTTATGGTACGGGGGTTAGGGTTAGGGTGGGGGGGGAATTAAAAATAACCTACTGATGATCTGGCAATTAAATAAGTAATGGCCATATGTGGGCACGTGCACAGACACACATACACACTGCCCAAGTCGGTAAAAATCATGCAAACACATTTTTTTTCTTTTGAATAACAACTGCATTTTATTGCCTTTACATACATCCAACATCTTATATGCAAATCAGCTACAGGAAGCATTTACATATCCATAAGAGGAAACCACAAATGAGCTTTTCAAAAATTAGGATTCATTTTCTTTACATATGATACATTTTTTTGCACACATGTTAATAAATATCAATAAAATCTGTCAAACATTTCACACACCATCTAAAAACTAACCATGAACTTGTGTAACGATCTCTTTCATTCACTGTTAAGTGAATTACACAGTTATCTGTTTTTATTTATTCTTTCATTTACTTACAGAAAAACCTCTGGGTGCCCATCTATACAGCAAAATGGTGACCAAGCTGACATTTACAGTTTGGCAAAAACAACATAAAAATGAAAAGGCTGTTCGTAAGCTCAGTAAAAATCTATGTGATGAAGTAACTACTTTTAACTAGTACTGAGAGAGCATTCAATTTGCTCCCAATTAGTGGCATGTGAATATGTGTTGTAAAATAAAAGAAAGGGGAAAAAATATATATAAATAATTGTTATTTTTTCTTCGAAACCAACCAAAAAAAAAATCACAAATGAAAGTGGTAAACACTAGGAAGAATAAAGATGTGAAGCAAGAACTTTCAGAAGTGTTAATTAAAAGGCATTGGACTCTCCCAAAGCTGAGAAGACAGTAAGCAAATCTCCCAGCGGCTCATGCGGACCCCTCTGCAACCCCAAGAGGGAGCCGCTCTGGCAGCTGACTCCAGATAAGAACCTGCCTTGCTCGGATGCGTTCCCAGAAAAGCGCCAACTGTGCAACCACCACGGATAAATGACCCAGGCAGGCATGATAATATTGAATGTTCTCTCTCTCTCTCGCTCTCTCTCGCTCCCTCATTCTCTGTTACAATGGTCATTTCTGGAAATGCTAGAGAGATACATCTGCTAGTGACCAGGATCAGGTCTTTCATGATGTCAGCTGCTGTTTACCCTGTTCAGTGATCCGTAAGGGGTACATTCTACTGAAAATGGAAACTACTGTCTAGAGAATGACATAGTTTTCTGGAGGATGCAAAAACCACAAGCTTTTGAGGATTCAGCTCCCTTACATCAAAGTGATTTTGTTGAAAGTGTTTCATCAACAGCTTTGCCAATGATTGCATGTCCTTTCTATATCCCCAGCATCCAGAAAGCACAATGCTTATGGTTACATGATACTCAAACGATTTTGGGTATGTTTGTATTTGATGAAATGTCTTGACTGATTGTAAACACACGAGAGAAGGTAAAAACATGATAAAAGCTAAGAGCAGTATTGACAGTATTCCTTAAAACCCTATTTTCACTACTCAATAAAAGCCAGTAGACAGGCAACCTGAAGCCTGACACTTTTTCAATGTTGAGATTATGCGATCCTATCTGTGAGAAGCCACAAAGACTGAGAGACTAAGTGAGTGCCCACACACACACACACACACACACACACACACACACACACACACACACACACACACACACACAGGCTTTAAGCCTCCGTTATTCTGATACAAGATGGCTTACAGATGGTTTTCCGAGCACCATTTGATTTACCGATGCTACAGAGAAAATGTCAGCACAGAAAGGCAAGAGTCTCGGGTCCATTCATAAGTCCTTTTGAACGCACGGCTGATAAATACAGGTGGCAGAAGACATATTGGTGAGTTTGAGCAGTCTGTAGTGCTGTGTCCTGAGGAACTCTCCTGGACCCCTGAAAGACGTCAGTGATAATGGGCTTAACCAGAGGAGAAGGGAAGTTGTGCCAGTCAAGAGGCGGCCACTGTTGTCAGTCAGTAACCATAGCAACAGAGAATCCACTACCAGGCGATTCCAGAGGTGATGATTCTGAATAGATCTGTAACAGGACATTCTAAAATGCAATCTGGTTCAGTGTTTTGTTTACACGCACACACAGACACACATTCACACACACACACACACACATTCACACACAAAACATATCATTCCATGGCCTTCAGCAGGACTCATGTTTCCCTTTCCTTGTCTCACAAATAATTAAAAAAAGAAAAAGAAATAAAACAGTTAAAAGGGATCAAAAACAGCAGAGGCAAAACTTCAAATGTCCTCTGTCTGTGTAGAGTTTTTCGGAGTGGCAGGGCTCCCGGTAGCTGTTCCCATGAGCGAGGGGGAGTGCCAGATGGGGGAGGCTCGGGTCCAGGCCTGCTCAGCTCAGCTCAGCACAGGCCAGGGAGCCAGGGCTTTGTAAACATTGTCAACTCTCCACTCCCAAAGCAGCCCCGGAGCGAGAAAGAGCAAGCCTCCTGCAGAGACACACTCTACACTCATTTTCTGATACACCCGGGCTCTTCATAGAAAGTTTTTTTTTTTTTTTGGCAGTCAGGCCTTCGCTGTCATGTGGCTGCCACATAGTGTGTGTGTGTGTGTGTGTGTGTGTGTGTGAGAGAAAGAGCGAGAGAGAGAGATAAAACTAAGTGAGAGATACGCAGGTTGCCGTCACTCAGGCCCAGTTGAGGTTGAAGCCCTTGGACAGCATGACGGACTCCAGGTCCTTGTCCTCCTTTTTCTCCTGCAGCCTCTGCTCCTCCAGGAGGGCCACCAGGGAGTCCCGCTGCTCCACCACCTCCAGCATCTCGTTCAGGATGCGCTTCTCCTCCGCCAGCTCCTCCTCCGCCTTCATGTGGTCTGATGGGGGCAGAGGCGGAGAGGGAAGGGGAGAGAGATGGAATGAGAGGACACAGAGAGAGAGAGAGAGAGAGAGAGTGTGAGGAGTGAGAGAAAGAGGGAGAGAGTGAATAAGGAGTGATTGAGAGAGAGATGGAATGAGGAGATGTGACAAGAGATGGAGAAAGATAGAATGAGGAGGGGTGACAGAGAGAGAGAATGAGAGAAGGAGAGGAATGACAGAGAATAAGAGGAGTGACAGAAAGAGATGGAATGAGGAGGAGTGACAGAGAGATGGAATGAGAGGAGGTGTTACAGAGATAGAGAAAGAGATAGAATAAGGAGTGATGGAGAAAAAGAGAGAAACAGTGAAAAAGAGAAAAAAGAAACTGAATCAGATTTTCCAAACTGACAGAAATAATTACACTGAGGGACAGCAGGTCCTGTTCTGACAAACAAATCACTTGTTAATTGGGGGATTTCTGCACAGAGGCCTCCACTAATGATGAAACACCTTGCAGTCGGCGCTAAGCTCAAGAGAGGCTATTATGTGAATGTTTACGCATCATCAAAACAAACTCCTATAATATCACAAACACACTCGCACAAAATGTTTTTTCCACTTACCATCCACTGCCATTCTCTCCCTGAGCTCCTGCTGGAGGCGACTTTGGCGATCCTCGAGCTCCAGCTCTCGAGCGCTGCACACAAGCATGAACATTTGAGAAAAAGTGTGTAACTGAGTAAAACTAGGGACATTTGAGAAAAAGTGTGTAACTGAGTAAAACTAGGGACATTTGAGTAAAAGTGTGTATATGAATAGAACTCAGGGACATTTGAGTAAAAGTGTGTGTCCGAGTAAAACTAGGGACATTTGAGTCAGTGCAGTGTGATAAGCAGAGCCGTCCCAATACAACTACATGTCGTTACAGTGTCCACTAGAATTTTTGGCACCACTGGTAAAGTTGACTAAAAACATTTATAATAAAAAATCATCTTGCTTCCCGATTGAGGTTGGATATTTCCAAATTGTTTTTAATTGTGTGATTGCGATAAATGACCAAAAGATTACTTTTTTTACCTTTATACCTGTTTTTAGTCAACTTTTACTTTACCAGGGGTGGCAATCATTCCATAGGGCACTGTAAATCCCAATAATATTTATTTGTGTATCAGTTGACCTTTTCTATCTTAATATCATTATTTATTTATGAGTGAGTTTTTGTAGACCATCAATATTAATGAAGCACCTAGTCAGCACTTAGCAATTATATTACAGATTACAATTCATGTCTTTTTATTGGATTATCATATTTAAGAAACCTTCAGTTTGTCCTTAGCATACCAGCAAGCTTTTATTAGAGCCAACTGTGCTGTTGTTTGGTGACTGCAAGGACTTTGCATTTTAGTCTTTTAGGCAGTTAGCTAACTAGATTTAGACTAAAAACTTTTATTGCTGCTTTTGTGTATTCAGACATTCATATTCATATACAACATTTTTCATTTTAAAGGAAGTAGATCAACATTAAATGAGAGCTGTGTGTACATATGTGTATGCGTGTGTGTATGTGTGTGTATTAAATCATACAACATATTGTCAATTCCTTGTCCAGGAAAAGTGATGGCGAATAAGGATGCCAAACAAGTACTCACAAGATCATGAGTTCGGACTCGTAGCGCACCAGAGCGTTCTTCTCCTGCACCAGTTTGAACCACTCTTGCATTAGTTTGGGATCGTCCTTTTTGCCCATTCCTGGGGAGAGGCAGAGCAAGCGGACCAGGGATCAGAGGAGGGAACACGCACAGAGCGGGCGAAGTGACAACACACACCCAACACAGGCAATGCAATGACAGCCAAGCCAGGATGGCGGTCTGGGAATGGGTTGAAGGGCGAGAGGGGAGTGAGAGACAGGGAGGAATGGGTAGGGGCAGTTGAGAACCGGGCACGACTGCCAACCGCAGGGATTGGCTATCCCCTGGAACCCACAGAAGATGGCGTGGAGATCTGGTGCAATATATATATATATATTTTTTTTTTTACACCCCTCTCTGTTTTTGGAGTTTGAGGGCAGGGGGCAGGAGGGGAGAGTAGGGGGAAAAACAACCAGTGTTGCACTGCGTCAGGCTTTCCACTCAATCTGCACTTCGGAAACTGTCTGATTCTATTTTCTCCCGCTGTGACAGGAGAAGAGTAGCCGTCAGGACTCAGAAGGGTGCGAGACCTTCTCTCAGTGTGAGTGGAGGCAACTGTTTACGCATGACATCCCCGTCACCACTGGAAGGCCAATTACGACAAACACTTGCCTCTACTCCCAAATGTCCCCGCTACAAACTCCTAGCTGTACCCCAGAACAGTAGCAAACATAGACCCCACTGGGAGGCAACCCGTGCTACTGTTTTGGTCGCTCAGCTGAAATTGCTGCTCAAATAAGAACATTCTGGAATAAAATCAAGCCATTTGAGTTCACAAGCTTGTGTTGTCGTTCTGAGGTTGTCCTGTTGGGCAAAATGTTGCTTTGGGTCATGCACGCCAGAAGGGTCTGACCTGCAGAATATCGGGAACTCACAGACTGTCTACACATCTATACAGCTCCGGCAGAGACTGGTAGAGCTCATGCTGATTGGGTTTCGGTGGTTTGCAACAAAGCCCCCCTTTTTTTAAGAGAAGTCAGACACGCAAAAGGAGCCAGGCAGAGGCAATGACACTTGAGGGGAGGCAAACCTTGATGCTGCATGACATACTTAGCTGAGAGAGTGGAGGCTCTTGCAAAACGAAAAGGAAAAACACAGTACACACATAAATCGAATGGCTGTGCTCTCGGTTGCTGGACTTTGCTGTTTTAACAGAGAGAGAGAGAGGAGGCAGAGAGAGGGTGACAGGGAGAAAGAGAGAAATAAAGAGAGAGAGAAAGAGAGGACAGCAAAGGCAGAGGAGGAGAGAAAGAGATTACAGAAAGAGAGAGAGAGAGAAAATGAGAGTGAGAGAGAGATTGAGGGCAAGTGTGTGAGAGAGAGAGAGAGAGAGAGAGAAAGAGAGAAAGAAAGAGAGAGAGAAGGGGTTTGAGACCGGCAGACAGACAAGGTGACGTGGAGGAGACAGATGGAGAAAACAATAGAACGGGTTGGGTAGCTAACTTATCCAGCACTGCTCTTTCAGCCTTCTCCATCACCCTCAGCACACATGCTACCCGAGGAATACAAGAGAAAAGAAGCAGTTAGGACACCACAAACACATACACACACACACACACCTACACACACACACACACACACACTCCAGAAACATCTTCAAGCAGTTTAGGACACAAGTGTGCCACACAACAGGAAAATTAGGTATGGTTTGGAATAGACTTTTAACAATGTTTTTTTACATGTGTGCGCTGGCCATTGGCCGTGTGTGTGTGTGTGTGTGTGTGTGTGTGTGTGTGTGTGACTGTGATGTAAAAAATGGCATGATGGTAACAAGTGGTAGAAACAACACAGGTTGCAGACGCCTTACATCTGTTAGCCAAACCAAGTCTGTCCATATCACACACATTTGAGCACTCACAAACACAACAAACAAAAAACGTTATTTTAACAGCCCACTAGTCAATCTCCTCATGCTATCCGCCACACCCCAGAGCCCACCCACCCCGCGACCCCTCATCCCCCGGCCCACTCTCTACCGCCACAGGGTCAGACAGTTAGAAAGACCCGGAGGGTGCCGGGATGTGGGGGCGGGGCCTAAAGACTTTTTACAGCTGGAGTAGACCATGCAGTAGATTAGGACACACACTTGGGTAGCGACGTTCCCCTCTTTCCCCTTACACACACACCTGGAGCACATTTGAGGCTCCGCCTAAAGGAAATATGTGGCCAAGGCTGCAGAATGGATTCCAGGTTCAAAATCTACAGCCACAGGCACTCAAAAAGATCTTAAACTACACTTTACAATAGTACTAAATGTTCTTTACAACGATAACAGAGTAGAAGACAGGTTAATACAGTATGTAGTCTCCCTGTTCATGAACTCTATGGAAATAAATTTACTTACTGTAGCTAAGAAGTTACTTAGCTAAGAAGTTTAAAACTTAAGTTAAACATATAATAGAATAGTACTACAATTAAGGCTTCTAGATGTTTGTGTATGCATGTGTGTGTGTGTGTGTGTGTGTGTGTGTGTGCTTAAATATTGAATTAAGTATGTCTAAGAACACACACGGTGGGGAACAAACACAGGCAGCAGAACCAGGACGGGGAGTAGCACTGCTCGGCAGATCCGCAGAGTCGCCGCGGCAACCTTGGCGGCGGCGGCGTGGTTACGATTACCGCGGGGACGCCGGAGCGAGGAGGTTACGTTACCTGCAGGGGAACAGCAGGGGCAGAAGGAGAGGGGTCTTCGCCGAGGGGTCCCGACATAGGGCTCAACTTCCACAAGACAATGGGGGGTGGGGTGGAGAACGAAGGAGCGAGGAGAAGAGGAGGGAGAAGACCAAGACAAAGAGAAGGGGAGGATGAGGGGTCAGGGAGGGAGGGAGGGAGGGATGGGTGAGAAATGTGGAAGAGAAAAAACAGTGAGGAGAAAAATCAAAAACTACCAGAAAGGGAGGAAGAAACGCAAAAGCACCTGGAGGGGGAGGAAAGAAAGATCAGCTGTGCAACAGGAGAGAGAGAGAGAGTGTGATCAAGGCAAAGAGAGACATCGACAGAAAGGATGAGAATTACAGAGAAAGACCCAAACAGTGAGAACTAGACACAGATAAGGAGAGGAGAGGAAGAGAGGAAAAGAGCTAGACACAGATAAGGAGAGGAGAGGAAGAGAGGAAAACAGCTAGACACAGAGAAAGAGAGGAGAGGAAGAGAGGAAAAGAGCTAGACACAGAGAAAGAGAGGAGAGGAAGAGAGGAAAAGAGCTAGACACAGAGAAAGAGAGGAGAGGAAGAGAGGAAAAGAGCTAGACACAGAGAAAGAGAGGAGAGGAAGAGAGGAAAAGAGCTAGACACAGAGAAAGAGAGGAGAGAAAGAGGAAAAGAAAGAGCTACAGAGAGGATGCCTCCCTTCCAGCTGTCCTAAGAACAGCAATGTACTGTAATAACCAACTAGACAAAAAAATGCAATAGCACACGCTGCCTCCTCAGATCAAACCAAAAACACTAAACCTTATCACAGTCATTGCAAATAGACTGAAAGCTCAGACTGCGAACTGCTTCAGACTGCTGAAGAGATACAGGTACAGGAGGGTGATATTCTCTCAATCTGTTCAAAGACAATTTCTCAACCTTTTGAAGAATTCTGAGCTCTTGTTGGGAAATTGGCTGGAGTGCTTGGGGCAGAATCCACTCTGCTAGATTTCATCTCCAACTTATAAGTATAACTGAACTGCATTGTGGGAAATGCACTAGAGGGAACACTTGAAAGAGATGTGCAGTGAGATGACAAAATAAAAATAAAATAAATATCAGGCTAAGGGTCAAGCAGGTGACGATCTGAGTCACTTGGGATCACGAGCACATCAAATGGAAAACCTGAAGAGAGAGCAAGTGATGGAAACCAGAGAGAGAGATAGAGAGAGAGAGGGAGAGATAGAGAGAGATGGGGAGAGAGAGACAGAGATAGAGAGAGATGAGATCAGTGGAGGATAGACTCTCAGCGGGGTCTGTGGAGAGATGTGTAGGAGGACAACAAACCAATCACACGTCACCCTGAGCCCAGGAGTCTGAGTATTTTCTTATGCCACTGCTCTTACAGCATAGTAGCCTAAAACCCCAATTGGTAACTTAGATAATATATAAGTATATAATACTTAAGTTAATAAGAAGTATTATGGTTTGATGAGGATAAATTGGACATAACACGTGACGTTGGGATGGGTGGCACTTTTGTGCAAAGGAAGGCGTGCCATGAAATGTTTGGGAATTGCTGTGCAAAGGAATGAATACAAGCCTCCATCAAGAAAATGGTCACGTCGATAAAGTGAGTTGCCAATGCTGCGTTTCCTTGACGATGCTTCGGTGATGCTTAGAGCTATTTCCACACATATCTAAGTTCTGACAGACTTAGAGTGCCCCCTACTGCCTACAGTGTTGCACTGAACAAATCTGTGAATATCCAGAGATAGCCTGAACACATGAGCATGTGGACATACACACATGAGCTTGCACTCCTGTACACACACACACACACACACACACACACACACACACACACACACACACACACACACACACACACACACACACACACACACACACAATCTCTCTCTCATACACACACACACACAAACAAACACACACACAGACACTTGCTTGGATACAGAAAACGGACTTGTAAAGAACATAGTAATCAGAATATCGGTTCAACCTTTGTCCCAAATTCCACAGTACTTACCAGCTCTTCAGAGGACTGCCTTGACTGACTTGGACCTAACGAACCACTCAAGCATTAACGCCGATCAAAACTGTTTTAAGTGCATTTATGCATTTTCATTGATGGTAATATTTTGCCCAGGTATCCAAAAGCAGACAAAGGGCTGATAATTATGGCTTGTGAGGGGGCAACATGATATGACCAGAGGGTTAGAGAGCTCCACGCGATCTCCTGCCCAACATATGACCACATGGGTGACAGGGACCAAACACAGCGACTGACGACACAGACTGCACAGAGACACACTAAAGGACAAGGCCACACTCGCTTGGGATCCTGCACAGGAAGCTGAGGAGGGGGGTATGGGAGAGAATGGGGACCATGAGGGAGGACACAAGATACAATCTCTACAGGAGTGTCTGACCACACACACGCACGCACACGCACGCACACACACACACACGCACACACGCGCGCACACGCACACGCACACGCACAAGCATAGGGCCGATGCAACTGAGCTGGTATGGGAGGATCAGAGCTAGAGCAGGATGCTACAGCACGCAGCCAGAGCCAGGCTGAGAGGGACCAGTAGGGGGCGATGTTTAGGGAGGAATCCAGTTCTGATTTGTCTGTGTTGTCAAAGGTTGTCTGCATATCTATATGAGTGTATGCGTGCGTGCGTGTGTGTGTGTGTGTGTGTGTGTGTGTGTGTGTGTGTGTGTGTGTGTGTGTATGTGAAAGAGAGAGGCATAATGTACTTTGTGGGTAGTGTGTTTTTAGTGTACTTCAGTGATGCGTGGTGTAGACATAACCATGCTGTGGACGGGCTGACCCCTCCACCCCCAGACACATCATGCTGATTATGGGAAAACACCCAACACAACACTGTATTCCATTTTCATGTTTAAGGCTTGTTTTGAAGTACCCTATGGTGCAAATATAAAATGGCCCAAAACAAGCAGAAACAATTATTAGAATACAGTCAAGTTTTATTAATGTTAATGTTATTTTTTTTTTTTTTTGGACAAGAAACACTCCCAAACTTTATGTGAGTGAACCATGTGACACGGGCGTAACCCGGGAGAGATGGTGGGGACCACGCTGCCATGTGTGACTGAGTTAGTGACAAAGTATCCCAAATGTACCCACTCAGGCACCCGGTATCATAGGTGTAGGAACGAATGCTGTATGTATGATTGGATAATGTTCAGCAAGGGTTCACATATATGTCTATGTGTGTTTGTCTGTGTGAAAGTGTGGCAAGTGTGTCTGTGTGTGTGTGTGTGTGTTAGTTAGTACAGTATGTGTGTGTGTGTTAGTTAGTACAGTATGTGTATGTGTGTGTGTGTGTGTGTGTGTGTGTGTGTGAACTGGAGGGTTAGAAAGGAACAGTAGTACAGCATGTTAGAGACTGGGAGAGGGGCAATAGGGGCAGAGGCTGTAGCAGTGTTGGGGGAAACCAGGAAGGGCGGGGGCAAGTTAGCGGTTAGTTGGTTTGGAAGCGACAGGCTTGAAATACATACCGCCCAGATGCAAGTCCAGGATCTCACTGTAATTAGAATCGCCCCAATAGTCTACAACAGGGATATATTAGAGATGTGTTATAATTCAAACACACACACACACACACGCAGCTCACTGGCACAAAGAGCAGACTTTTAAAAACACACACATGCTTGTGTTTGTAATTACACAAACACCCACACTCAACCAAAATCCACAAACACACACAAACTTGCCACAACAAATTCCATATACACTCCATTAGACACTGCACATAGAGATTATGTACTGCAATGAGAGAATGGGGACATAGATTTGTTGCAGTTCCTCTTGGTGTGTCCTCAGGAGTATGTGCATGCAAGTATGTGTGTGTGTGTGTGTGGGAGAAAAGCAGCAGGGTGTGTAGCAAGCTAGAATAGGAAGCATCAAAACTTGAGGGGAACACCTACACCAACCAGTCATTATGAATGTAAACTAATTTAGGTGGGACACACGTTTAGTTGTGTGTTGTCAACAACCAAGCAAATTGAGGGAGGTTCTTTGCTCTTTTTAGATAGTAGATCCAGTGTACTGTACACAAGATTTGTATCCTCAGTGTATGAGTGCATGAGTGAATGTGTGTGTGTGTGTGTGTATGTGTGTATATCAACAGAGGTACCTGTGAGAGGGCACACCCAATATGTCAACGCACAAATCTATGTTGACAAACAAACATACACTCTCTCATACGTACACGCATACACACGCTCGCACACACATACAAACACACACACACCCTCTCTCTCTGTCAGTCTCTGTAGGACTGACGTGCATGCAGCGGAGACGTTAAGTAAAAGCGGCGCAGACGATGGTCAGGGTCCCAGGTAGTAGCTAACTCGGACGCGTCTCCGGCCCCGTTCTGGCCCTGATCCGGCGGCAACGCGAGCCAGCTCCGGCCCAACCCCGGGCCAGGAGCGCTCCAGAGTCAGCTACCCCCTGGGGATGGACATAAGAGCTGTGGCTCCACACATACATACACACGCACACAGTGACGTGTATGCTGTGAGGTCACACCCCAAACATCTACGGCAGGACTGTCAGACAAAAAATACCTGATCTTCGCTTATGCTGTTTGGGATAAACATTAGAGCTCTTATAGACTCCTTAAGGGAAGTAAAAGAGAGAGAAAGAGAGAAACAGAGAAAGAGAGAGAGTGAGAGAGAAAGAGGGGAAAGAGTTAAGGAGGGCATTTTTTTATTTTTTTTTACGTAAGTGCAGGTGGCTACTGTGACCGGCCACAGAGATGGCAAGGGTACAGGACGGTGGGCCGGTAATAGCTCGGTGGGATGGGTCAAACCGGTACCGGTTTAGGCTTTTGCTGTTAACGCCTCTTGGACACTCTCTCCACATTGGCAAGAGGAGCCATAATGTTCTGATTAAGTGGGTTGACCCAGAGCGTCATGATTGGTTGTCTATGAATGGGTCACTGAGTGTATGCCTGTCATCTATGAATGGGTCACTGAGTGTATGCCTGTCATCTATGAATGGGTCACTGAGTGTATGCCTGTCATCTAAGAACTAGGCTACCACCCTTAAGCGGTAAGGCTCCACCACTTTCTCTCTCTTAAACCTGCTAAATCAATGTCCACTTAGTTTTCTTCCATGGATTCCCATATCTCGTATCCCGCACTGCGTCTAAATGTGCACCCTTCATTATGGTAACTCTATCCTATGCATACTGCATACCGCACCATGTATCTATTCCATGGTGCTAACTGTCAGTGGCATGGGGTGCAGATGATTTGGTTTGCTACTCCTGATCTACACACTGCTGCTCAACCATACTGATGTAGAGACGATGGGGGTAACAAAACCATACTTTAGAATCTGGGTGTTTATGTAAGGGGGTTTGTTGCATAACCATCAGAGGGGAAACAAAGTCCACCCGGTCTGTGACAGTCCGTTGTCTTGCACATCAGCATGTCCTACAGAGCAGTAACAGGCTTTTTTTTTTCTCTCAAGCCAATACAGAACTTTTAAGGACAAGTTGAGAAAAAAAATGATATTACAAAGATGTGTGACATAATGCTGATGTTCATCGCAGTTACTTTCTGCACTTAATGTAAGTAGCAGAAAATGACCATTAATTCAAGTCAATCTCAAGTCAATATGTGCAGCAAATATTTAAAACATATTGACTTCTAATGAAAAGCTGACATGTTACCCATCGTTGGGTGGTACATATACACTGCACTGTATGTAAAATGACTTGCACATTTCAACAGCATTCTGGAAGACCCGTGTTGTTCATGCATAGTTCTGCCTCATCATAAACTGGCAAGTCCTTCTGTGTCTTCTGAGCTGTATTGAACTGGTAGGACTATGAAGAGAATGCAAGTAAGGATATTCCCAATCCTCCACATACTTATCTCTCCCTCTCTGAGCCAAACCCAAGAGACTTAAATACAAAAAGACTGGCTCTACGCCACCATTCAGCGGAGTCTACTTTTCTTTCCGTTTTATAAGCCTGTTGCTAAAAAAAAAGTTTAATCCACAATGTCTGTGTAATCCTGATATCTATGCAATAGTGGATGGCACAGGGCTTGTATGAGAACAGGAGTCAGACTTCAAAAGGAAACGAGGGAGATGACGAAGGAGAAAAGTACCTGCTTCCCCTCGTAAGGCCTTCTCCACGGCAACCCCCCTTTCTTCCAGCTGTCGCTGTTTCTCTTCAACCTGCTCCAGCTGGCGCTGAATGATCTACAGAGAGGAAAAAACAGAAGACAGGAAGACAGAGAGAAAGAAATACACAGATGGGGTGAGTTGAAAGGATACACAGACACACACACACACACAAATTACAGACAAGTGACTACTGTAGTTGACAAAAACAAAGGTTTCAGTGAACTACTGTGTTTTCCTCTAATCCAGCTAATTTCTGTCAGTGGATGTTGCCATTCAAACTCTCATAAATTTGGGCTTTCCTTGAAGATATTAGTATGAAAATCCAGAGTGGTGAAGGGCCGACAGATGTCCCACTAGGTCAATAAGTATACCTGAATGATTGGGGATGATTGAGGTGATCATAACAGAAGGGTTGCTAACAGTATAACAGGAAGCCTACATACATCCTAGTAAAATCAGCAGGGTAATGAATAGATAAAGAACAGAGTGAGATAGTATGTGGCTAGGCATGAAATATGTATCTACTGGGCACAAAAAAGAGAAACCACACAGCAGATAAATATTTCTGTAAGATCATCAGCCGCCAGGAGTGATGTGGCTTACTGGATTATTTATCCAAAGGATACCCGTAACCTGCTCTGTTTCTTTGCATACACATGGCAAACTACATGCGTTTATATATTTTATGAGAGCAGGGTGTGGAGGGACTGCACAACAGCTCACCTCAGGTAAACTGATGATCTATAACATTGTAAAACTTTCTAGAACTTTCTCTTTTTACATGGAGTCTGTGTAGCTATCTATAATAGTGTTCTTAAGGAGCCCAAAGATCCATGCACCTGCAAATCCATGAAATGCATGAAATCCATGAATTTCAGAGCATTCTAAAATTACCGGGGCACTTACCTGGGCCCTGTGGAGCCTCTTGAGCTCTTCCTGTTTGGCCTGCCTCCGGGCGGCCTTCTGGACACGCCGCGTAAGTTTGGCGTTCAGCTCCTCTTCTGTGTATGTCTTCTACAAAAGGACGGAGAGAGTAAGGCGTCCATCAAGCAGTCCCAGAGAAAAAGAAAAACCAGCAAGGAACGCAGGAAAAACAAGGAATCCCCATAGGTCACCCCAGTAGAGGAAAGCCACAGAAGAAGCCTGCTGCACGCCTGACACAGTACACGTATTCTGCTGAGATCTAGTGAACTCACACACATACTAATCATAGTATATAGTAACAAACTCCGACTGCAAATGGTCTCTCAGTGAAATAGGAGCCCTTTACTCCTCACAGGATGAACCTTTCTGGAATAGAGACTGACCTCTTTAGCAGACCCCCCTCAAGAGATGTCACCTTTAAATGCAAAGAGCATGCTAATTTGACCGCTTCATTAAGAAACACAAGAGTATTATACCGCATCGGGTCTCACTGGAGTTCCTGATGGCACAGAGTGGTAGAACCCTGATTTGCAGAGAGGCTAAGATAATGGCTAAAATAATAAAATGATAAAATAGTAATAATAATACACATCTTTGTGAGAGACACAGAAAGAAGACGAAGAAAGATCAAAGACAATGTGAGAAAACACAGAATGAAAGAACCAGAGAGTGAGGCAAACAGGGACAGGACAAAATGGACAAGAAGGTTATCAATTTCAAAGGCCGCTGAACTCCTCAGGCTCAAATATGGACCAAGAGCATAGTCTGTGGTCATGTGACCAAGACAGGAACAGTAGCTGCTCAGCAATGGAGAACAGCCATGTTGGAAAAGAGTCAGGTGACAAACATGAACTCAAGGTGGAATCAGGTATGACCTCCAGCAGATAGGGGGCGCTGTGGCAAAGACTTATCATGCGTCTGCAGAAATGGTTAGTTTAAACAATAAAAGGCAAAGATGTTGACCAGTTGAACAGAACAGACGAAAGGGGCGAGTGGCGATGATTCAAAGCATGCGCAAAATTAATGAACCAATGGGAGATGCACACACTACCTTGGTGGCGTAAGATCTCTTGAACGCCAATGCATGAGGAACATAAACAGACTTGGGGAGACAAAACAAAACAAAAAACAAACAAACAAAAACAATGGAGAACAAACACAAAACAAATGGTATGATTAAAATGGGTTAATGAGTTAAAATCAAACCACACACCAACACATGAATTAACAGTCAAATCACACTTAACCCATGCTAAATATACCCCATCCCCATAGCCCCAATGATGAGACCCATTCAAAGCATGCTAACGAACACAAAAGATGACACGAAAATGACTGTTCATCAATCTCTCAAACAGTAGTTTCCCACATTTAAGACTGGACCAAGCATCAGATCAGATGTTCATAATGCATAGCCATAGTGTGCTGAATTTATCTTATGGCACTAAGGTTTTAATATCTACTGACCATTATGCTAAGTCTAATTTCTGTCATTATCAATCTTTCCCAAACAATTTCACAAAGACTGAATACAGACAAAGACTGCTACTTCACAACCAACAACTAGCCTAACACACAGCGAAATACAGCTATACTCTAATTAAATCTGTGACAGTCTAACACAAATTCACCAAACTGGACATGTCCACAAATGCTCCTCTAGCTATTACAAACCACCCAGGGCCAGATGTGCATGGTGGTGGAGTATCTCACGGTCAGCTGGTGCCAACACGGGCACATGGTGGTGGAGTATCTGATGGTCAGCTAGTGCCAAACGGGCATATTTCCAAACCAAATGATAATCATCACTGATCCAAATCGCCTGACATTTAACTCATTGTCGATGTACTAGTGATGACAATAATTCATCATCATTCTTCAATTGGGTACTTAAGTGTGTGCAGATCTGAAAGATACATTATAGAAAGCTATTAGCTTGGCGTAATGGTATTAAGTGTGCTACTGCAGATGTATAGATTGGCCAACAATAGAATTTTCGTCTTTAACATATTTTATGAGAAGTTACTGTTTTCTAGCAGTTAAAAAAAGATGTACTCCAAGAAAGCACCAATGCTTCTCAGAGGTACATCTCGACACAGATGCAATGGTGTTTGGCTACCAGCAGCAAAACAAAAACTTCTAAAACATATGCTGTAGACGAAAATAACATTGTAAAACAATCAATGCATCTTGATATTATTAGAGTAAATATTTCATAACCTACTCCTATTCTTAAACATTCTTCAAGCATTTAGCTACATCTGAGGAAGTAATAATTCAAAAATGATGATTTTGGTTTGAAATTCCTAGCGAATCATACATATGATGTGTTTGGAATACCCCAGCACTACGTGAGTAGTAATGAATATGGCCGCTGTAGCCTACTAACAAACTGTTACCATAGCACACGGGCACAGGGTGGCGGGGTGCGAAGCTTTTGGATGCCAAACGCAAGATTTTAACTCAAATGCTGAGAGTGAGACTCAAGTGCTATACAACTATTCTGTATTTAGAGCCCTGGTCAGGAAACTCTTGCTTCCGATAGTCACACTGTTTTTTTTGTTTGTTTAGTTATGTTTTTTAATAAAAGAGGTAAGACCCATGACATGCAGTATAGCACAGTTTTATACTGACAGCCCTGGAGTCAGACCATAGTCAGATAAAATAGAAGTCAGACAATAAAAAAAGGTCAAATATTCAGGGCACATTTTGAGCTGAGGATAGAATGAGGAAGTTTGAATGAACTATATCTCTGCTGCTTGAGTCCCATTTCTGCTGCATTCGGTGCTTCTGTTAAAACTCCAAGAGCTGTCGTCCCTCACGGCTGTGCAAAACCGAAATACCTCGTCCTCATTTCCTCTCTCCAGCTCTGGGATGATATCCCTGTCTCTTCCCTTCTGCTTAACTCTCACATTTTCTCTTTCTTTTGCCCTCTTTCTGTCCTTCATTCTTTCCTTCTCCCTCAACCTCTCTTTATCCTTCTCTTTCTCCTCCTTCTCCTTCATAGCATCTTTTTGGAGGTCAGACACAAGGTCAAATATGTCCATGTGATGCTAAAAAGTGCAAAGTATATGAAATCAGTTTTAAATGCATGAGGTAAATTAAATAATTAATAGTGAAAACGTAACAAATGAATTATCAGCCAGAAAGACATTTTATCAGGTAAAAAAAGGCAGAAAGACAAATCAGTTATGACAAAAGTGATGGAACTTACGTCTGCTTTGGACTTCTGGGACGAACGTTCCAGAATATCATCGCATGAGATATCTGAGTCTTCAGAGAAGCTCAAGTTCTTCCGCAACTTCAAGTCCGCTGCAGAAAAAATATCTATATATGAACAAACTCTCATTTTCTGCAATTCTGATCTGACTGATCTACCTGTAATTGAACAATCTGAGGGAAAGGCTGAAGTAGAGATTGAGAAGAAAGGTATGAGAAATTGAATACCAAAAAGAGGGAAAAAAGACTTTCAGCATACTGTAACAGTATAAACTGTGCTAAAGCTTTGTTCTCCATACCACAGATATCACTTTAACAGTCTGAACTGCTTTCAGCATGCTTTAGACAGACCCAGCCAGAGGAAGCTTCTCACCTGCTGACCGTTCCAGCGCGGGGCCCTTCTTCTTCCCCGAGTCAGTAGTGGTGCTGCTGGACGATGGCGTGCTGGGACAGGACTTGTCCTCCTTCTTCTTCTTGTCCTTCTTGTACCCCGAGAACACGGCCTTCCAGAGGGACTTGTGTTTGGGCGGCGTGTCCTCGGACCCAGAGCCCCTGCCCTCGCCCTTGGACTTCTTCTCCTTCTTGTTCTTGCGGGGTGAGAAGAGCGACGAGCGCTTCTTGCTCTTGCTGCCCGCCGAGCTCTCGGACGATGCCACGGAGCTCTCCTGGCTGCGGCCGGACGGCGTGGTGAAGAAACGCTCGGGCAGCGTCTCCGCCTGCTTCTTGGACTCGAGCGACTTGACAGCGGTCATCTTGGGCGAGCTGGAGCGCTTTTTCTTGTGCTTGCCCGTCGTCTCTGACACGGTCCAGGCCACCTTGGCGACGGCGCCCTTCACGGTGTCCGACTCCTTCATCTTGGTCAGCTGTTTGGTCATGGCGTCCTTTACTGCCTCGGGCTCCTTCATCTTGCTCAGCTGCTTGGCCATGGCATCTTTCAGTACCTGGCTCTTCACGGACTTCTCCCGAGCCCTCATCCGCTCCTCGGCAATCTCCTTGGCCTCGGGGGAGATGTGGGTGGGGGTCTTGACCGCCGGGCTCGGTCTGCTGCCCGCCAGGGTGCTGGGGATGTTGGGCTTGCCGTTCTCCATGGACAGTGCCAGGTGGAGGGGCGGCCTGCTGCTGCTGTTGTCCTTTTTGCTGGTGGGCGGCGTGAAGAAGCGCTCGTTGGCGCTGGTCTCGGGCGTGCGGTCATCGTACGTGTCCTCCACGTCGTCGGCAAAGGGGATCTCCTCCACGCTCTCGGCGAAAGACTTGCGCGCCTGCTCGCGCCGGGGCTTGACGTCGCGCCGCATGACCACGCACGAGCCCACTGGGCCGGTCCTGGGGGCCGGAACGGGCGTGGTGGTGTTGGCGGCGGCGGCAGTGGGGACAGAACTGGACCGGTCCCTGGGGGTGGAGCAGGACACTGGAGGAGGAGGAGGAGGAAGGGGAGGGGAGCTTGTCCTGGCGTCCAGCGGACCGCGGGTCTTCTCCGGGCCCGTGGCGTCCGTCTCCCCCAGTGGAAGGCCGTCCCACGTCACCTTGTGCTTGAGCGTGGCGGGCTCCTCGTCAGGCGGCGGCGGAGGGGGTGGGCTGGAGGGTGGCGTGAGCAGCGTGGAGTCGGAGGCGCAGGAGACGCTGGCGCTGTCGCTGGTGGCCGTGCCGCTGCCGTTCAGGCCCAGCCCCGAGCTGCTGCTGGGCTCGCGCCGCTCCGACGGAGAGCGGCTGTTCTTGGGCTCCGCCGGCGAGATCAGCTGACCCTCCAGGGTGATGTTGAGCCGCCGGATCACCGAGCGACCGCCGCCGTTGGGGAAACTGGGGCGCAGGTCCTCCAGCGCCTGGGGCACTTCGGGGGTCCGAGGCTTGGGGGTCGGTGGGGAGACCGCGGGGGAGGAAGAGAAGGACGTGGTGTCCAGGCCCGGTGAGGGGGCCGGCGTTGTCTCATCGGTGACCGGCACGCTGCTCCTCTGCTCCACAGAGCGAGTGCGGTTCAGAGGCGTCAGGCCCAGGCTCTTTCGGATCTCTGCGCTCTTCTGCCAGAACTCCTCAATGATGTCCTTCTTGGCCGGTGTGACCTCCATGGAGTCGTCCGTCTCGCCTATAGGGGGCGTGAAAGGAGCGGTCGAGGCCGCCTGCGGAGTGGGTTTGGACGCCGGGGTGGAGGTGGCGGCGGGGAAGGGCTGGGTGCGGACCGGAGAGGAGGAGGAGAGGGGCGAGGAAGGCTCCTGACAGGGAAGAGTCTGGGCGCAGATGGGAGACAGGGGATTGGCTGACGGAGTGCAAGCACAGGACTGGGATTGGGTGGTGGGGGGTTTGGGGGAGGGAGTTTCGGGGAGAGGAAGTGGCTGAGAGCGGATGGGAGAGGTGGGGGAGGTGGCCGAGGCGGGAAGTGCCGCAGGTGAGATGGCAGCAGGTGAAGCTACCGCAGACGAGACGACCACAGGTGAGACCGGACCAGGCGAGATAACTTCAGGTGAGACGGTAGCGAGATACGCAACCACAGGTGAGACTGGACCAGGCGAGATAACTTCAGGTGAGACGGTAGCGAGATACGCAACCACAGGTGAGTCTGTAGGTGAGGCTTCAACGGGCGTGGTGGCTGCAGCAGGTGAGGTGACCGGTGCGAAGAGCGCTGAGAAGACCGGACTCTGTGGCTGGAGCTGCGGAGACTGCGATTGGGCGGGCAGTTCGGCGGCGTCTGTACGAAAGACCTCTGGGAAGAAGCGGGCGCCAGGCGACATCACAAACACAGGCACCGGTGGGGACTTACCGTGCACCTGCAAACACAATCACAGAATAATCCATTTTAAAAGCCGGCTGGAAAGAGATCTCCATAAAACAGAACTCAAAGGTCATAAATCAGAGGCCCACTTGACGTACATGTTCCTCCCCTAACTCAGGCTCGGAAGCTTTTGGTATAGGTGAGAGCACAACATCAACAACCAGCTGCTTCGGACTCTCCGATGTTTGACCTATGGAAAAAAAACATGAAGTGATTATTTACATTTCTGATGCTAAGGAGTATCTGACAATGATATAAATTGATATTGGTTGATGTTGTCTAATATGCATCCTAGTATGCTAGGTATGTATAGTATACAATAGTATATCCTGGAATGGCTTTGGACAGGGTCAAGTTAAGCATAAAATCACATAATGCTTACAAGCACACACACACACACACACACACACACACACACACCCTTACCTAGGCTGGAGACTCTTCCCAGGCTCTCTGGTCGCCCAGGCTCCTCGGGCATCTCCTCCTGATCAGGCGTCTGATGCAGACGAGCCTCGGCCTCTGCGTCTGATGGGATATCATCTGCAAAGACACACACGCACTTTCACCTTTACTTACCATTTACACACACACACACACACACACACACACACACACACACACACACACACACACACACACACACACACACACACACACACACACACACACACACACACACACACACACACACACACAAACACACAAACACACAAACACACACACACACACAAAAAACAAGTGCATACACACGCACAAAAACCCCCTGCACATCAGCATAGAAAAAGCTCACCATAATCGCGCTCCGTCCCTGGCTCCATGTTGAGGCTCCCTGCCTCCGCCTCTGGGTCCTCCTCCTCCCCACAAGTCTCTGGGGTCACAGGAAACCAGACAGTGAGAAACTGGAAGCAGGAACTAGGAAGACCCTGACTGACTTTTATCAAACCTCTCAGTAACTAATTAAGTGACTTGATATCAATTTATGAAGGGAATATTATGCAACATGTTTTACATCTACAGTATACCTAAATGGTTATGCACTGCACTGCAAGCTGCACACACATCAATGGTAGAAACTGATTGAACTGAACTGTGTGATATACATAGTATGAGTGATGGCAAAATATTTATGCAGAGCACAAGATACAGTAAGTAGCAAACAACATGTTAGTGAAATGATTGGATTGGAGTGGAATGATGTATTGTTAACACACAAAGAACAGGCAATGAGTTCATGGCAATAGGCAAACAAAAGGAAGCAGACACATAGCATTAGTGGTTAGAGACATGCAGTTATCCATTTTCACACATGGGTCAAATGGACTTGGCTTGGGTTGGCTTGGAGATCAGCACCTGTTAATGAACTCTCTACTCCAACAGACTCGTCCTTACAGCATACCCAACCACCCTCTCCCTACATGTCTCACGTCCAGGAGGGGGAAGCCAAAGGATAGGTGGAGTGGGAGGGCAAGTCCCCCCCCCATCCCCCCAACATGTATGCAAAACATCCCAGTAAACCTGAATAATGTGAGATTGTGCAGACACATGTTTCTCTTACGGTTGAGAAACATCCCCATTCACAGATAATCAAATTTTCATAACGTAAAGGACTTTTAGCAGGAACTGTTAAGAAAGCGCTCATGCAGGCAGGCAGACGCAAGGGGCCAGAAGCTGGCCTGTTATCTTGGAGTGGCCCGCTATCTTATCTCTGATCTTGTCCAGTAAGCTGCCCCTAAGACCAGGCCAGGAGTGCTAACACTGCTGGCCTACTGAGATGGATGTCAAGACTGTGATTACTGTGCCCATTCCGTATTAGCAGGCGCTTTCCGAAGCCACTTATCAATTATATTACATTGTTACATCACTGTTACATTGTCCCCAGAGCAACTCAGGGTTAAGTGCCTTGCTCAAGGGCACAACGGGTGAAGCTGGGAATTGAACCCACAACTTTTCTGGCTCCTGCATGCTAGCCCAGCTCCTTAACCACTATGCTACCGCCACCCATTTCCTTTCCTCCTCTGAAAGCTTGAGCAAGAGCCAGGTCACCATGATGAACTTACAGCAAAGAATTGCATACGTGAGCTCGGAACGCACTACAGAGGACTACCAAAATGAATACAATTCATAGTGAAATTGGGCAAATGCCTGATTAAAAGTTAAGTTCACTGTTGCAGTGACATAGAGTTGCGTGTGTTCATTTAGCTAGATGTTTATTCTAATGTAGGACATTTAAAAACACAGATTTCCTTACATGCTCTTTGTCGAAGTCCCTTTTCATTTCCTGTCAACTAAATAAGTCTGGCATCTGATGCTCATGAACTTTCAGTGCTCTGGTGCTCTGCTATGCTCTGCTATAAGGGCTGATGCGAAGCAGCTTGCCTTGTGAGGCATCATCATGCGTTGTCAGCCTAGCTTGAGTGTGTGTGTGTGTGTGTGTGTGTGTGTGTGTGTGTGTGTGTGTGTGTGTAGTTTAAGAGAGTGTGTGTTGAGTGTCGAGGAACAGAGGCAACCACAGCATTGAAGCTGAAGAATGAAGATTGGGGATGCAGATTTGTCCTGTGGTGCAGGAAGCATGCGTGAGGGAGTGTACGTGAGTGTGTGATTGATTGAGTGTGTGATTGATTGTGTGTGTGTGTGTGTGTGTGTGTGTGTGTGTAGCCAGAAGAAAAGAGCTGATGCAGCATGCTTATACAGTACTGTAGTGTGTAAGTATGAATGCATGAACGTGTATGTGTGTGTGTTTAAGTTGAGAGAGAGTATCCATCGCACTGCTCTACCTCCTGACAGAGAGTCCAACCACGCTCTCACTGCCTCATGACGCGCAGACGTATGGGAGGGGGCTATACATACACGCGCATACACACGCACACACACACGCGCACACACACACACACACACACACACACACACACACACACACACACACACACACACACACACACACACACACACACACACACACACACACACACACACACACACACACACACACACACACACACACACACACACACAGAGTGGACACACAGCCACATGCACATACACAAACATTCAGGCAAAGGCGAAACACAAAAGGGGGAGAGAATGGTGGTGAGAAACTAAATCAGACACACAAAGAAAAAAACAACACATGGATTAAACACATGGATTAAATCAAATCAAACTCAATTAAATCAAATTAAATTAGGAGGGAAATAACATGGAGAGAACAAGACAACAGGCTGGCAGAACCAAGGGGAACATCAGCAGAACAGCAATCCAGTGTTACCCTGGCAACTGTCTCCAGGGTTGCGACCTCTAACCCTGGACCAGCACCAGTGCATCAACAAACAACATCAACAGACATGGCGGACCACAGGACACAATAAGAAGACAGCAAATGATTCAATAAAAATGCAACTTAGAAAAGGTCAAAGGGTAACGAGACACATAACATCACACACATAGAGAGAAACAAAGTGCTGAAATTATTAGAAAGATGAAGGTTGTGTAAGCAAATCCTACAAAAACAATCTCACACAGACACACTTCATTCACAGTCCCAGGGCAACACACTCATGTAACACACACACACACTGTGAGGGAATCCTGCCTGGTCACCATCCTCGCCCTCACACACTCCCCTTCCGCGTGTGGCACACCTGTGGGTGTGTTACCTGTGGGCTGGGAAGGTAGGGAGGAAGTAGAGGGCCCCTCCTGACCACCCTCTAAGGGGGTGGGCGTCCGGCACAGCTCCTGGGAGACAGCCAGAGGGTCCACCGGCTGCAGCGCTTGCTGGAGGCGCAGGTTCCTGGCTGTGGGGTGGAGGAGGTGGTGGAGGTGGTGGTGGAGGAGGGGTGGAGTAGGGAAGGGGCAGTGGATGTTTGTACATGGTTGGGAGGACATGATTTGGTTTTGTGGGGAATTTATGGCAAGGATTTGTGGCATTTTGGATATGTGAGATTTTGAATGATAGTGATTTCAGAGGGTTGGCCATATGTATGTGACATGAAGGACACACACACACAGGAATACAATCGGACACCACAGACAGAACACACAGAGAGATACAGAGAGAGAAAAAGAGAGAGAGAAAGAGAGAAAGAGAGAGAGAAAGAGAGCACAAGAATGAGTACAGAGGAAAAGTCCCAACATCAGAAATGATAACTACGATGGAAGTCTATGTGCCCAGCATGCACAGTCTCACTGCACACCCAGCCAGCAAGAGTCCAGAATGAGAAAGACACCACTGCTTGACTCAGATGAAAATGTTTTTGAACACATGTCCAGAATGAGAAAGACACCACTGCTTGACTCAGATGAAAATGTTTTTTGAACACGTTTTTTGAACACTTTGAACAAGCTGTGCTGGGGTTAGACAAGACTACTTCAAACAGACCATTCAATTATTAGTATTAAAATAAATAATATTAAAAAACAAACAAACATCAAAACATTCATTGCAAAACAAGTTTAAAATATTCAGAAGTAAATCTGGATTCCCTTGTCCATGCACAGTGAACCCCTCTAAATCCCAACAGAATACAATGCATGGAGTCAACCATTAATGTTGCTTCAACTAACGGGAAAAAAAAAATATATATTCAATAAATTGATATTGAAAGAAAAATCACAGTAAGATAAACAAACCAAAGCATCCCAACGCAGCCAAGAGGAACTCAGGGTGTTGGGAACTGAATCTGGACTGGGAGTTATGGTGATGATGTTCTGTAGTTAGTGGGGGGGGGGGGGGGGGGCATGGAGGGGTCACTCAGGTCGCACCCACAGGCAGAGCTACCTTTGAAGGTACAAATATCCTCTTCATCAGCCAATGACTCCAGCCACAGGCCTGACTGCAGCTCTGTCTCCCAGGGGCAATACTCCCCCTCTAACATACCCACCCACCCATCCACACACACACACACACACACACACACACACACACACACACACACACACACACACACACACACACACACACACACACACACACACACACACACACACACAAACGGTTGCACACACAGGTACACAGACAAGGGCGTGAAGACAAAACATAGAAAACAGACCAACAAAACGAGGCAGGGTGACACACAGAAAATGACACTCAATTGCACAGCACGAATACCGCGCACACACACATACACACAAACACACACACATACACATTACACACACAAGGTGGGCAGTAAACAGACAAGAGGGACAGACAAGGAAAAGAAAGGAGAGTGAGAAGAGAATGGTAGGATGATGAAGTCATACATGAGAACACACTGAAACTACAGCAAAGAGACAGCCAGGAAGAAATGAGGAGTTTTTAGACCGTCCCTTAATGAATCACCCCGCTTGGAGATGGCCCCTTAATCAGCTCACCACTACAGAATGGATCCAACTAGACCTGGAGCTGAAACTATTATACCCAGTCAGCCAATGCGGCTATTCTCCCACTCAGAAGTTAATGTGCATTACAGCACAATTTTCATAAGCAAACTGTAATTAAATTAGCACCATAATGACACAGGGTTAATGCCATCCTCCAGATGAAACAGCTTAAGAGCTTAGAGTTCATAAAGGGTAATTGGTAAGAGTATATAAACTGTGTGTGTGTGTGTGTGTGTGTGTGTGTGTGTTCATAAAGTGTAATTGGTAAGGGTATAGAAACTCTGTGTGGGGGGTGGGGGGTTGGGGGGGATCTCTGGGGTTCAGGACTGCATCAAGTGGAGGAGACAGAAGAAAGGAAGGATGAGAGACAGATGATGAAGACACAGACTGGGGTGTCCATTTATGGGTCAGTGAATTCACCCTTTGTCCAGCTTAGCGCAGAAACACATAAGGATATAGCCACAGACTTTTATTCCATTCTGCAGGACTAACACTGCTGTGCCGAGAGATGACCACTGGAGGATGTCCGGACAAACTGCTGCAAGAACAAAACACAAACAGAACTCTTCCTGCCAGAGGGGAAACGTAAAAGTTGTTTTACCGTCGCTGGACTCGTCATCTTCCTCATCCTCCTCTTCCTCATCCTCGTCCTCGTCCTCCCCTCCCTCCATGTCGTCCTCCATCTCTCCATCCTCCTGGACGTGGATTCGGGGCCCCAGGCCGTTCGGCGTTCCCTCGGCGTCGCTGTCGCCCTTCAGCTTGGCGTGAATCTCCACGGCCTCCTTCCAGGGGACCCCTCCCAGGTCAGACGGCCCCGGCTGACGCTCTTCCTCCTCCTCGTCTT
The DNA here is from genome assembly GCF_046254945.1 of Alosa pseudoharengus. Classification (NCBI taxonomy): domain Eukaryota; kingdom Metazoa; phylum Chordata; class Actinopteri; order Clupeiformes; family Clupeidae; genus Alosa; species Alosa pseudoharengus. The sequence continues at coordinate 28,971,743 of NW_027468565.1, read as the reverse complement.
CATCCTCCATGTCCGACTCGGAGCTGCTGCAGAGCCCACATAAAAGACTTCAGTATCGATATGACATCACCTGTGACATCACCTTAAAGGAGAATTCCGGTGTGATATTGACCTAAAGTGTATTGAAACATGATACCGAGTGTGAACGTATGTCTCATAGCCCATCTCGGCTTGTCCCCTGCACTCCAAAATCTGGCGCTAGTTAGCCGATGCTACCAACAGCTTTTTCAATGGTGGTGCTTCGGCATCAGGCTAGCCATGCAAATAAATCACTGTTTTACACCATTTACGAGGCTCAATGTATCTCCGCACTTCATTGGTAGACTTCAGAGGGCCCTGACATTTAAAACGAGACATTGAGAACTTTGAAAAAGCACTGTTTACTTACAAGACCATTTATACAGACAGTATCTTCACGAAGTTTAGCGTTTGCAGCCATCTTGAATTTAGTCACGATAAGTCGAGCGACGAGTAAGAATGAACAGGTATGATAAGGGATCAGATTCCAAAAATAATTCAGTGGAAATGCATGGATTCAGTTGCTTCCAGTAGCAGCAACTGGAATCCATGCATTTTTACGGAATTATTTTTGGAATCTGATCCCTTATCAGACCTGTTTGTTCGTACTCGTCGCTCGACTTATCGTGACTTAATTCAAGATGGTGTCGAAAAGTAAAATTCCTTAAGGTACTGTCTGTATAAATTGTCTTGTAAATAAACTACCAGTGCTTTTTCAAAGTTCTCCATGTCTCGTTTAAAATGTCAAGGCCCTCGGAAGTCTACCAATGAAGTATGGAGCTACTTTGAGCCTCGTAAATGGTGTAAAACAGTGATTTATTTGCATGGCTAGGCCGATGCCCGAGGCACCACAACGAAACACTGTGTTGGTAGCATTGGCTAACTAGCACCAGATTTCTGAGTGCAGGGGACAAGCCGAGGTGAGCTATGAGACATACATTCACACTCGGTATCATGTTTCAACACACTTTAGGTCAAAATCACACCGGAATTCTCCTTTAACCATTATTGTATTACCCGAGATTGTAGGCACACTGTGCATCATGATAACACACATTTCACACTGCGTATCACACAACAGTGCCAAGTAGCTCTCTGCCCGTTTGCCATTATTAAATTCAGCAATGTGCCAGTTTTAGCAGCAGTAGTTCCTCTGTTAAGGCTGTGTGCGCATGCTGCATGTGACGAGGATTGCGTCATCAACACGCATGTAGGGGGTTTTGTGTGCTTGGCAACAATTGGGACCACGCGTCAATGAAGCACATCTTCGATGCGCGCAAATTTGCACAGAGCATACCACTTGCTTTACACAGTTTAAAGGTAACGTCTGTGAGTTCTCCTCCATACAAACATAAAACCTTCCAGCCAATCAACATGTTGCTTCAGGAGCATGGGTGGAATAGGGTGCCATTTGATTTGCCAGAGCAGAAAGGCCACCTGCAGATTCACCAGAATCGCAAACTCTACCTTAAATCTTTAATTAGTCAATATTTTGATAAATGTGTGTGAGTGTCTGACCTGGACCCCTCCTCCACGTCTGTGGCTTTGTCCAGCACGCTGCTGAGGTTGTGCTCGGCCAGTGTCTCCTCGGGGACCTCCTCGAGCTCCTCCTCGCGCTGCAGCGACAGCCGGTAGTTCTCCAGCTCGATGCGCTCCGGGGTGCCCCTCAGACGCTTGGCCATGCTGGGCTCCCCGACCCCGTTCATCTCCGGCACTGTGGGGACGGGGGAACACGAGGAGGGAGAGAAGGGGAGCAGGGAGAGCAGGAAAAAGACAGAAACAGGGAAAAAGAGAGATAGAGAGAGAGAGGAAGAGAGAGACAGAGAGAGAGAGAGAGAGAGAGAAAGAGAAACAGAGAGAGTGGGAGAGAAAGAGGGAGAGGGAGAGAGAGAGAGAGAGAGAGAGAGAGGAGATGGAGGGAGAACCAGAGACAGAGGACACAGAACACTCAGCCTAAGAACACGCCATGTAGATGTAACAGTGAACACAACAAAAAAGAATGGCGACTGTCAAATTGTGTGAATCTGAACTGAATCAACTTTGTCTATAATACTCATGACATCCATAAAAACCACAACAGAATCATATTGTAGGTCCTGTCCTGTCGATGCCCCAAGGGGTCAGTCTATGTACATCCACACCAACATGGATTCCTTCAAAGAAAAGATGTCTGAATGCAGTTGCCGTGCAAACTCCAAAACTAGGAACAGGCCTAATACTAACAAATAGAGCATCAGTTTTAACGCCGCCAAAATCTACAGAAAATGCCTTCCACACGCTGTATTAAGCCGTGAGCTGGGATCTGAAGAGACAGTGAATCCCTAGTGCAGGTAACACAGACAAGCACACAGATTGTGATGTCTCTTTGTGATTTATTTAGGCATACACGTATCCTACACTTATTCACAGATAAAGTGAATATATTAGCCTTACATTCATGTTGACACATTATATACATAACAGGACAGTCATAGGTACCTTGCCTTTTTCCCATCCTAAGAAGCAACTCTGATCATAAATCTGACTGGAAACGCAATTTAAGAATTTCATCAATTTAATTTAAATCGTGTGAATTAGTTTTGGATTAAAAAGGCAGCGATGTGAGCTTGAACATGACAGGAAATAAATCAAACCAAATCAAATCAGTCAATGCACAAATGATTATCAGATTAGATCAATAGCGGAAACTATTTGTCATTCCACTTTTAACCGCCACTATTTCAGAGTGCCATGCACGTTAACTCTGAAATAGAACAACTAAACTAACCCAGACCACTGTCCCTGTCCCTACCTATTATCATCTAAAGTCATCGCACAATTATTGCACTTAAAAGTCATATAATTAAAGCATTGCGTTCCACAAGGCTTCCGTAAGCTATGGTGGGTGAAGGGGGAATGAATGGCCAATACTATGCATGTGAACATGATCCCACTGGTGGAAAAACTTTTAGCTTCAGCAGTGTCTGGGATGCCAGGCCAATGTAAGGGAATGGGGAATGGGTAAGTGGCAAGTTGCAAAATTGTACATGGTATGATTTAGAAAATAGCCCACAGCTAGGGAATAGTCTCCAAGAGCCAAGACATTTAAGTAGTAATGACCAACATAATATCTAAAATCTGAAAATAAGCTTGCATACCCAAGAAATAGACTGAATGGTCTATAATATACTGTCATCTACACATGTATTATATATATACATACTGTCATGTACACACAAGACTCAGCAATCACCAGATCATGTGCATAAATGTTTATGTGACTGACTATCTCTGTCCCTCCTGTTAATAGTGAACTGGTCTTTTTGAAGAGCGGGAAGATGACCGGAATATGACCACTCCCAAACTGATCTGAACACACGTCTGTTTTTTTATATGCTAAACTACACCACATGACATCGCTATGACACTATCACTATCTTGCATATCTTGGCTTATCATACCATTCTATTATGAGAAGGCTTTTTACACAACTCGGGTAAAAAATATTTAGTTAAATTAGTTAGTTACCATAGGTTACCTCAATGAATGTATCATCTTAATTTACTTTTAATTCAGTTAATTTCATGTGATCTTAGGTTTAAAAGTTTTAAGTTAAGCAGAGCAAGATGTCACAACATGGAATTGTAACTAGACTATTAGATACCACAGAGTAGGCCTACACTTTTGATCAAAGGGACCCTCTAAGTCATCTACTGTACATTCCATCCATATGAATAAAATAATTCTAATAAACCATTACAGTATGTTTGTAGTCCCACTATGTTCTAAGTCACAAACACAACCCTACTCTTAAAAGAACACGGAAACGTTTTGTTCAATCAGCTTATTTGCTGTCTATCCCAAAGTTAGATGAGAGAATATATACCCTTTTCCTCTCTGTGTGTGCAATAACCCAGTCTGACAATGTTAGCCTAGCTTAGCATAATTCACCAGAAGTGTGTTACACCAGTTAGTCTATAGCTATCCTAAAGGGATCTTAATCATATTTAAATCTTAATCATATTCTTAAACAGCTTATTTTAGGACAGTCCTGCATCCTCTCCTTGCTATTCATTTCTTTGACACGAGAGCGTGAGAAATGGCAACACAGATAGTGGCGGACTCCAGAACGCGTCCGGCCCAGACGCAGCACAGAGCTGGGCCAGATGCGCTCTGTGGCCAGCTACTATCTGGGAAAGTTCTTAAGTGTTAGTAAGCAGAGAAAAGGGGGGAAAAAGAGCAGCCACCCATCCTATATTAAAAAAAATACAGGCTATTGATTGGACGGTGCAACTAATTTAGAACCAATCACAAGCACCAATTCAAGCACTATGGTGATCAAGCTGCTCTGACAGGAAGGGGGAAAGGTAAAGCTTACAGAGGAATCTGCCAATCACAAGCACTCTTAGAGTGCAATCTACCAATCACAGGCACTCACACAGGGTAATCGATCAATCACAGGCAGTCTAACAGGCACTACTGAACAGGCACTCGGCTACAGAGGTGCACTCAGGTCAAAAGAAAACACAAAATGTGAAAGAGAAAAGGTTTACAGGCAAGAGCTAGAAGAGAAACAGATGAAATCTCAAAGAGGGCAGAGAGGGTCAAAGAAGGCAATACAGGCAATAACACAATGCAAACCAGAAACTAGAAACTGACCACCAAACCAGTCAGGCAATAAACTGAGCCACTGGCACCTGGAGTACTAAATGAGGCTAGCCTCACACTACAGAGATCACTGACTTTATTTGACTGTCCACAGTTTGGATCGACCATGAAAATCATGCTAAAGAATTGAGAATTAAACATTGCGACTGTCAAAACAGAAACACTGCTGTGCTTGTGACACTTAATTTCAGGAAATGAATCGGCATAAAAGAAGTATTCCTGTTTTTTGCCTGTCTGATTTCATTTCAAAGCCAGAAGAGGGGAACACACTAAATAAAAAGATGCATCAGACCACCCATAACACAACACACAACATACAGTCCACATTCATGTCCAGGGTCTGAAGAGGGGATTAGTGAAGGACGGACAAAAAGCAAAAAAACAGGAAGTATCTACAGAGCACACACCTAAGGAAAGGAGAGCAAACCAGAGAACGTGTACACACAGCGTCTAGCTGCTAAAGTGTCTCACAGGGGGACAAGAGTTGGGGTTGGGGGTCAAGGGGTCAAGGGTCATCCATGCTGGAGGAGCTCGAACAGCAGGTTTAGGGTGAAATAGGTGAAGAAGAAGGCGCAGTAAGTGAACAGGAAGGAGAGGTCTAGGGGCAGTGGTAGCGGTGGCGCCACCTGGTGGTAGGCGGCGGTGGCGGCGTGCCGCAGCGAGCGAAGGGAGTCCCCCACGCCGCGGCACAACCCCAACGCCGCCCCGAGAGATGAGAGAGGGCTACCTGAGGGACGCCGCTCCGCGGGGGCCAACAAAGATGGTGGGCGGCCGCTCGAGTCCACCGTGACCGGGTCCGTGGCCTGGGCTTCCTGAGAGAGGGGTGGGGATGCAGAATTGTGTCTTAGTGCACGTAATACACACACACACACACAAACACACACACACATATATATATATATATATATACAAATAAAAACACATGTACAGATAAAAACACACATACATAAACATACACAAACACGCACATACAGATAGACATACAGTACACACACACACACACACACACACACACGTACAGATAAACATAAACACCCACACACACACACACCCACACAGTAACAGTCCCTCTGTGCATCTTGCTCTCTTCTCCACCTGTGTGTATCTCTATCCACATACTGAACTGAATCACCAGCACAAAACACATACAGTTTACATGCAAATAACAATCACAAACGCATCACTTAGACTTCACTCACGATCACAATGTCACTGACTATAACTTAGATGTAATTTTTTTGAATGATTGAAACATTATTATTTAATTATTAAAAGTGCAACTTTAACCTAAAAAATACAACTTCAGTGGTCACTAGTGTATAAATGTGTACATGTGTATTGTGTGTGTGTGTGTGTGTGTGTGTGCGTGTAGAGTTGAGTGGAGGGGAGGCGGTTACCTTGGTGGAGATTGAAGCAGGAGCAGGTCTCTTCTTCTGGCCTTGGCCGGACGCGCGGTAGCAGTAATGCGGTTTGCAGTAAAACTTCCCTGGAGAAACACACACACACACACACATTCATACAGTGCACACACAGACCCGCCCGTCTGAACTACACACAGTGCTAACAGCCCACCATCCCAAGGCCAGCCTGGCAGAGAATGTCCAGTGTGTCACACGTCTGTTATATAAGTGCGGAATTCCTACCCACCCTCTCCCTCTCTCTATCCATCTCTCTCTCACTCACACTCACACACACACACACACACACACACACACACACACACACACACACACACACACACACACACACACACACACACACACACACACACACACACACACACACACACACACACACACACACTGACTATCTATCTTTCTTTCTATCTCTCTCTCTCTCTCTCTCTCTCTCTCTCACTCATCTTCTCATTCTTTTCTTTCCCCAAGCCCCTCCCCCTCTCTTTTCCTCACTTCCAACTCTCTCTCCTTTTTCACGTCTCCATAGATCCCTCTCTCCCCCCCTGGCTTGATTGTACTGTTCTTGTGGTGGGGACATAAAAGCGACAGAGCTGCGCTACAATATGCTTCTGTCCCATCACACAAAGACACAGTCACCACTGCAGCCCGGAGCACAACGGACCCAGAGCAGAGCACAACCCGTGATGATAACCGACCACCAAACACACATCAAAACACATTCAAATGATGTACTGTAGGGGCATAATGATCTCATCTAATTACACCTAGTCCTGCTCTAGCTTACTACTACTTGTGACACATTATCAATGTCACAGGAATTGATATGAACTCTCTGTCAGATAGTCAAATAATGTGACCCTTATCAATTGTATTACAACTAAAGTTTTTATTTGGCTTTACGTATGTGGGGGGCAATGTTCGACTGATATTGGGGGGTCATGGATTGAAACAACTCAGGCTGGTAGAATTACCTGAGGTCATTTGAACAAAACCCATATGGATAGTGGGGTTTGTAGTCTCATACCTTTCTCCACATCGAATGCGTAGGAGGAGAGGTGGAGGAAAAGAACTAATGCATTGTGGGGTTTGTAGTCTCATACCTTTCTCCACATCAAATGCGTAGGAGGAGAGACAGAGGGACAGAACTAATGCATTGTGGGGTTTGTAGTCTCATACCTTTCTCCACATCGAATGCGTAGGAGGAGAGACAGAGGGACAGAACTAATGCATTGTGGGGTTTGTAGTCTCATACCTTTCTCCACATCAAATGCGTAGGAGGAGAGACAGAGGGACAGAACTAATGCATTGTGGGGTTTGTAGTCTCATACCTTTCTCCACATCGAATGCATAGGAGGAGAGGCGGAGGGTGGTGCCACAGTAGTCGCAGGAGAAGCAGCTACGGTGGAAGAACTTGCCCTCAGCGCTCAGGCGCTCCATCACATACACTCGCCGCTGGCAGAAGTAACACACGTCACTGCCGCCGATGTTCTGAGGGAACTCCTTCCTCAAGGAACCCTGCGAGGACAGAGGATTGTACAACAACGATGAGAAATCCATAATATTTCAAGTTAAGAGCTTTGACGCTCAGGTTAGACATACTAGCCAAGATTCAGGAAACTCCAAGCCATTCCCTGGTAACACCAATTTCAGTGACACACTTCAGAAGTCCTTCATTTAGGAAAGCTCACTCATAGAGCAAAATGTTATTATAGTTCTGTGTAAGAACAGCACACATCCCAAAACTGTTTATTGATTAATCAGAACAACACACAACACATTGCAAAAGTCTACCATGTTAAGCACATTATGCAAACACAGAGACAAGTACTAATTGAATGACAGAAGTTAGTGAAATGATACATTAGTTGGGGGTGGAGTGGGGAGCAAAACACCTTAGAGACACCTGAACTCAGTCAGGTCTACATGCTGTACACTTGGTCAAACACTTGGTCTACACTAACACAGAACTGTTTCTTACCAAATCCCTCCTTTCAACAAGGAAGCCTGGGTCATCTGGATTGGCTATCTGCTCAGCCAAAGAGCTCGACCCCCCTGTGTACATCTTAACATAGCGCTACCGGTGGTGTGGAGGGCAAAGGTGAGAGAGAACGAGTGAGAGGAAATGACAGTGAAGGAACAAAGAGAAGAGAGACAGTAGGCCCGTTCGACTTCATGCAGCACTGCACAGATATGGCTGAACGTGATGCATGCTGGCCCTAACAACGCATGTTGTTCGCTTTGGGCAAAAGTCCGGCATGTGTCACATTCAAACAGATCTGCGCAGCGCTGCATGAAGTCGAATGGGCCTATTAATTCTACAAAAAAAAAACAGGAAGTGACATCGCTACAGATAAAGAACTACAACTATAAATGTACAGCTGAGAAAGAAGAGTAAGAATATTGTTGCTCTATGTAAGATAGTGATGCTCATATAGGAGTGAGTGTGATGGTGATGGTGAAACAGTGAGCATGATTGAATGTTTTGAAGATGTGTGTGTGTGTGTGTGTGTGTATTTTGTCTGATCAAACCTTGAGGGTGAAACAGCCGTAACAGTGGCCTGTTTGCGGCAATGAGAGCGCAGCGACTGAGGTCGTACTAAGACAGAGATCTGCACGTTTGGTTAATCGAGTGTGTGTGGGAGGACACAGGACCCAGTGGATTAACAGACAGACACACACACAGCGGCCGCGGCCCCCACAGCAACTCCCATTCACGCAACAGCCCAGCCAGAGGGCCATAGGGCATGTGCAAGAACACCATAAGAACCTTCCTGTCACATGCAGCAAACTGAATCAAACACACAAGCAAACACACACAACAAGCCAAAACACCACATCTATCATGTTTATTACAATGTGCTTCCCCCAGAGGACACACTATAAGATATGACTGCCCTCCACTGTCAGTGCGCACACAAACCCCATTGTTAGTGCTGGCAGCAGATCCACTACTACTCTGGACATAGTAAATGAAGTGCTATGGGTGCATTTTGTTTTTTGAAGTATTGACCTCAGTGGCTCGTTTTGTGTGCTGCGGGCCATGGGGATGTAGGTCAGAGTGGCACTGTGGTCACATGAAGACCATCAGACACACCCGTTAAGAGCCTCTGCACACCCCAGAGGTGTAGTATGGCAGAATAAAAAAAGGAAATAATAAATGGCCCTTTCTCCAGGGCTGGACCTGACAAAGTTAAGAGTTTGGGATTTTTTTAACGATTCTGGTCAGAAAATAGGTCACATTACTTGGACATGGATCCGTTGCAACTGCAGAGCAAGGTTAGGCATTTTAGACTGCTCCATTGGGCTTGGCTGAACAGACCTAGTGTATGCTTTATGCATGCCTCTAGCTTTGCAATGGAAATGTCATTAAGACATCAGTTGTTTTGGAACACACACACATACACACACACACACACACACACACACACACACACAGTTGCATGCCAGGCCTCAGGTGCAGCTGCTACCTGGCTACGAGAGGAGGGCGAAGGATGAGGCTTGTCTGTTCTCTGCTCACGTGACCGGTACCACTGCTCAGTAAACAACCGAGACACCTTCCTCGTCTTTACACACATACACACACACACAGAAAACAAAGAAAACCAACAAAGAAAATAAAGATTTAACTTGCTCTAAGAAGCTAAATTTTAATATGAAACAGAACACAACACACATATAGTTGTGTCCCAGAGAATATTGTGGAACCCCTATTGAAAGCTCAACACTGGAAATTCCGCAAGCTGCCATCGCCTCCCGTAGGAGAGCGCTGAGAGGGCAGCCATGACAGAGGATGGGTGGGGCACAGGACGGGGTCACCTTTGGCTTGGGGGGTGTGTCTTTGAAGCGAGCGGCCAATCGTTCGGCTCTCTCCTGGATGCTGGGGATGTGGAGGGGGAGCTGGTCGTCGGACCGTAGCACCTCCCTCTCCTGCAGACAAGGGCATCATGGGAAATTTCAAACCGGACTCTCAAAAACACGGGGCATGCTCGACTCTCGAGACAGGCAAGACAATAACAAGACTCAGAGTAAAACAACAAGAGTCAGAGCTCTGTGTTAGAATTCCAATCAACGCCACGCCGGTGAGAACAAAAGTTAATCACACACTGCACTCCTCAGCAAGTTTGTTAGACAAGACATTTGTCTCTTTCATTGCTCCCTGTAGGGAAACACTTATTGGCAACACAACACAACACAACACTGGTGCGTAGTGTCTTTCATCCGACTCCAAACAAGCTAACAGTCTCTCTGCTCCGTGCAGAGGCAATCACACAGACATGCATCCATGTGCATTGTTTGAAGGTGGACACTCGTTGCACTCAGGTGCAGGCTGGAGAACCAGGCTGGACGTGCCTTGCTCAGGTGAGGAGGATGGGATACCTGAGGAGGGGTTTGGGGGCAGGGCGGAGGGTCTTCCTCCCCAAAGGCATGGGTCCGTAGCCACTGCTCGATAAAGAAGCGTGAAGGCTTTTTCATCGGCTTCAACAGAGACACACATGGAGAGAGACAGTGAATCTCAAGAGAGGAAAACAACAACAAATAATAGCCAGAAAAATACCCAGAGGTTACGTGTGTTTGGAAGTCATTTCAACTGGACCGTTTCGATCAATAACAGTGTGCATCTGATGTGGAGTGTCCCAAACATCACAAGCCCAGACTCTACAGGTCTGCCCTTCCATGACACACGGAGACATAATAGCACACGTACACTACAGAAGCTACTGGCTTCAGAAGAAGTCCATGTACAGTACAGGTAGCTACTGGCTGACCGCTGTGCCAAACGGGTGTGTTGCATTGTGGAGATAATGAGGGTTGGTGAGCAGCAGTGCGCTACACAGCATGGCTGTCGTGGCCGAACACGACACCCCTACCCCTCACCTTGGGGGGGCTTTGGGGCTGGGGCCCGTCGCTGAAGTGGGAGGCCAGCATGTCGGTCCTCTCCTGGATGCTGAGGACATGCAGCCCCTCCTGCTGGTCATACAGCTCCATGGCATCATCTGCCTCCTGCACAAATTAGTCACGGTCAACCACAGGCCGACCATGGAGGACACCAGGCAGCTAGCAGCCTGAAGCTTTGGCTTGGTAGCCTGGTCTATGCAACGCAGACTGTATGAATGAATGTAATACTACCCTAACCGCAATGTTGTGAGTATGGAACATTGGCAAACAAGCCCAGAGCAAACCTTTGCCTCACAGTGCTAAACCCAAGCCCAGAGCAAAACACAATCAGAGGCAAAACAAACCAACCACACACTGTCAACCGACAGTTAGGAGAGGCATGCAAATTAGGTACCATGCTCATACCAATAAATGAATATAGTTAATAATAATATATACATCAATAAATTAGTCACCATCATCAACAAAGTGATAACTATAATTATCTATCTTTCCAGAGCCTCTCTAATGTTCTAAGCTCCAAAGCTCTGAAACCCATAGTATATTACAAAGTGACACACACCAGACCAAGATGTGTACATTACCACACCATGCTATGTGTGGTCACCTGCGGTCACATATCTGAAAACAAGCTAAATCTAAGAGGTTAAGTGTTCTGCTGTCATAAACACACACACACACACACACACACACACACACACACACACACACACACACACACAAGAAGACACACTTGTGTGGTCAGCGGTCACGGACACACACGGTTGCCCAGGTCATGCGCACACACACTCGGTTACCCTGAGTGAGAGAGGAGGGAAACACTGTTCCTCCTCAGTGTCCAGCTCCATTGACTCTTCCTCTTCTCCTCTTTGCTGAGGACACAGCCACAAAACAGACAAATACTGACAGTACGTACAGTATAGATACATATATGAATGTATGCCCATGCCCAATGCCCAAACCAGATTTATACACGCAGATACATGCTCAGCAATGTAGCCTACAGACATCAGGACCAAAGTGGTCTCCACTAAAACAAACTACACACACACACACAGATTTGTCCATCTGAGATGGAATCCTGTCTCATCTTACAACCCCATTTATCAACTCTGTAATTCCATTCTTTAACAAATGACTAAACCTTGTCATTACCATGTGTGGGAGCGACGAGCGGAGGCAGTACCGACTGAAACAACATGGAGGCCAATCCATTTCTACAGCAATAGACTGGTCTCCTCTCCCTGTTTGTCCTCACTTCTGCCAGCAGAGGGCAGCAGAATCCCACAGCCTATCTGTGTGTGTCCACCCACAATGAGTCAATCCACACACACCACCCAAACAAACATGCAGATCTGTGTACTTTAAGAGTTTCTAAAGTTAAACGTGTCTACTGATGACGGGTCTGAGGTCTTTGGAATTAAAACCAGAGGTTCTAGGCACAGTAGGAACTCATAGGCATGAAGTTTAAAAGAAAAAGCTATAAGAGGGAGGACAAATGGTTAGTTTGTAATAGAGTACAAAGGACTGATGGTGAGTAGGAACAACGGAATAAAAGGAAAACAAAAAAAGTGGGGGGAAAATGAGAAACCTCTAAAAGGGATGACGTCATTGAGAATTTCATGTTTCACTCTGTCCTCTACAGAGAATGTAAGAACTGCCTTAAAGGTCGCCTGTGTGTGAAAGAGGTAGGGAAGAGACCCAAGAGAATATGTGTGTGTGTGTGTGTGTGTGTGTGTGTGTGTGTGTGTGTGTGTGTGTGTGTGTGTGTGTGTGTGTGTGTGTGTGTGTGTGTGTGTGTGTGTTGTGTTTTGGCACAGAGTATCACCTGTGTGTGCAGAGAGAGTGGAGATGAGGAGGGTGAAATGGAGGAGGGAGGAGAGGGGAGCTTAATAATTTTCTTGGGGCAGCTTCTCAAGACTTCACCGCTTCTGGCCTTCAGAGACACGAGAGGACACACACACACAATGATTTACTCTCCACACACACACAAACACACACACACAGATGTATGCTCTCTCACACCCTGAACGTGCACGCACACACACACACACACACACACACAGACCAATACATTTATGCTCTCTCTCGCCCACAGACACACACACACACAAGTTAAGAGCATCATAAACATCTTGTATTGCTCTAGCAGATCTGCTTCCAAACTATGAACTCAACTTCCCTCTAACTACTCAAGAGAGCTGACCATTGCAGCTAGAATCAGGTTTCCCACATGGCTAGACTAAATGATTACACCAACGCTAATGCTTCAAAACGGTCAACAAAAAAGCTAAAGCTAGCACATTCATCTCTTCTAAGACACAAACACTAAGCCCACCCAGGGAGTTGTGTCCCCAAAACAAGGCACGCACTGCGGCTACGCATGAGCTACACAGACAAGACATGCTCTACACAACCAAACATGAAGCAGGGGGGGGTGGGGGTGGGGTAGAAATACACTAGGAACTGAGGGGGAGCTGGGGGTTAGTTCCACAAACTTAAAACGGAGAGCGTGAGTTAGCCCTCATCCTGCCCTGCCCCCTGCAGGAAAAATAAACACTGCACTGCTTTTCTAGTGGCAGCGGGGACCGGAATACAAGCACATTGACCTCGGGCCCATCGCACTAGACAGAGGTGAGATGCATATATCAGTATATCAGCCTTTTTGAAAAGCTTTGGCTTTCCAACAACACTTCATGCCAGGAATATAAGTGTGTGGGGATGTTTATTCTGTGTGAAACTCATACCAGTTATTCATCTTGGTGGTTTTAAATCTCCACAAAGTAGAGAGTGACAAATCAGAGAAAGGGGCATACTAGTTTGCATCTTGCACTTGTTTGAATTGAAGTACATTCTTATCAAGTGCTTTTTTTGTCCTATTTCTCCTTCCACCTTGTGAAGTTACAGTAACTGCTTCAGTCAATTTAGGGTAAAGTTCACAGCCATGACATCACAGATGTTTGTCACTGTTCCTCAACCCTCAACCCCTAAAGATGTGAGATGCTTCTAACAGCGAACAAGACAAAGAGGGCTGTCTGCCTTCAAATGAATACTGGAAATGTTGGAACAGCATCATGAGGTTGATATTAAACTGGCAAGAGACAGCTTGGAACTAGCAGGGTGTCTGGCATCATCATGGAAGGTTGTGACAGGACTAGTCAGCATGGTGCTGCTGCCATAAAGCTGGAGCCAGTGGGTTGGCTGCAGGGATACTGCTTTAGCAAAGGGTTGGTTGAACACGTCGACACCTGGTCAGCCAGATCAGCACTGAATCTGGACAGATTCTAGCACAGATCTGCATCTAAGAGTAGAGCTGAAACAGTGTCAGAGTTAAGAGTCAGTGACATGCAGTGACTATCATGGTACCAGGATAGCTCAGGCAGGCTTGGTCTAGGCCTAGTCTAGCTCACGGGTCTAGGCCTAGTAGGCAGGGGTCATGTGGGATGGGTGTGGACAGTGGCTGGCCGGCTAGCCAGCCACACGCGGGGCAGGGACGCGGGCAGGTGGGCATACCTGCTCCCCTCTGTTAGGCAGAGTCTGGCACTTGACTCTCTCCTTATAGCGGATACTCATCTGCTCCTGGAGAGGGGTACGCCTCTGGGGGGAGCACAGGGGGAAGAAGAGGACGTCATGCCGACCACAGCCTGACTGCACCCTGACTCACCATCACACACGCACGCACACGCACACACACACACGCACGCACGCACGCACACAAGCAAGCACACGCACACGCACACGCACACGCACACACGCTCACAAATTCACTCACAAACTCACCTTCTGACCTTTTGTACAAACATATAAGATGGGCTTTTAACTCAAATGCAAAAAAAAATACGAGAAAAAGTGCCAAAACAACTAACTCTAGTTTAAGCATTAGTATTGAAGCAATACTATTCCACAAGAGACATTATTAAAGACCTAAAGGCATAAAGCATCTACAGGCCTTTTGTTTATGAGAAAGTCCATCACTCTGTGAGTGGGGTCCTGGAGAAGAGGAGAGCGGTGAGGTTAGTGTGGAAGGATGGGGGGTGGGGGGGTCAGGCGGGTTACGGGGGTCCACCCTTTACCTGTCTCCATGCAGGGACGGGGGCCATGCGAACTGGCTCTTTCGGGGGAGGAGAGGGAGGCGGGGAGGGGGACAGCAAGTCGACCAGATTGGGTAGCGAGTCCCCCTGTTAGCACCACAGACCAGGATTGACAGGCAAGGTGGCCAATGAGACGCCAGGACACAGCCAGCCAGAGCCACACATCAGCATGCATGATGGCGGGAGGACAGAGAGAGAGAGAGACAGAGAGAGAGAAAGAGAGAGAAAGAGAGAGATAGAGAGAGAGGAGACACAACAAAAAACATATGAGAAAAAAAAAACATGCAAGGAAAACTTGTAAATGCAAAAATAACAGCATGCATCAACCAAGTGGGAAATCCATACAGCAATATAGATTTTCCTCTTAGATAAAATAAACAATAATAAGTCATGCAAAAGACAGAGCAAAGGGAGGAGTATTAAGGGTCAGACATCATAATGCACGCTTGCAAACAGAGCAGGATTCAGCAGAGGATCCAATCTAATGCAGCACTGCACAAACATCAGAGACAAGGTCATGTGTGGGATATGATAGAGTCAGGCAGGCACTATGTGTCTTCCCTGCACAATCTATTGCAAAATAGGCCACACACACACACACACACACAGACACACACAGACACACACACACACACTAAAAAGTCCTGGCAGCCATCCTAAACATGCTCAGCATATGGGGCAGAGATATGACTTTGACAGAGTTAGTCTCGCATAAACAGCTGTTAAATCCTAAGCTTTGGTCACTCTGAGGCTAAATACCCAATGTCTATGAGCAGGACACACAAACACAAGCAGATCATCATCACATGGATACATACACACATTCCCTCTCTTTCCCTCACTCACACTCACACACAGCCGCAGGTTATTCCAGAAATAATCCTTCATCCATCCACCAGCCCCATAGACCCCCCCCCCCCCCCCCCCCCCCCCAAGACACACACACACCACTCATCCCCCACCCCCCCAACACACACACACACCTCAGCTGTTAGCGCCACTTGCCCTATCTGCCTGTGCTCGTCGCAAACCAGCTTCTGCTGTCGACTCCAATTCCCATACTCCCCCTCCCCCTGGCCTGGTTCCATCTGACAACCATTTATTGAGCACAGGCCTTTATCCAAAGAGACAGAAGATGGCAGAATAAGGAAATAGTGAAATATTTCATCAGCAGGTGCATTGCGTTCTCTGGGAATCATGCCCAATCATGTCTTGCCCCCACTTCCCTCAGGAAGATGCCCTCCAGACAGAGTGACTGATGTTGTCAGGTATAACGTCTCCGACTGCATTGCTTTTAACTGCCCGCCAACACATGCCAACTCCTACAGTGCACCACACACACACACACACACACACACACACAGACACACACACACACACAGAACACAACATCATGCATGTTGTAAGGACTGGAGTGAAGTGGGGACTGCGCTGAAACAGATAAGGCTGGGGTCTGTCAACAACAACAAAGTGTGGCAGGGACTAAGAGCTTTGACATGCTTTGACATGCTTTGCAGACTGCTTCACACACTACAGTCAACTAATTTTGGCTATGTTCATTTCTCTCAAAGACAGTCGCATAGTCATGCATATCCTCACATTCATTTCTTCACACACATTGTAAGACTATAGTATAGAACTAGTGGATATGACGTCAATCATCTGATTTAACTACTCTTGTGATGGACACAGAATGAATCTGCAGGACCACAGACCATATTATAAAAATCTATGCATTCTTTTACACAAGCTTACGTCACAGACCACTTGGAGGTGCAAACAATATCAGAGATTTGGTTGATTTGACCATCAGTTAACTTCTAAACAGACTTACTTTGGGTTAACAATAGCAATAGATCATAGGAGTGATTAACGTCCAAAAATTTAGAATGGAGTAACTCAACATTAGGCACCTTTGATATGTTTAGTGTTCTAAAGACGTCAAATAGCTTGTTATAGTTAACATAATTATAGCTAAGGAGCCAGAAATGAACACACATGGATAGCTATAAAAACTGTGCTTTCATTATACAACTAAACATGACAAAATACTTGTATAAACCTTGAGCCAGCTGCTTTCTATGTGATCTCAATGGCGATGCAGCTTTTGTTTGCACCTCCAACAACATGGCATACCTGTTACGCCCACAAATAACGACAAATATCCACAAATGCCCATAGAGTATGTTTGTGTGAAATAGTATTAATATTGTAGACTGTTTCAGTCTGTTCCTGAAGGGTTTCTGGTTGAAACATTCAAAACCAACACAGATACTCTGAAATGAAAATGAATCGGACAATAGTGTGATGCTCTACTAAATGTTGACTCTAAAACTTGTTTTTTACATCTTAGTTTGTCTCTAAGTTACCTTTAGCTCAATGTTGTTTTCTGAGCCATCGGAAATGCCTTAGAGACACACCTATTTGGTTATGCAGTTGAATGTTGAATGAATACTATTAGTATGTGTGTGTGAATGGTGCTGCCTAATAGATAGATAGCAACTTCCCATAGGGAAACTCAATAATCTACATGTAATGGGTTGTTGAGGCACAGCATAGCATCAGATATGACTTCAGTCCCAACCAGCATGTCTGAGGTCCAGGGGACTGGCAGCTGTTGTCGAGGGAGATTAACCAAAACACTGTGAATGTTGTCAAGACAAATCACCAGCCCGAAGCAAACCTATCCAAAGTAAATAGTATTCAATATTCCAGGAAGGAAGTCCAGCAAAGTATTTCGGGAAAGTTTAAGTCCTCTGACACTCCCCTGCCCTGATACGCTTAAGAATCTGCGATTATGGAAAAGAAGTTTGTCATACTGTGCCTCAGACTTGACGGGTCACAACCTTTGAGAACAACATTCCATCATCATTACAACATCCTCACTCCACACGACCAATCCTCTGAATCCTCAAGGCGTCTCTCCAGGGTTGTCTGTCCTGCCTTTCTTTGCTCACCTGTCTCCTGAGTCCACTAGGGGGCGCTGGATTGGAGGCTGTGTCCACAAACTTGGCCTGCAGTTGTGTCTGGATGGACTTGATTTTGTTGTAATTCGCCGCCGCCGACGCAGCGTCCACCTTCCGTTCCGAGGGTGCCGTGGAGGCGGACGAACGGTCATCATGGTAACCTCGCTGAAGATCATCCTGAGTGTAGACAAGTCATTCATGTGAGCGTAAATTGCCACAAACATCCAGAGTAAATATCCAGGCACATACAAACACCGGAACACATGCCAATGCTTAGAAACACCAAATGTAGGGTAAGCATCTGTGCAAAAGACAAACCATGTCCTGAAGGACAAGCAAAGAACCTCAGTGTCAAAAACCATTACAATACCAATTCAAGACACAAAAGAATAATCAGATTATCCGAATAAACACTTTTGCTTGCAATGTTGAGCCATCTCTTGATAATCAACCCTTACCTCTTCAGACTGACCAGTCTTTAGCTTCTTGCTCAAACTGTCTTCATCCTTTTTGTCCTGGAAGAAAAGACACGAAAATACATTTGAAATTGTGTTCCATCCACAACAGCGTTCAAGTAATATTCAGTTAAGCACCCAACAAACTGCAGGTATATCCCAACTCCTATCATCATGATGGGCGGTGGTAGCATAATGACTAAAGGTCAAGCATACAGTTGCCAGGAAAGTAGTGGTTTCAAACCAACCTTGACCAGGACACTTAGTAATAATAATACATTTTATTTAAAGTGCCTCTCAAGTCACCCAAGGACACTGTACAATAAGACAAGAGGACAGACATAAACGCAACATAAAAGCATCAAACAGGGACCGTATACGCGAACATAGACACAAAAGCAACATAAAAGCAACATATAAAAATATACAGGGACAGTAAAAGTACACTGTACACTTCGTAAAACACACTATACATTCAGCAGGAGACAAACATTGACAACAAAAGTAGAATTAAATAAAATAAAACAGTAATAAAGGAGCGAGTGGGGTGGAGGAGTTAATCAATTAACTCTCTGGGGAGACTGGCCCTTGTAATAATCAACTTGCTTTGGATAAAGGCATCAGTAAGTATCATCTGTGTCACCATGTGGCAGAGCTGGCAGGTGGGTATGAAATGGGCATGTTTGCGTTGGTGGCTTACCTTGGGGGTGCGTTTCCTGGAGTTGAAGCCCAGGTGGAGCTTGAGGAAGGAGATGGGATGAGACTTCTGGGTGTTTGAGATGGCAGTCGCCCTCTCCTCAGGGCTATGGTTGTCTGCGAGGAGAGAGACAGAGAGGGGATAAGGCCCAGGCATATATATATATATTATATATATATATATATATATATATATATATATATATATATATATATATATATATATATATATACTTATATACACACACACATATACATATACACATATATATATATTGCCGTTCAAAAATTTGGGGTCACTTAAAAAAATTCCATTGCACTCCATTATAGACAGAATACAAGCTGAGATAAGTTGCATTGTTTTTTAATCAGGGCAGCAGTTTTCAGATTACATTATGCGCTTACACAATTGCAAAAGGGTTAGCCTTTTAAAATAATATCAGATTAGTAAACAGAATGTGCCTTTGGAACATTGGATGAATGGTTGCTGATAATGGGCATCTGTATACTTATGTAGATATTGCATTAATGATCAGCCATTTCTATCTGCAGTAGTCATTTACAACATTAATGATAAAAACAAGGACATTTGTGACTCCAAACTTTTCAAAGGTAGTATATATATATATATAGACATAGATATATATAAATGTATGGTGTACATATAAATATATACTGTATACTGTATATGGTGTGTGTTGTGCACACCAAGGCACTTTCCTATCAACTGAGTTGTTCAAATGGCAATAAACTTAAACTTGAACTTGAACTTGATAACACTTCTCCACATCCTCTCCATCATAAAACAAATAAATCAACAGTCCTGTCCCATATCAGCCAACCAACACTCCTGCATGTGGAGCTTAAACTTCCAGAGGGCTGATTGACAATACCAGGGGTGGCGAACCTGCGCATGCAGCTCTTTACCTCCTCTCCTGCGGCTCGCGGCAGCTCAACTGATGTTCCCACTTCTCCTTGGCCTTAGAGTTTTTTATTTTTTAAAATTGCCTATATTTCTGGTAAATGAAAATGCTTTTCATAATTTGATAGTGCTCATAGTTAGGCTGCAATGTTTAAATTCATCATATCAGTTGTTACATTGAAGCATTGCTCATGCTAATAAGTCATTCAGTGAGGGGGGATTTGTGATGTGTATCAGATATCTTCGTTGCTTGCTACTCAAGTCGATGTTGTAGTTGTGTGGGCATCTTTTTTGTTGTGCGGCTCTTTTAAGTTGTGTGGAATTTGTTTTTTGGCTCTTGATGCTGGACTGGTTAGCCACCCCTGGACATTACCAAAGAGAGTGGGAACGCGTTAGTCTGACTCACCACTAGGTGGCAGAGTGTCTTTGAACATCTCGTAGAACTGGCTGAGGTACATGACCATGGAGAGCTTGTCGGGCTCGGCCACCACGGACATCTCCTTCCCCGTCATGATGGGTGAGATGCCAAACTCTCGCTCTGCCACGTCGAACGCCAACTGGTTGTTCTTGGCTACGTCCCGCTCATCCAGAGAGTCAAAGTCACTAGTCATATACACACAATTACACAGACATCATCAGAAACATATGCACAGGAATATACTCAATATACACAAGTACAAGTTAAATCAATGTACACAAAATGTTAAGGCATACAAATATACAACCCTATGCATTATGTATAGAATGACACACAAACAGATGAATACTGAAACATGATCCAAAACTGGATCCACATCCATGACAGTTAAAAAAAGACAAAAACAAACACACACAAACTTACACACACACACACACACACACACACACACACACACACACACACACACACACACACACACACACACACACACACACACACACACACACACACACACTTTCAATCAGGTCAGGTATAAAATCAGGCAGGTGAGACACCACATACCCCTTCCCTCCAGGAACGCTTAATAGGGTTGCACTTGGTAGTCATGGGAACAATAAAAGCTAACAGGGCACATAAAGAGCCCACAGCTGAAGGTCACATCGTGCTCTCTCCCCACACACCATCATCCTAGTGATTATTACCACAGCTTTAAATGGCACCACAAATGAATCACAGCAACAAGACTAAAGGATCATAACCACTCAAGCAGTAATAATCCCAGCCGCTACCCCAAAGACCATCAACGCAGCTCAGTACCGCTGCATCTCTGAAGGCCAACATTAATGCTAGCAGCAATCATCCGTAGCACTAAACATTGCCACTCACAAATCCGATCCGAAAGGCTAACAGCAAACACTATGTTAGGCCCATTGGGATAGCCAGACAGATTAATGCTAACACTGTTTAAAATCTACTCTAGCCGTCAGTGTCAGGCTGCTACAGACTAAATGCCATTCACTGGTATCCATATGTATGTTAATTAGAATATATTTAATCTTATTATGTGAATATACAGTATGAAAAATTATGTGTGTGTGCTTGAGATTGTTGGTGCAAGTATGTAGCTTGCATTCAAGTAAGAGGATATGCAAGGGTGTGTATAAATGTGTATGTCCTTGCGTTTGCATGAGAGGGAAAGTATGCAAGTATGTATGGGTGGGTGTGACTGTTTGTGTGTGGCGTAACTGAGCAGGTTGAGCATGACAGGGCAGCAGATGACCTTTGACCCTGTGCATTCTCATTTGTAGTGATCTACTGTTTCAAACGAGGGAGCCACACACACACACACACACACACACACACACACACACACACGGCTCCAATGTCAGCCCTGACAGGACTAGCCCAGATTACTCTTCCTCCTTTCTCTCTTTCTTTCCTCCATCTGTTCACTCTTTCTCTTGTTTACATGTGGAGCCAGACACAGACTGATGGACAGAAAGAAAGAAAGAAAGAAAGAGAATGGGAGAGAGAGGGGTGAAGGGGTGTAGCAGACTCACATGAGGTCTGGCCGGTAGCGGTGGATGAGAGCGCAGAGGGCCATGCCACTCTTCCAGGAGGTGGTGAGGTCAGTGACGGCGACGGCCCGGTAGCCCTCCGTCTGCCGTTGGCACCAGTTGAGCAGCTTGCTGGAGCGCGCCACTGACTCTGGGGAGGAGAGACGAGAGAGGGGAGGATCAACCAGACGACCAACACACACACGGTACTCGTCAGCCTCCGACAGGACAGGGTGCTGTTAGTGGAGCTTTACTACACAACCCAGAATAGAGGAGAGCTATGGCACAATGCACCTAGCACACACACACACACACACACACACAGTCACACACACAGACACACACACACACACACACACACACACACACACACACACACACACACACACACACACACACACACACACACACACACACACACACACACACACACACACACAAATAGCAGACACACAAATAGCACACTCAAATGCTGTGATGATGGCTTTGAAGGTTAGGGGAAGTTTGACAGATGAATGCCATGATTCAGTTAGATATGATCCGTTCTTCTCTTCAGTGTGTGAGCACGGGAGTGTGTGTGTCTTTAATCCAGTTAGTGAACGCAACACACATAGTCAGATGTACTCAACAGCAACAAATAATGAGATTCTCATCCAAAGCGCTGCGGTTACAAAACAGCAAAATCAGACGAACAGTGCAACACCATTCATGTAAGTCTGAGGTCACATGAGCAGATGTCTTGCGGCAGGCCGGCGGCCATGACGGGCCCATATTAGGTGTCATGCACTCAGATACAGACTGGGCAACTGTTACCTTGCAACTGCTGCTCAAACAGCCTCAACTCTAGGATAAGAATGAGCATATCAGGCATCACTCCACATGTACATAAACACACACATATAAACACACGTGCAACTGGTTCACCGTGGGTTAACAATACGTTGTTATGGACTGAGACTTTACATCACATCCTGTGGGTGGTGGAAGGGGTGTGTCTTACCGTTACGACTCAGTTTGGGCGTGGAGGCGTTGACCACATTCTCCATGTCGATGCGGAGCGTCTCCTTGGATTCGCCGGTGTCGATGAGGTGCCGCACCTGTACGCCACAGGAGGTTATTAACCCAGCAGCAAGGTGTGACAGGGCCACATTTAATGGGCTTTGATGTTCTGACATTCTCTCCACAAATGGTTAGAGCTTACGTGTCTGCCGCGTTTCATTTATCTAGAAGGCTGACATGACTGAATATATACATGCCGGGGTAGAGTTGATTTCTGAGTCTATACATATCTGGAGATATTCTGAATCAATATTCTGATGGTATATAACTTATTTGTGTGCAACGACTTGTATGGTTGACATGTGGCTCCGCATATGTATGTGAATGTGTGTGTGTGTGTGTGTGTGTGTGTGTGTAAGTGTATCTCTGTGTGTGTGTGTGTATTGATAGCAATAATTTAAGGTTAAAATGGATAATAATTTAACTTCAAGACTACTTTTAGTTAGCCATGTAACCCATCTTGGTTTTAAACAAAGACACTATCCCCTCCCCCAATGGAATGCTAATGTGCTGGTTTAAGGCCTATCACTTACACAAGACAAAGGATGCTTCCTTGAGATAATGTATCCATGTATCATGAAATGGAAATGTATTCATGTCTGGTATCATTTTGATAGTCTCATTACAAGGATTGTAATGATGTGATTGTGAGAATGTTTGGAACATTCTATAAGTGATATTTCTGATATATAAGATATCTCTCCTCATGCTGTTCATATAGGTGTGAAGTGGGTGTGAGTAGGTGTGTCTGATACCAAGTGAAGAGCCAACCAAGTGGGATTGTTCTTGGCGCCATTTTTGTTCTTTGTTTAAAACATTTAAAAGTAACTAAACTGCAATGTTTGTCAGATCAGATTTTGGATTGTCAGACTAAGGATGTAGAGCGGAAGAGAGGAGTTGGCTACAGGCCAACCTAGGCCTTTCAGGCCTGGGATAGGCCTACATAGACCATAGACCTTTTTTGTACCCTCTCAGCTTGTAACAGAATAAACCTGATTCCTGAGTTTTCCTGAAGTTCGCCAGTCTAAGATTAATATTAAGTAATTATTCACTACAATTACTTTCAGTATGAAATAGTGGTAGGGAACTAAAGTTACATATTGAGAGATTTTTGTTTAAAGATGTGCATGTCTAGATCTCTTTGTATCTATGTGTGTGTGTGTGTGTGTGTGTGTGTGTGTGTGTGTGTGTGTGTGTGTGTGTGTGTGTGTGTGTGTGTGTGTGTATGCGTGTGTGTATAGTGTCTGTGTGTGTGTGTTACTGCTACACACCTGGTTGGGTCTCATCAGGTGGAGGCTTATGTTGGGGTAGCGGGTGGTAGGGTCAACACTGTACTGGCTGAAGTTCTTGCTCACATTCTCAGGCGTGGTCTGAGGCAGGAGGCGATAGATACTCTCCCTAGAGAGAAAGAGAGGGATGAGTGATGAGCACAGGTGGAGGAGAGGAAAAAAGAAAAGAGTAAATAGAAGAGAGAGAGAGAATCCAAAAGAGTTACATGAGTCAGGAAGAGAAAAGGTTGAGAGGTGTGTGTGTGTATAGGGAGAGAGAGGAGGATGAGAGGTAGAGAGGTGTGTGTGTGTGTGTGTGTGTGTGTGTGTGTGTGTGTGTGTGTGTGTGTGTGTGTGTGTGTGTCTGGAAAGAGAGGGGATGGAGAGGTATATAAAAAATGAGGGGTGTGTGTATATGGAGAGAGGGGGGATGGGGAGGAGGAGAGAGAGACGTGTGTGTGTGTGTGTGTGTGTGTGTGTGTGTGTGTGTGTGTGTGTGTGTGTGTGTGTGTGTGTGTGTGTGTGTGTGTGTGTGTGTGTGTGTGTGTGGAGAAAAGAAATAGAGAAGAGTGGAGAGGATGTCCGGCTCTGTTAAGTGTGTTAAGGGCAGTAGAGAAACTCTGTTCCCAGAAGTGCCCGCAGCAGATGGGCTCAGGGGGCTCTCTGCAGCTACTCCACTAATGATACTCTCACTAATATCTTCACAAGGCACTAATGCAGCCATGCACACACACACACACACACAGCTACATTACGTCTACACTAATGCAAACATCCATGACACCATCTATACACACACACACACACACACACACACACACACACACACACACACACACACACACACACACACACACACACACACACACTATACTGCATTAACATAAGTCCTAGCTCTCAAGCAGGCATGTCCGCCCACACCATAGTGTTCTCCCCTTCTATTCTGATCCTGGGCTCCATACTGAGTGGAAACAACACACCGCCTCCTGTCGGAGCTCAGTCCTGTGGGGGCATCACTCAGCCTCTAACCACAGCCCCCTCACCAAATACCAGAGAGCAGCCAGCCACGTCATGAAATAAAGCCGTACAATTATCACTGGCATTTACTCAAGTTCTACAGAGGGGCCAAAGTGACTCGTGTTGTGAGGTATGTGGAGCGTTTTCATGCCGTGTGTGCGATTAATCGAGTAAGTTGCATGGAGGATTACATTTATCGGTCATGGGAAATTTCTAGAATATCCCTCGTCAAGGCTTTCAGAGAGCATGCTCCGAATACACGGTCTATTGGTGACCTTTTGACCTCTGGCTCCCTCACCTCTCGGCAAGCACCTCCAGGGGGGTCTTGCCCTGTGCCCAGCTGCGCACCATCCAGGCTGAGTCCATGGCGGCCAGGAACCCTCGGGCAATACCAGTGCCCATGGGCCAGAAGGGCTATGGAGAGAGACACACACACACACACACCAAATGGTCAGCACAAACAGCATACCACACTATAATCAGAACAACACATCATGTTCTGCAACATGCTTAGCATTCCATATATCACCCATCATGGAAAACATGCGCGCGGCGCGCGCACACACACACACACACACACACACACACACACACACACACACACACACACACACACACACACACACACACACACACACACACACACGCAAATGCACACACATGCACACAGACACGCACACACATGCACACAGACGCACACAGACACGCACACAGACACGCACACAGATGCACACACATGCAGACAGATGCACACACACGCACACACACGCACGCACACGCACACGGTATCTTATCACAGATCTAATCCAGCTGATAAGCCATTCTCATCTTCAATAGGCTCTCTCTCTCTCGCTCTAGTAGACAGCAGGCATTAGGCTGTGCTCTCTTCAGTTCTGCTAGGATAAGTATTACTCAACTTGTAATACGCTAATTCTCAACCCTCAGCTTGTACATGGCTAGGAAGATATGAGACCGCATTTGCAGTCATTTAACCATTTACTCTCTGACTGGGTACCTGTACGCACCGAGTTTTGCACAGATTTGATTGGACTATTCCTACCTTCTCTTTCCCATCCCACTGAATGCGATCTTTAACCTCCTTCTGATGATACACACCGAGGTCCTGACTCACTGTGGTCATTAAAGATCCCATGGCACTTTATATATGAATTTATTCATTCTTTCACTCTCCACCTCAAGCTGGTGTATGGCGAGCGTGTTAGCACATAATGGCTGCCGTGCATCATCCAGGTGGGTGCTAGGCCTACACATTGGTGATGGTAAGGGAAGTTCTCCCTTTACTGTAAAGCATTTGGGTGCCTTGATATAGAGTTATATAAATGCAAGTTGTTGTTGTTGTCGTCGTTGTTGTCCAGTCCAGTCCCCTCACCTCCAGCAGACTGTCCCCGACCAAGGCCACTAGCAGCTGGTGTCCGTGGCGCTGGCGCACCAGTGCGGCGTTCTCCGAGGCGTACATGCAGGTGAAGTCGAACATGGCCACGTCCGGCTGGCCGTAGTGGTTGATGGCGAAGTCCAGCGCGGGAAGCCGTTGGTTGGTGGAGAAGTCGGCCGCCTCGCGAGCGTACGACAGCAGCGCCGCCTGGTCCACGTTGGCCCGCGACAGCAGCATCTCCGTGTCTGCGTAGTCCTGGGGAAGTGACCAGAGGGAGAGGGAGGGAGAGAGAGAGAGAAAGAGACACGGAGAGAGAGAGTGAGAGAGACAGACAGATTGAGAGAGAGAGAGAGAGAGAAGGAGAGGGAGAGAGAGAAGGAAAGGGAGAGGGAGGGGGAGAGAGAAAGAAACAGTCAATTGACAACTGTCAAAAAAGAATTATAAGAGGCAAATATTTTGCACATACTTGTCTAGAGCAGATAAAAAAAGGAAACTGCACAAAAGGGTAAAAGGACAATAGGAAGAGCTGAGTGTGTGGGGAGTGTGTGTGGGGGAAGTGTTTGGGGAGTGTGTGTGTGGGGAGGGAGTGTGTGGGGCGGGAGTGTGTGTGGGGAGTGTGTGTGTGGGGAGTGTGTATGTGGGGAGTGTGTGTGGGGAGTGAGTGTGTGGGAACAGTGTGAGCGTGGGCAGTAAGGAGATGGACAGGGGACAGGGACAACAACAAAACAGACAGAACAGAAGTAACAGTGTCAAATCATGACATTTCCTTTCAAACAAATATAGTGTACGTATAACTATAACTGCTCTGTGTGTGTGTGTGTGTGTGAGTGTGTGTGTGTGTGTGTGTGTGGTGTGGGGGTGGTTATTAAAAACAGGACAATGAACTTGTGTTTGTCTTATGTGTGTGTGTGTGTGTGTGTGTGTATGCAACATACCAGTATGAGTGTTCTTTTACACAGAGAGAAAGTGTACTTATTTATTTTGTGGAAAAATGTTATGAGAGGGTGTGTGTGTATCTTGAGAATGGGTCAGTGTGTATGTGTGTTTTGGTAGAGGGCGGCGAAAGCTGAATTCCTTAGCCATGACTATGTGGAGAGAGTGCGGGACAGAGGGAGAGGGAGAGATAGAGGGATGCTGGATTCAAGAGGACGTTATACTCTGATTCATGCTTCCACAACCAGGCCCTGCTCTCTCTCCCTTCACACAGACAGGGACAATCTCACACACACACACCAGCCTGTCCCAACAAGTATGCTCTCACCCCTCTAAGGTGACAACAGCTGCATGTGCAAACTTAATCACACACACACACACACACACACAGACACACACACACGCGCTTTCACTACTCCTCAAATAGTGACCTCAAATAGCTCACCCTGTTCTACAATGATGGTACTCTTACAGCTACAACTTATGGAACATGCGCACGCACGCACGCACGCACGCACGCACGCACGCACGCACACACATGACTTCAAGTGAGCTTGTGACTTAATTACGTGTCGGAGCAAACAATTTTTTTTTTAAACGTCTGTGTGTGATGGCTCACAGCAAACTTCCTTCTTATTGACTTTGTGTGTGTTGTTTTTCCATTTGTGTGTGTGTGTATGGGTGTGTGTGTGTGTCTACATGCATGTGTTTCCACTGTATGCACTGCCACACTGTACATACTATCTGGGGTGACTTTAGGTCATGAAGAGCCCAAGTTTAGACAGTAAACAGTGTTTGCATAGGCAGGCAGCTCTATGCATGAAGTATGTGCACAATTGCATGTGTGTCAATGTGTGTGTGTGCACTAATTAGAACTAGCCTTGCTAATTCTAGCACTTATCACCTGACAAGAACTCACTGATGCACTTACTTGTCTTATTGTACTGTATTGTACCTTTTCAATTGTTTTAAATGGTCTTAGAATTGTTTTAAAGTTTTAAACTATTTACCATGTTGTAAGTTGCTTTGGCTAAAAATGTGTCAGCCAAATGTAATGTAATGTGTACATTCACTGACATAAGACCCTCAAGAATTAAATCATTGCTGTGCTATAGTAACCTGACTCCGCCAGATGGATTTGCTCCGCATATCCATCTGGGAACTTTTCATTGAAGAACTTTTGGGAAGGGGCGGACATACTGGTTAGCTGATTGGATAAACCATCTGTCTATCACCACCTTTGTTGGTTATCGACGGGCCAAATCAACCAATTAGATGAACAAAGTATTCTTCTAATGCCGTTTAACATACAATTAAGTTAGGTAACGTGACAAACAAAGATGTTTTAACTTACCATTTATGAACCTAATCAACGACAATTCCCATCAAGTTTTCACGGTAGGCCCTACACTTCTGAAGATAGTATATTCCTCCATTATGAACTGGAATCAGCCGTGGAGGATGTCTGTGTCGTTCATTCCTCCCAGCTGCATGGCTGAGACTCATAGCTTCACAGTTTACCCAGGAATACTTTCTAATTTGAATAAAACTTGCGCGATAGCTATGCTCATCTCTGTGGATGCCGTCATGTTGTTCGTTGCGTCACACCTCAACCCGCCTCAAAGCCAACGCTGATTGGACGTTCGTTTGGTGAACTGCTCCAAATTTTCTTTAACGGAAAGTATCCAGACTGATCTGCGAGTGAAACCCTGAAGCTCGCGAGATCAGGATGGTCTCACGAGGCTAGTGCTATAGGCCCCAGTCATAATTCTGAGAGACAAGAGAAGGAGAAAGAGATTGAGAAGATGATAAAGGGAGAGAGAGAAAGAAAGAAAGAAAGAAAGAAAGAAAGAAAGAAAGAAAGAAAGCGAGAGAGAGAGAGCATATGTGTATGCTGGCATTTGTTCGTGCGTCAGCGGCACTTGTTAATGATGGGGCAGTCTTGGCAGTGTATAGCGAGGGGCCCGACTTGAAAAGATTCCTTTTCGTCCGCCCCAGGGACAGCATGTGTGTCTACTCCATCAGAATTACAACGGCACACACCCACACACACACACACACACAACAACAACAACAAACACACACCAACAAACATACACACACGCAGGGGCGCAGCTACCCATTTTTGAGGGGTATGCAACAACAATATTGGCGCCCCCCCCCCCCCCCCAAAAAAAAAAAACCAACACAAACAACTAAACAAAACAAAAGGCCAATAATTTACACTGTTACTGTGCATTAGTGTCTATTGAATATGCTTTTAAAGAAATGCTGCCAATTTGATGTTTAACTTGATGTTATACTTGATAAGTATTGATAAATGGTGCATTGCCACTTTAAGAGAGTCTAAACGGTTCTCATATCGTCCTTTTGCCAGCTATTGCTCAAGTCTCTCTCTCTCTCTCTCTCTCTCTCTAATAAGTCCGAAACGTCTGTTGCTCCAGTTTTAGCCTCTTTTCGGCTACATTACACATTTTTCCACACAAGCCTTGTGTGCGCCTCCTTGTTTAATTACCTTAAGTGATCACTCCTTTTTGGGAGCGGACGCACCTAGCAATACACGGGTCAAAAGTGTAGGCGCAGACGCCGACCTTGCTGGTTTTTCCTTTCCTAATCATGGGGCCACATTGTTCCCTGTTGGTTGTGTGTGTGTGTGTGTGTGTGTGTGTGTGTGTGTGTGTGTGTGTGTGTGTGTGTGGCAGTGTGCAAGACAGATGGGATAAGGACAAAGAGGAAGAGAGAGAGAGAGAGGAAGAGAGGAAGAGAGAGAGAGAGGAAGAGAGGGGGAAAGGGAGAGAAAGGCAGAGAGTTAGATGAAGAGAGGGGGAGAGGAAAAGAGGAAGAGAGAGAGAGAGAGGGAGAGGAAGAGAGAGGGAGAGGAAGAGAGGGGGAAAGGGAGAGAAAGGCAGAGAGTTAGATGAAGAGAGGGGGAGAGGAAGAGAGGAAGAGAGAGAGGGAGAGGAAGAGAGAGGGAAAGGGAGAACACCAAAAGGAGCTCAGGGACTCGGATCTCTTACGTGCAGGATCACTCCTTTCTCCAGCAGACTCTGCTTCTTGGCCGTCATGACGAAGTAGTGCGTGTCGTCCTTATAGTAGACGATATTCTCCAGGTCAATCCCTGCATAATCCAATCAGTGTGGAGAGACAGAGGAAGAGATAGAGATAGAGGTGGAGATAGAGACAAAGAGAGAGAGAGAGAGACAGAGGAAGAGAGAGAGAGAGGACAGACATGAGAGATCAAGTGAAAGGCAGAACAGAGAGACAGAGCGGGAGGGAGGGAGAGAGAGAGACATTTGTTAGCCGCCTTGTTCAAGAGGTTCATTTTTCCTCCCTGGTCTGTGCGGCTGGTGAGTCAGCATCGGTCGGAACCTTTGAGCGTGGTCATTAGAGAGGCCGCTGTGAGCGCCAGGCCAGCGCGATTACACGACTCAAAACACAAACAGCAAAGAGGCCTCCCACTGCGTCAGCCCAGCCAGGCCGGCCAGCACCACACAAAAGGCCCCGAGCAGACGGCTTCCTGCCCAAACGCACCCAGCGCCCGCACTCACTCACCGCCTGTCTCCAGCTCTCCTCTACCCTAACTAGCCTCTCCTCTCTTCTCCTTTAACTAGCCTTTCCTCTCATCTCCTTTCATTTCCTCTCCTCTCCTCTCCTCTCCTCTAACAAGCCTCTCCTCTCCTCTCCTTTCCTTTCCTCTCACAAGCATCTACTCTCCTCTCCAGCACACACACAACTATGCACCACAATACACTCATGTAAACAGTGTGCACATATTCCTGCATACAAAGGCATTAAAACATAGACACAATAAACAGGGCAACCCAGTTGAACAAATCCACTTTGAAAGGCTCAAAAACAACTCATCAGCCTATCCCCAACATCTAGACACACTCGTCCACCACACCCTCCTCCAACTAGCCTTTCCTCTCCTCTCCTCCTCAGAACTAGCTCATCAGCCTAACCCCAACATCTACACACACTCATCCACACCCTCCTCTCTTCCTCCAAACACACCCAGGAAGGCGCACACTCACATATGAACACAGTCACCTAAAACCTTGTAAGAAATCTATATGCACTTGACAGTTGACTCATCCTTTCAATGTGAATGTAGCAGAAGTAGCAGGCATGCTAAATGAATGTAACAGAAGTAGTAGGCATGCTAAATGTTATAACAACAGTTGTTCCTTCAGTTTCCTTAAAGGTGCAGTCAGCAAGTGTGCAGGAAGTCAGGTTTGTTTATGTTTATGTTTATATTAACATTTATAAGCTTTTGTCCAAAACAAAGTACATTATCATTTAACCAAGGACCAAATGAAACACACCAGAGAGGTAGCTTATGCCTCCCTTCGATATTCCCAGTGAAACTCGTTTTTGTTTGGGGGACAGGCTTCCCCCATTTTGTTTGTTTTCAGTTTTCGGAGCCTGGGCTGTCTAGAGAGACCATTTTTTATACAGTGTACTCACACGTACAATCGCTGACTGCACCTTTAAGTAACTATCTTTTCTGTTCACAAGCTTAAAAAACAGACTCAATTGTTGGGCTCTAATTTGCCTGTGTTGAACCCCACCTCAGTGGTAGCAAGATCCGCTGGATAAAAGCATGTAACATTAACACTAAGTACATGTCAATGTAAATGCCATCTAAATGCACACAGCCACTTACAACATTCCTATTAGACGCACAGCATGATACCATAACAACCTCTGGTTACTTAGTGCGATGGCATGGCATTTACACTGATCAGTGTTACTCTCATTCTAACATGAAAGCCATGAGAAGTGGGTGTGTGTGTGTGTGTGTGTATGTGTGTGTGTGTGTGTGTGATCTCACAATGTTTATCTTTCGTCTAGTCATGCTCTAAAATGAGTGATCTAATGGCCCCGCAAGGTCCCACTGCTAGTCACCGAAAGCCAAGTCCTGCCACTGATAGCCACGGTCAAAACAGGGTCATCTAGCAGTTTTGACTGCCCTTGTCTGCTGTACAACACACTGCACAGCTTCCACATTCCTCAGGCTGCCACAGAACCTTCTGCTGTAGGCTCTAATCTGGCAGAGTCACTGCCTCGGCGGTCATCTGACCCTTCAAAGCCAGCTCGTCTATATAGACCTGCATGTGTACAATCTAACCAGTATGGAAAAGGTCAATTTAAAGAAAATATAGGACTTGTCATGTAAAATACTGTAGTGCAGATGCCTGATAATTCTGTGGTAGAGACCTTACGCATACATTTCACACTAAATCTGCATAATGCCTTTCAAATTGCAAGGTAGGTTATAGATAAAACATATTTGTTATGTTATTGTATATGAAAGGGCACATAATTATGAGTGTGTTAACCCCCTGTTAAACACTTAAATTACAGTATATAGATTGTACAGATTTCTTTTATAGGAACATGATAATGATGTAAGTCCCAACAGAGACAGTGCACCACTGACGAGGGTGGGGCTTCATCATCAGACATTAGTGAACAGATATATACGAGGACTGCATTTATCAGCTAGAGTCTAAATGTCTATGGCATAACCTAATGATCTAATAGCATTTGCCAGCACAGACAGACAGGTCTGTCAGTATGACTCCGTCTGGTCTGACCGAAAGACCCCCGTCATCCATCAGTCAAACACTAATGGCTTTCGGCCAATTTGAATTGAATTCTATTGATCAGGTCCAGTGTTTAGCCTGAGAGACGGAATCTATAGAAGAGCCCAGTCTGACACGGCAAAGCAGGCAGAAGCAGCTGTGTGGCTCTACACTGGAGGCGTGTTGCACGGTGTGTGTGTGTGTGTGTGTGTGTGTGTGTGTGTGTGTGTGTGATTGTGTGTGAGAGAGAGAGTGAGTGGGTGTGAGTAGGAGAGAGATTTACCTGTGGCCTCCCGTAGATCCTGGAAGAACTTCTGATTAAATATGAAGGCCACACCACTGATCTCCTCCACACTGGCCTCGGCCGTGGTGTTCCGGTTGATGAAGTTGGCCGTGATAGCGATGGCCAGCTTCCCCCGGAACTCCTTCCTGCGGAAGCCTGGGGAGTTGGTGGGGGTAAAGGTCAGAGGTCAGGCCAGGTCACTGTGCCGACCAAAAGAAAAGATGCATGCAAGCAAACCCATACAGATACAATGGCATAGATAGCCATTCACACACAGCACAGGAGAAAATACAAACACAAAAGTAGTTCACATTCTCAGAAATTGTTTAGTAACTAATGGGTGTTTCGTAGGTTGTGTGTCTGTAGGGATATGTAGCTCCGGTAGATAGATAGATACTTTACTGATCCCCAGGGGAAATTCAAGGTCTCAGCAGCATACATACAACACAAACACATTCTTTAACAGCAGAAAGAGTAATTAAAGTATATAATATAAAAACACAACTAAGCAGTAAGGCCAGTAGAAGATAAAGAATATGCTAAATATACTAAAATACAAATTATACTAACACTTAATACAATATATAAAAATATACTAAAATACAAATTACAAAAATACAAATTATACTAACACTTAATCTAAATCAATTCTAAAAACAGTATCCACATAGTGGTGATTAATAAATCAGAGGCGCTTGCAATGACTGAGGCAGGGACTGAGCCTGTGATTCTCTGTGCATAGTAAGGTATGGTAAGGTGCTCTAAGGTGCTCTGTGTGAATGAGTGTGAATGAGTGTCATGGTGATAGTGGTCATGGTGATAGTGCAAATGAGTAAGTCAACAGTGCAACAATGCAGAAATAAAGTAAAGTAAAGTAAAGTCTATATATCTATATATTTAACTATTTAAGAAAATGTGGCCACAGTTCGACTGTGGCATGGAGGGGGGGGGGGTTATGCATATGTGCTAATGTGCTAATATAGCACGCAAACAGTGAGGCATAAAGACAGTGGTACAAGTGGCTAGTGGACAGACAGTACAAAACATGGAGGGGGTGAAGAGGCAGACAGACTATGCAGACTATGCAGGTATGTGTGTCCATACCTCTATGTGCCTGTTTGACATGGTGTTTACATTTGGATGTATGTGCACATGAATGTGTGTGTGTCTGTGTGTGAGTGTGTGTGTTCGTGTGTGTCTGTGTGTGAGTGTGTGTGTGCGTGTGTGTGTGTGTGTGTGTGTGTGTGTGTGTGTGTGTGTGTGTGTGTGTGTGTCTTTTCTTGTTTACCTGCGAGAGTGTTTCTTCTCCCATCAGCTCCGATGATAACGTCAAACTCCAGCTCATTCACCGGATGAGTCCTGGGGTGCACCTCTGCCCTCCAGCCTATCCCTATAACACACACACAGACACACACACACAGGCACACACGCGCACACACACACGCACGCACACACATGCACAGAGAGGGAGAGAGAGAGAGAGAGAAAGAGAGAGAGAGAGAGAGAGAGAGAGAGAGAGTTAGCAGCTGTATTGCATGCTCCAGTAGGGGCCGTTCCCCTACCTCTGAAGCCCAGGGAGAGAGGGATGTGGTGGGGCAGACTCACTCTCATTCTCCTGGTCCTCTGGTGGCTCGATGAGGCCCTTAAACTCCACATTCACATGGATCTCAATTCCCAGCAGCAGAGCCACCTTCAACAGCATCAGCTGCAGCTGACGAATACCTACGCACAAACATTAAAACATAAACATATTCGCACCCACACACACACACACACATTAAAACTTAAACATATTCGCACATACACATACACTGAACATAAACATATTCACACACAAACACATATAAATCAGTACAATTCAGCAAGACAACGAGAAATTAGTATCTAGCACTGATGCAGTCACACATAGCAGTGAAGCAGTCTTGTATTGGAGTCAGCGTGTCATTGAAGGCCACTAAAGTAGTTCAAGGGCAACTGGCAAAGACCAAAGCAAAATGAGGAAGAGGGAAAAAACTTCTCAAAGTGACTTGAATGAATGAAACATAAAGAATGAGGCAGGTTTTGAAAATAGAGGAGAATCTGGAAAGAGGTACTTCTGTATTTGTGTGTTGCCGTTAGCGTTCCAGAAAGACTGAGAGGTACAGAAGGTTCTGAATATAGAGGATAATCTGGAAAGAGGTACTATTGTAGGTGTGTGTTGTTAGCGTGACTCACTGATATGGTCGATGGAGCCGGCACAGAATTTCCCGTAGAACTTCTTGGCGCCGAGTCCCCTGAGGTCCTGGATGGTGTAGGGCCAGAGATGCAGCACGTTGTTGCGGGAGAAGGCATCCCTCTTCTCCAGCAGTACCACTTTGGCTCCCAGGAAGGCCAGCTCAATGGCCGTCCGCAGCCCACAGGGACCCGCACCGATGATCACACACTGCACAGAAAACACACACACAAGTGTAAGAAGCACTCTCTCCCTCTCTCTCTCTATCTCACACACACACACACACAAATATGTGTGCACACACGCACATCATGTGCACACACACAGAGAAATGATCTACCAAAATACACAAATCCTTAGAATATCACACATAGTTATATGGGCATTTCCACGCAAAACTGTCACATCCATAACATCAACTAAAGACCATGGCATTGTGTTGGCATTATGGATGTGACAGTTTTGCGCGGAATTGCCCATATACAAAGATACACAAGACACAATCCATAACAACATATCCAGTGTTTTATTCATAACATCACGATGGCATTTAGGGATTCGTATTGTCAGTGTGCAGCATAGATTGAAAATAACCGTGTTATCTCCATAGGAGGCACACATCGAAAGCGGCCTTACACTGGAGTTGGCGCAGGCACGCCCCTTCTTGTAGTCCTTCTGCGAGGCCCTCTTGTCCAGCTTGGCCCACAGAGCTTTGGCCTTCCAGTAGTTAAGCTTGGACTTGAGCTTGTGGTAGAAGATGCGCGATTCAGTAGGCTTGAGCTGCACATGGTCACACAGCTCCTGGAAGGCCTTCAGCGTGCCTTTGCAGGTGCTGGCCTGGACGAAGCGGTCAAACAGCACATGGGAGAGGTTCACCTGCACGCCACCACCAACCCCGCCTACCCCCACACCTGGCCCCCCTCCACGGTCCGCCATGGCGATCCCCCCTCCCACACACACACCCCCGACGGCCCGCCAGGGATCGTGGGACAGGAAGGAGGGGTCACTCAGTGAGTCTGAGCGCGAAGGGGGGTTGTGATTAGCTCCCGGCTTCACTCATCCTCACTGCAAGAGACAAACAGAAAAAGATATAGAGAAAAAGAGGAACGGAGATTAGCTTTGAAAAGTGTTAGCAAACCAGTAAACACCATTTCCATCATTAGTGTCTCACACCACTGAATATAATCGCAGGAATTAGGCCAGACTAACATATTGGCAAATCATCTTAAATGTCTATTTTTTTCTGCAGGATTCATTCCAAATAGACTACAATTACAGGTTTAACAGATAAAGTGAAAAGATTGGTTGTTGCAGCATACATTTCAGAGGGGCTATTGGTGACACAAAGCAACTATTCCACAATTGTAAATTAAACAAACCAATAAGTTTGTTTAAATCAAACAGCTACTTTTACCATATACATATAAATAAATAATCCATACACAATGACATACAGTATACATACAGGCATCTGAAGCTAGGCATAGACCCAACACATATCAGTCTTAATCCTGCTTGGATCAGTTACTCAGAAGCTAGCCTAACTGGGGTTTGTTGTGAACTTCAGGAATGTGTGTGTGTGTGTGTGTGTGTGTGTGTGTGTGTGTGTGTGTGTGTGTGTGTGTCTGCACATGCCACTGTCAGAGGCAGACGTGACCTCGAGTGTCCAGACTAAGCCCGTGGCAGGGCAGGACCTCTTGCTTTATATAGATATAAATGGGGCAGTGTCACTGTGATAAGAAGGCCGAGCCACAACGAGCCCAAGTTCAGCAACGGACGCGACGCACCAGACTCCTTGTAAACAGGAAGAGCACAGAAAGAGATTCCAAAGGAAGCTCAGTTTTCATTCACTGTGAAATCCCATAAACACACTACCAGCCAGGCAGCACTTAATTCTGTGATAGATTAAGTAGCCTACCGGTACTTACAGTATCTACCCATTTCAGCTACAGTTATCTGGGATATAGAGGAACTACTCACTTAAAACTGATATAGAGGATATGGAGGACCTTCTTACTTTGAATTGCAATAATAGCCAGGCTTTATTCTGTGTCCCTTACATCGGCTTTTACCAAATATATAACAAAATGCGAGCAAATAGGCAAATAGTCTAAGCTACTTGCATACCGTACTTGCAAGCATATCACCACATAACAAGAGCATGTGCGCACACACGCACACATACTCGCGATTATTTTCATTAGGAATGACTAATACTGATTAACACCACAGCATCCAAATAAGTGCCTGTGATGTTTCACATGACAATACAAACACTGAGTCCCAACCACATGAATAAATAAGTGTGCTTTGCATAGTAAAGGTAGAAATAGAAATACACACTGCCTATGATTGCTGACACAGAAAGGTATTTGCCAATTTGTTTAGAGTCCTTCTTACTCAGTCCAGCGCTGTGTCCCTCTGACATGGAGTCTGTGAACAAGTCCTAGGTTACCATTATTTAGAACACTCAGTTTTGTGCTATAGGCACATAATTCTACAGCAAAATGTGGCGGGTATTTTAACATCGTCTCAGAGAAACACAGGCCCATGTCATAGCAACAACCTACTTCTAAAATCTACAAATGCATGCTTTACTCTGTGACCATTATGTCGACTTTCACCAAATATAGTCCTAAAGCAAAATGCGAGCAAATACACAAACATGGCTAGCTATTAACATACTTGCCAGAATATCAGATTCAGCACACAAGACGCGCGCGCACACACACACACACACACACACACACACACACACACACACACACACACACACAGAACAGGGAGAGAGAGAGACAGCTGCAACTGCTACTAGCATAGCTCAGCTTTCATTTATACTAGTAACTTCTTGGACCAACCTCTCAATTCCTTCTGCCTGTATCAGAAGGGTTTTAAAAGCACACTAGGCAGGTTAAGGTATTTTTGGCGACTGTAGAGCTCCTTCTAGAGTCGCAATATATTTATATTTTACTCTGCTGTTGTAAATAGCAAACGTCTCGTGATTTATCCCACCTGTACACAATGAAAACGCTTTTGTTGTGGAGGTGAAGGATTAACAACAGGCAAAAACTCCAAAGAGCTATATCTACTGACAAGGTAAAGATTTGTCAGGCCACCATTCTTTAAGTTGCAGGGCTGGTTTTCTCACTACATCTATGCTGTGTAGCTATGCTAGGTGAACGATTCACCTATTACAAGTTCGTTTACCATCAAATTGGCTTCGGAAAGGTGAAAATCTTGCATAGTGCACCTTTAAGATGGACTTCTTTTTCAAATCCAGTGCCCATCCTTCATACTTGTCACAGATAACAGGATGAACATCTTTACTAGCATCTTTCCACGACCTCATCACTTGTTGCTCAACCCTGTTATTTTACCAGTCTTTGGCAGACGTGCAAGTGTTTGCATGTTGCATCATCATCCTCAACCATCATCATCAGTCATCATCATCAGTCATCATCATCATCATCAGTAAGAGACACACACGACTCCTGCAGATCCTCCCATCAGGGCTAATGGCAGGCATGAACCCATCCACAAGGACATGTTCGCTAACGAGATGAGTCAGTGCAGCAGGAACTGCCAGGCGGGCTGGTGGGAATGACAAAGAGGAAGTTGTTCTGAAGCGGTCGGGCCCCTGGGAATAACAACGTCCCCGCGGCAGGAAACAGAACCTGGTACTCTCACAGAAACCAACAGGACCTATTAGTCACATCGGAACTTAGCGCTTCCCGCCGTCTCGCCCACTGCAGCACCACACTGGCAGATGACCTGCTTTGATTTAATGTGGCTTACATGAAAGGGGTAATGTTAGTGTCCGGTCCTTCAAAACAAAACAAAAAAAATCACAGAGATGAGGTGACATGTTGAGCAATTCAGGGAACATTTTTACTGCGAGCATGCCTGCATGTGTGTGAAATGTCACGCTACTCTTGTTTTGGCCAAGCGACCCACAGAACACTGCTGGACCCTCTGTAGTTGCTTATTAGCGGCCAGCGGCGAATTCCCTTCCTCATGTTAACACTGCCACTGAATTTACCCACAGCGTAAACACATTCCAAAGTAGCACACAGGAGTGGCACAGTACCACACAAGTGGACAGGTCATTAGAGGAGCCATCTTGTCCCCAATGCTCAAGAGGGTTTGAGGGTCAGCCAGATACAAACCACAACTGGTGAGAGCATCAAAATCACCACTTCAAAAAAAAGGACACAGTGTCCACAGTCCTAACCTGTTCCCCCACTCGCACAGATACAAAAACACTTACTAGTGATCAGCACGGAGCTTAGGAGATCTCTGAGGTGCGGGGGTTCGGAAATGTTTGCAGGACAACATCATGTTTCTCATCCTGTGCATTTGTCTTCTGAAATGTTAATTGTGTTTGACCCTTCTGGGCCACCGTCCAACATGAAGGCCCAGAACAACACCACACTCCCAGATAATGATGGTTTGCACTCTAGCTCAGACACATGAGAGAGAAAAAAAAATCAATGTTTCTCCTGCCGTCATCTCAGCCAGCTATGCCTCATTCTGGAGCGTGTCTGTCTGGCTAGTTCTTCTCCGCTGGGACGTGCTCATCCCCCCCCCCCCCCACCCCCCCAGGGAAGAGTGAGACGGTGGCCACGGCAATCAGCGTGGTCATCACTCATCCTCCCCTGCAGGACCAGTCTGTCTCCTTTAGGTCTGGAACGCGGCTCTGTAGTACAACTAAAGACCTCCGCACGTAGGCATGAGCGCAGGACATTCCATTCCATTGTTTTCAATGCAACCCGGCACACTACAGTGAACTCTGCAGCCGGCCACCGTGTAGATTACCATTCAGTTCTATTTCC
Organism: Alosa pseudoharengus; assembly: GCF_046254945.1. Classification (NCBI taxonomy): domain Eukaryota; kingdom Metazoa; phylum Chordata; class Actinopteri; order Clupeiformes; family Clupeidae; genus Alosa; species Alosa pseudoharengus. The sequence continues at coordinate 28,931,072 of NW_027468565.1, read as the reverse complement.
GTCGGTGCTGCTCAATCAAAAGGCATTGCTCATTGAATGCTTGTCAGTTAAAAATGTAAGCGTTGGTGTGCATGGGCAAGTGACAGATAGTGACGGAGGCCTTGAGGCTACAGTGGATGTGGACATTCAGGTGTTCAGGCACATGGGCGGGATTTTCACACACTTCTACAGGTTGCAGGTGAAAAGCAGCCTGTGGGTCTAGTAGAGATTACACCTCACTTATTTTACCTGCAGGTACCAGTGTGTGTGCTTGAGGAGAGCAACAATTAATCAATTAATCAATTACTCAATTAATCATTAACCTGCAGGTACCAGTGTGTGCTGGAGGAGAGCAACAATTACCGGTAATCAATTAATCAATTAAAAAACAAGACAAGAAGCAAGATGTGACAAATGACAAAATTCTAAATTGGATTTGAATGACCTTTAAATCAAGACCTGTCAAAAATTATTATCCTTTGATTGGTGGAGATATATTTTCATTTACAGTAAAGATGTAGCATCATACTGCATCAGGGTGTTCAGCAGTGTCTTGAAATGTATGTGTTTGTAATGTATGTAATGTGTTTCCTGCTTGTGAATCCAGTGTGCATCTGGTATTTGCCACAGAAACACACTGACAGGGATCAGGGATTAGTCTACCTCCCTGTGTCCATCTGTTCTCATCCACACACACACACACACACACACACACACACACACACACACACACACACACACACACACACACACACACACACACACACACACACACACACACACACACACACACACACACACACACACACACACACACACACACACACACACACACACACACACACACACACAAAAAGCCCACCCACTCATACACAAACACATACACACTCGGTGTACAAGTCATCCACAAACACAGAACTGTGTGAGCCTACAGAAACACAAATATACATCAAATCATGCTAATGAAGGCTGCGGTAATGCAAAGAGACTGACTCAACATACTACTGAACATGCGTGCTGTGCAGCCAATCAAAACAGGTGAAACAACTGTGGCTGGTAGTGTACAGGAAGTTACAGCTCACCACTGCCCACCACAAGTGTTTTGTGCTCTAACAATAAGGAGAGAAAAGGACCTGAGAGGGGACTTGGCTTCAGTTTTGGGACGAGTCTTGACTGAGATCCTGTGCTGCAAAGGCAATCCTGACTGAATGTTTATCAGACAGTGACATAAACATTAGAACATGGCCCCAGCTGTGGCGCAACTGGCTGGGGCACCTGCACCATACGCCGGCGACCCGGATTCAATTCCCGCCCCGTGGTCCTTTCCGGATCCCACCCTGACTCTCTCACCCACTCGCTTTGGGCATAAAAAGCCCAAAAAAATATATACTTTTAAAAAAGAACATAACGTTTGTTTGTCAGACAGAGTGACATAAACGCACCAGTGGATTGGAGAAACACACTGGAGAGGGCCGTTGCCTGCCCACCACATGGGCAGAGGAGTGGTCTGGGGCGCGGACATATAAACAACGGAGGGTCATTCCACGTCAGTTCAACCAGGGCCCACGCACTTAGGTCTCAAAAAAATTCTGAAAAAATTACCAGGTGTACCTATGTTACCCAGGAGACACACTGTAAAATGACTCTTATGTAAGATCAATACTTTCCAAGATACAGCCAGTTTTACAGGGGGAGGGGGGTGTCGATTTTGTCCAGCCTTTTTTTTTTTTGTCAAAGTTCACAAGCCCACAGCGCAAGAACTAAACCATGTAGGAGGCTCAAATTTTGCATGCTGGTACATAAATAGGAATAGTATGTAGCAAAATCGTCACGTTTGGTCTGGATAATCCTGGATGGTCATAGCGGTCCCTCAAAGTTGATAGAAATTTTATTGGAGTTTTTGGCTGGGCTCTGTTTAAGCCTTCAGAAGACATATTTGTACTCAACATAGGCTCTTGATTTATTTTCCTTACTGAGATAAGTAGAAACACTCTCACAAACCCCGGAGCTTTCTGAGGTAGAAGCAACAGGGCTAAAAATAGGCCCAGAAAATGCAGCGTCTGCAATATTAAAACTACACACACAGAATACACACACACACACACACACACACACACACACACACACACACACACACATCTCTCTCCCTCTCTCTGCCACACACACACACACACACACACACTCAAACACACTCTTCCTCTTACACACACATCTCTCTCCCTCTCTCTGCCACACACACACACACACTCAAACACACTCTTACACACACATCTCTCTCCCTCTCTCTGCCACACACACACACACCCTTGGGATGTGGTTTCCTGATGTGGAGTGCTCCACCTTAGCCAGAGTGGAGGATGAAAAGCCAGACAGGTGTCAGGTGAGGGGTCTGTTCCACCGGGTGCCAGCTTGCTGCAGGCCTCACACACACACACATATGTCTGCCTAAAATTGGAAAACTCCATTTCCAACATAAACACACTATTTCAAAAATCACCCACTCACCTACACACACGACTTTATTCAACGTGTCTCCAAGCACTGCCTCTGTAAATATTAACCGAGTGTAGCTAGCACATTTCAACTAGACCAGCATTAGAGCAAACATTTTGGCCTTCACGTCACGTGTGAAGAAATCACCACACTAAGCTTCACCGGCACTCTACATTCATGCTGAAACACAACACAGCAACCGTACACCACAAACACACACACACACACACACAGAAACAAGGGAATACTATTTTCCAGGCACACTGGCAACAGATGTGTATGCAAGTGTGTGTGTGTGTGTGTGTGTGTGTGTGTGTGTGTGTGTGTGTGTGTGTGTGTGTGTGTGTGTGTGTGTGTGTCCAGTTTGTGATTTCTGAGGACATGCCATCAAAGGCTGGTTTATGGGGCCACTCAAGTCTGTTCTTGGGCACTAGAGAAATACATATGAGTGTGTGTCAAACATCAAACTCGCTGTCACAACCTCACATGACAGAGTGTAGTGTGTGTGTGCGTGTGTTTTAATGGCATGCCTGAGGGCTGTGGTCACATGAGCGAGAGTGTGTGGGAATCTATGGCATGGCACATGTGTGCAATGGTTGAAGGCAAACATGTGCACAAGGCAGGCAATCATGGACGCAAACCATTGTGGGGTCCAACCCCTCCGCACAGTGCTAGGGCATATGCTTGTTCATATTACCAATCATTTTCAAAGAAACTGATAGGTTAGATCTCCACATACACCAACATGTCTCTGTAGGACCTGGGAGAAGCAGTAACCTATTTACCGCCATCTGGAGAAACCATGTTGGAAAAACTACTATTACTTGTCCAATTCCACCCAAGGTCAGCATGCAAGCGTTACATCTATCATATAAACAACATACTAGCCGGACATAAGGCTGTGTTTGCATGTGTGTGTGTGTGTGTGTGTGTGTGTGTGTGTGTGTGTGTGTGTGTAGCTTGCGAGTGTCTTTGTCCTTGCATGTGTGTGCATGTGTGTGTGTGTGTGTGTGTGTATATAAAATGTTGCAGTCTTCTCCTGAGTGTAGCCTGGCATACCCAGAGCAGCTAACAGTAACTCTAACAACACACAGGCTTTATTAACTGGCACTGCAAAGCATGAACGGCCAGCCAGTTTCCCATGCATGGATTAATCCTAGTCCTGGACTGAAGGTTTCAAAGGAGACGTTCATTGAAGTTGTCTGTTAGTCTAGGACTAGGCTTAATCCACCTATGGGAAACTGGCCTGCAGTTAGGGGTGGGCGATATGGACAAAAAATAATATCTCGATATTTTTTGTGATTTTGACGATAACGATAATTAGTCGATATCCTTTAAAAAAAAAATGTAAAAGTCTGAGTTACAGCTCATTATTTATGAATAGCATCAATACAATAATAACCAATAATCTAACCTGTGACTTTTTAACCAAATCAACCAATGCATTGTCTCTGACACATTTCCAATTTTGCCCCTGTGTGTGTGGCAATGGTCTAGCCAGCTACATTAGAGAAGATGACTAGGCCTAACAGTGTCTCTAGAGAAAGTCTGAAGCTGAAGTTCCTTTCAAAAACCTTTACTTAGGATTCACTGTAAAACTAAGCAGACCAACAGAGTACATCTCAGTTATTCCCTTCGATGTTTTGTTTAAGAGAAATCATGTTGGCTAGCATTCCAAGTTAGAATAGAAACTAATGCGTTAGCTTATGGCTAATGTATATGAGAAATCCCATAGAGATGCTAACGGTTAGCATAATCGATACACGTAGATATTTAGAGCGAACTTTAGTCCATTTACAAAAGGGTTACATGAGAAGAGTTCTTTGTTTACAACTGACTACTAAAATACTCAAAGGCAAATGTTTTCTCACCATATAATACCATGTAGGAAAAAAGGACTGTGTCATCAATGCTACGTGAACAGAAGTAGCTGCACAAAATCCCTTGTAGGCTACGTCTTGATCTCGCTACACAAAATAAACATTAGACCTGCAGTGTGACAACGTGGACCCACTAGGGATCATGTGACGCTTGTTCTGCTGCAACGGGGCTTCTCTTGCATACACCTCCTGGATTTGTGAATGTATGGGGTTTCAATGCGTGATTTCGAGTGTTTTTCCCCCATAAGTAGCCTAATTTAAATAGCCTACTCGATAATGTAAATTTGCACATCGTTAAAACAACAATGACGATATTATCGCAGACGATATATATCGCCCACCCCTACCTGCAGTGTTTGTATATTCTCCGTCATTATCAGCTCCTTGATACCAACTAAATGACTAAGCAATGACTATATATACAGTCATCGTGACTAACACTTAAGTGCTCCATTTTGTTCCAGTGTTTGTGATAAGTAGGGATCAGGGAAGCTATTCAATCATGGGAAGGTGTGGTACTTTGCTTCCAACATAATGGACATTCTTCTGTGTTGCCAATGCCATGTTCTGGACTGCCTTTTAGACGCAACATCCCATTACCGCCTCATCAGCACCACTGCTGAGACCGCGTGAACACGCACACACACACACACACATCACTGTTGCCAGTGTGTCTGGGGTCATAGTTTTCTACACTGATGTGTGGGACACACACAAAAATATACACACACACACGCACAAACAATCAGAGATCGAGACACTGAATACAACGGCACACACACGTGATGTGGCATGCATTTTTCAGCTTTGCGGAGGGATTGTGTCACACATGTAGCTATATATAGAGCAGATTACACGTCTGACTGCAGTCTGTCTGCTGGCCAGCCCACTGCAGCTCCCGTGGGATCCCTGTGTTTACATGCGGCTTCAGATGTTTGTTTGTGTGTGTGTGTGTGTGTGTACGCCTACGTGTGTAAAATGCCAATAGTGGTGTGACTGAGTGTATGGGCACATGGTTAGGTATGCAGCTGTGTGTGTGTGTGTGTGTGTGTGTGTATATGACATTCTGAAGAGGGGTTAAGGAAACAGAGTCTGTTTACAGAGTTTAAAGGACATGTGTGACATGTGACCTTAAGACTGCAGCTCTCTTCAACTACAACACAGTAACACTACCTGCCTCAGCCTGAACCAGAGAGGAGAGGGAGAGAGGGAGGGAGAGAGAAGGAGAGAGAGAGACCAAGAGAGACAAACTGAGAGAAAAGACAGGTACAGTAGAAAGAAAGACTAAAAGAGAGGAAGAGGGTAGAGGGAGAACTCTGAGGCATCAGTGTCAATCCCAAAAGACCAGAACAAGAGACACAAAAACAAACAACATTCTGTACTGACCACAAGAGGCAAGAGAAGCACCACTAACTGGTCTGTCACACAGGCCTTTTTATGCAAGCCTGCGACCAGTTTGCTCCTCTGCAACTACCACATGGCCCTGTTAAAACCCACAACACACACACGCACACGCACACGCACACGCACACGCACACGCACACGCACACACACACACACACAGACAAATGCAAATATACACAAACACAAACATACACTTGTGCTCAATACTGCCTCACCCGTGATAAAATACAACACACTCAGGTACATTCAGAAGTGCTCAACCCATGTCCTGTAAATTCACGGCACACACTCAGAAACCACTATACGACCACAATGCCATAGACACCAGTGCTCTCAGAATGAGACAATAAGCACTACAAATGCACTTGCTCATAGATGCACCAATTGTGAAATTTTGGGCCGATACAAATGTTTAATATAACAATTTGGCTGATATAGATGTTTTTCATTTGTTTGTTTACTTGTTTTTGTTAGTAGAGAGGAAACAAACATATTATTTATTAGATACATAATACAACATTTATGTGCAGAACTGATGCAACATAATAGATAAACATCAGCCACTGCCATTTGTAAACGTCATAGAAAATTTGCCAATAGCCGACATTGGGCCGATATACCAGTACATTCCTTAGCACACAATAAAACACAACCTTACACCAATAACACACACACACACACACACACACACACACACACACACACACACACACACACACACACACACACACACACACACACACACACACTACACAAAACGCCTAGCATGTGTTCATCTGTTGCCAACTCAGTCAAGTCTCTGCGGTTACTTCCTCATTCCATCTGACCATTCATCAGAGTGTAAAGTAGAGCAGGCAGGTGAGGTCAACACACAGCAGTGCTGTGTCCTTCAGGTACTCCTACTACTACTGCTGCTGCTGCTGAGCTCATGTCTACAGTCTTAGATATGGTTACCATAGTCTGGCAAAACAACTACGTACGCACAGACACAAATTTGACAAGTGCAAAAAATACTAGTGCATTAATACTGGCTTGCCAGGCTTCATTTAGCATGGCTTTAGTGTGCATTAACTGGTGCATGAGTCTGGTTGTTGTAGTCAATGGCTATATAGAGAGTTCATCAGTAATTCTCCTTCATGGCTTCATGGCTTCTGCTACTGCAACTGCTACTGCAATGCTCAAAACCAACAACCTAGTGCTTAAAGAGGCACTAAAATCTTCATAGAGATGAGACTAAAGGGATAATTTACAGTTCATAGGGATAGTTTACAGTCTCCCTTGGACAGTTCATTCTGTCATTCTGTTTTGCTGACCGAGGAACTAGGAAAATCACTGCCTGTGTGTATCTGTCTGTCTGTCTGTCTGTCTGTCTGTATGTGTGGAGAGAGGGCAGTATATTGTAACTCACTTGCAAACAACCCCTTCCAAGGCAGATACACACACACAGAAGTAAGTGTGTGTGTGTGTATATGTGTATGTGTATGTGTGTGTGCGTGAGCCCACAATCATATCATATCATGATCCAAACACAGACAGGTGTGTGCTATTTTCAGCCCCTACACCCGGGCTGTGAAGAACACGATCGTGCAGATCAGCTGTGGCCAGGTACCCTGCAGGCCTGGCGAGTCGGATGTCCCTCTCCGAGCGCCTCCTGAACATGTAACATGGCCAACACATGAGCAGGCCACCCCTGGTTGAAGCGGAGGCAGAGAAAGTGCACATGTCTGACGTTAATGTATAATTTCCTGTATTCTGACACGGGCTGCAGTGGGCCAGGGTTAATATTATACTTGGCAGCTCAGCAGAGGGGCTTGATGTCAGGGTGCTGCAGTGCTGAAGCCAGGGCGCTGGGGCTGCTTCAGTCAGCATTTCCACCATTTCACAGATCCTCTCCCCCTCCCACCATCTAGCCATCCTCTTCCAGTTCCTTCCTTCAGTTCCTTTCCCTTTCTACTCTCTCTCTCTCTCTCTCTCTCTCTCTCTCTCTCTGTGCTTGTTTTAGTTCTCTCTCTTTCTCTCTATGTCTGTCTGTTGTTCTGAGGAGCCTGCATGCTGCTCTTTCGCTGAACTCTGCAAAACTCCCAAGAGGACAGAATGGAAAGTGCCAGAAAGATCTTCCAGCTCCTCCACCTCCGGATACTTCTCCAGCAACACATCATTTCACAATTCTCTCTCTCTCTCTCTCACACACACACACACAAACACCCTCATGCAAGTAGACAGTACTTGTGCAAGTCAGACAGGCAAGCAGACACACACACACACACACAAAGAGAGAGAGAGAGGGAGAGAGAGAGAGAGAGAGAGGGGTGTGACCTCTGATGTCACTTCCTCTCCTGAGAGACAGTGGAAGGATCAGCTGGTGTGTGTGCCGCTCCACCCAGTTTGCTCTCTGCCACTGTTGCCAAGGTAACAAACACAAGGGAGCATTACCTCATGGCACCCCAGACAATCCTGCACCGCTGACGGATGATAATGAGCGACCAGGGGGGGAGGGGACACCAGCAGCTAGGAGTGTGTGTGTGTGTGTGTGTGTGTGTGTGTGGACTCCTCTCCTTCAACTGTAAACCTGCGCATGTAAACACTTTGAAAAAATGAGAAAAAAGGCTTCGACTGGTGCTGCTACCATCAATCTCAGGAACGTCCATCAACACACAAGAGGTGCAAGACAACACTGAAACGACTGTTGTCTGGAATTGTCTCTTGTTTCTTGGCAGAAAATCAGTAAAAAGTGTTAAACAACACTCAACACTGTGTTAAACACACACAAAACACTGCACACTCACTCATAGAACAAAAGCTAGTTTCAAAGAAACACACACATTTCAATCACATGCTTTCTTCTTCCCTTTCTACCCTCTTCAGAAGAGGTGCGCTTAGGCAACCAGTGCTCTGGGCCAGATGAGCCGTAAAAAGGACTCCAGCCATAAAACAACACGCTGATGATTCATTCACACAGGACAATGCCAACGCCTCTCACATGATAAGGTAATGAGGAAACGTGCACAGCACTGGGCTTATTATCAGAATTCATTTTACAATTTATTTCCATAAAAGGAATAAGATGCAAGATGCGTACAGGATCGTAAACAATGCCCTATTCTCGTCTCAGTCATTCTTTGACAGATACTGGCTAATATGAACTTTATTATGTTTATTGTTATTCTACGTTGTAAGCTGCTTTGGATGAAATCATCTTTTAAGAACACAAAGAACATCTTAAACATCATTCACAGAGGCAGGCTACCACGGTTCTAATTGTCCGACGTTGAATCCACATTGTGAGTTGGCTAACCAAAGAGGTGCTGCTGAGCCCGATGGCAAACACAGATGTGTGTGTGTGTGTGTGTGTGTGTGTGTGTGTGTGTGAGGGGGGGGGGTCTCTATTTGTTTACCGTCAGGCTCTTGTTCTCCTGCACTGAGGCTGCTGCTCACACGGGTATGGATAGCATATGGCAGGGGTCGGCAAATAGTGGCCCGCGGGCCAATTTTGGCCCGCCATCTATTCTATCTGGCCCGCGAGATGACGTTAATTTGCTGTTGAATGAATTTTTTTTTTAACCCCATGTTTTTAAAAAGAAAAAAAGGCCTACAGCAATCCCATCAATTTCAAAACATTTATTGAGGTATAGATGATAGTCCTACTAAAGTGACAAAACAGGTGGAACATCCTTGCAGTTATCCATGACGCACAGGTCGGAACGGTATTGGCACGCGAGTGCGCGTAATCTTGTGCAAAAAAACAACAACAGTGTCCTGTCTCCCTCTTCCAGTGGGCAAGGTCAAAAATAGCCTATGTTTCGTTAAATTAATAGGCTTGGCATTAAGAAATGCAGGCAGGCTCAACACATACCTCTGCTTCCATTCTTCTTTGTAGGTCCTGCATTCTGAATCAATTTTTCTTTTCAAGGCTTTTGACAACGACATTTTGCATCGATAACTAGCATATAGCAATGTTCAGCTAATCATTTACACGTCATCCAAAAGAATAATATTTGTAGCCTACACATTAGTTACGGCAAGTTGCTAGGCAAGTCGCCTGTTTCATGAGAGACGACAGGAGATGCAGCAGGCGGCATAAAAACAGCGCACATAAGCAAATAAACGTTTTTAATGGAATTAAATTAAATGCATTTTAAAAGTTAGATGATGTTTATTTTAATATAATATAATAATTAATAATTTAAATAGTAGGCCTATAACCCCCCCCCCCCCCCATTACAAAAGCTATGGCCCGCGATGCCATTGTCTGAAAAAAAATTGGCCCGGGTCCAAACGTAATTGCCGACCCCTGGCATATGGGATGTTTGTGCGCTTGTCCTCTACTACACTCTGTGTATATGCATGTTCTTCCTATGCACTACTGATGCAGCCTGGCCAAACAGACTGAGGGGTGGTCATTTGGGGGGGTGGGGGGGTGATTTGGGGAGTGGGTGGGTGGGCGGGTGTTCTCTGGGTGGAGAGGCCCCAGGCAGGGCAGCAGGCTGGGGTGGAGGTCTGTAGGCCAGACCAGGGGGTTATGAAATGGTCTGTTTTTTTTGGCACAGCATCCCACCACCCGCTGAGACCCAGTGAGGGGAGGAGGGGAGGGGAGAGGAGAACAGGGAGGACGCCCTGTCTCTCTCTCTCTCACTCACACACACACACACACACACACACACACACTGTGGGAGGAGAGGACAGGGAGGGTGCCATGGCTCCCAGATCACCCTGATTCCAGCATCCACACCATCCTCAAGGATGAGCCAACATCAACATGCCATTACACACACACACACGCACCCCATGGACTCCGAACATCCCTCTGCAGCAGAGCGACGCCTTGGCGCCCAAACACAATCCCCACAGGCCGAGACCCCACAGACTATAGCACACACACACACACTCACACTCACACTCACACTCACACTCACACTCACACTCACACTCACACTCACACTCACACTCACACACACTCACACACACACACACACACATCAATCTGGCCAGTAAACTATTCCTCCTCCACGCAGAAACCAAAGCCATGAACTTAGCAGAAAGGGGGAAACAGCCTTCCCTCCACCCAAAATGCACAAACAGCCGACAGATTAGCAAAGCCACCGTATCGCAAAAATCCAGATGAATGAAAAAAAGCTCAGCAAATCTCCAGTAAATCACTCGTTAAACCCACTCAAAGAGGGGGAAATATTTAGCCCTGACAAAAGGATTGAGCTTGTTACATTTCAATTAGTTAATCTGACTTTGGTAATCCCAAACGGATCTCGACACTTGACTTGATTTGTTTTTGTTTGTTTTTGTCGTTGCTGGGTGGTGGAGAGAGGGATGGGGGAAGAGAGAGGGAAAGAAGGAAAGAAGGAGAGAGAGAGCGCGAGAGCGAGAGAGAGAGAGAGCGTGCGAGAGAGAGGACAGACCAATTAATCCATCATTGGGATTAGTTTGCAAAGCAAGGCCAATGTCAGCATTACACCAACACTACTAAGGCATCATGGGGACAACACTACAACACCTGCACCCAGTCAATCACAGCATGGATTCTCTCCCTAGCCCACATCACACACACACACACACACACACACACACATACAAGGAAACAGTAGCACACTCACACCCACAATCGAGAACGTACAAACATAGTAAGTAACTCTGGTAGAACAGCAACAGCAGCAGGGATAAGCTACATGGTGTTCTGGTTTAATTCTCAGAGAGAAATCTTGACAGCCCTGTAGTGCTGTACAAGTGATATAATCCTAACATAGCTATGCCGGGTGGCTTATCCATCAGTGCTGTGTTGAACCACTTCCAGGATTTGGAACATTTGACTATCTGTATGTCTCAGTTTGCATAGCTTTGCGTGTGTGTGTGTGTGTGTGTGTGTGTGTGTGTGTGTGTGTGTGTGTGTGTAGTTGCAAATGAGCTGATCTTACAGAACCACATCACACGACTACCCACTCCACCATCCACAGGTAGTGTATAGGCCTTCCTGCCTGATCCTCCTGACCTGCCCTTTCTCATACAGGCCTCAACTCCAGTTCCACATCACTAGATCTCAGACGCCGCTGCTGTTCCACCAGTGACCATCAACCAAGACACATCTTTTAACGGGCCAGATATTTCTGTCTGGAGGCTAGTTCCACAGCACCAGAATATCCATATTAGTCTGCCTTTCCATGACATGGCTGACCAAAACATTTAAAGCATTCTGCTGGATACCCCTGAGGCTCCTCTCCGAACTGCGCTTCTGAAACACACTCATTCCGCAGTGAGTTATGGGCCAGAGGCGCGCACTAGTGTCATGTTCCAGCACAGTTTGTTGTTGTCGGTCACCTCGGAAACAGCCACTGTCCACGGGTTCCCGGACCGGTTAAAAGTCATCATGTTAATAACAGCCTGCCGGTTAACCATGGGATTAAAATAGCTCAGTGCAGAAGAGATGGTGCCCTCCGTGGATACAGAGTAAACAATCACTCCACCTCACATGCTCCATCACAGCTGAAGATACAGGATTATTTGAAGAGCATACATGGAGAAAGAGACAGAGACAGAGAGAGGAAGAGAGAGAGAGAGAGAGAGAGAGAGAGAGAGGAGGAAAAGAGAGAGAAAGTAAGACAACAGAGCGTAAAAGGAAGGAGAGAATCTGCCTGGATCTGCCAACAATTCCCTGACAATCCACCAGATATTGTAGACCCCAATGACCAGTGTGATTGTGTCAGAGAGAGAGAGAGAAAGAGAGAGTGTGTGTGCCCTCGTCTGCCACAGAAGCCCTCTGCCTCTCTGCACATTACTGAAATTCCAG